>NW_019154156.1:377027-610460 GCF_002288905.1 Enhydra lutris kenyoni | reverse complement strand
TTTATAGCAGCAATGGCCACGGTCGCCAAACTGTGGAAAGAACCAAGATGCCCTTCAACGGACGAATGGATAAGGAAGATGTGGTCCACATACACTATGGAGTATTATGCCTCCATCAGAAAGGATGAATACCCAACTTTTGTAGCAACATGGACAGGACTGGAAGAGATTATGCTGAGTGAAATAAGTCAAGCAGAGAGTCAATTATCATATGGTTTCACTTATTTGTGGAGCATAACAAATAACATGGAGGACAACGGGAGTTAGAGAGGAGAAGGGAGTTGGGGGAAATTGGAAGGGGAGGTGAACTATGAGAGACTATGGACTCTGAAAAACAATCTGAGGGGTTTGAAGCCGCGGGGGGTGGGAGGTTGGGGGAACCAGGTGGTGGGTATTAGAGAGGGCACGGATTGCATGGAGCACTGGGTGTGGTGCAAAAACAAGGAATATTGTTATGCTGGGAAAAAAAAAGTAAACATATTCAACTGTTAACGTTTGTTAACAGTATATGGTAGATAAATGGGTGTTATTTTATTCTCTATAATTTTACATATTAAAGGTTAATAAAGAAAAAAAGTTCACACCACACATACACACAAGATGGCAACTAAGTGAGGGGATAGATGTGTTAACTGTGCTGTGGTAGCCATTTCACAGTATCAAACTTATACAATATTACATGTCAATTATAATCTCAATAAAGCTGAGCGGGGAGGATATTTTCCCACAAAATGAAAAAGTATTTTATCACATCCTCCTTCTAGTTGCTGTACCCTACTTCCCATCCCTGACTATAGCCTAGAATTTAATTCTGAATTACCATGATATACTTCTGTTTATGGGAAGACTTTTCTTGTTTGATTCATAATAAGCTTTCCTAAGTTATTTATGACCCATATTTCCTATACCAATCAAAGCATCCTCCTTAATTTATCTCTCTCCTTCCTGGAGCATTTCCTTCAAGACAGTTTTAAAATACGGCCTTTACATGTCAAAATTTCTAAGGCCATGTCATGACTAAAATGATGTTTGTCAAAAATTAAAATTAAATAAAAATATTTTTGTGACGATCTTGTATTTAAAAGGTAGTTTAGCTGAATATAAAATTACAGTTTGAAAAACTTCAGAATTAGATTTCAGCTTCAATCCTCTTCCTCCCTCCCCCCTAATCAGGTTTACCTCGAGTAAACTGTTTAACACCCGTGAGCCTTACTTTCCTCCTTTGTAATGAAGGAATATTAACAACTAACATGCAGCATTGTCAGGGCAACTGATGATACATGCAAGTTACTGAAATGTGGTATTAACCAATGACTTAATAAATGGTAGTTGAGAGCACATGGGGGGCTCAGTCAGTTAACTGTCTCCCTTCAGCTCGGGTCATGATCCTGGGGCCCTGGGACTGACCCCAGGTCAGGCTCCCTGCTAAGCCTGCAGTCTGCTTCTCCCTTTCTCTCTCTTTCTGTGCTGCTCCCCCTGCTTGTGCTCTCTCTCTCTCTCTGTCAAATAAATAAATAAAATGTTTTTAAAAAATTAAAACACTATAGTCTAGGGGTGGCTGAGTGGTTCAGTTAAATGCCTGACTCTTGGTTTCAGCTCAGGTCATGGGATAGAGCCCACGCAAGGTCAAGACTCCAGGCTGGGAGTCTACTTGAGATTCTCTCTCCCCCTCTCCCTCTGCCCCTACCCCTGCTTGTGTACACTTTCTCTCTCAAATAAATAAATCTTTAAAAACACTATACTTTGAAGTCATTTTTTCTTTAACATGTTGACACTATTTACTTCATTGTCTTCTTGCCTCCAGTGTTGCTATCAAGAATTCTTTCAGCATGATATTCTTAATTTTGTGGATCATCATCTCCATATTAAAAAACTTATAGATTTTTACATTTTTCTCATTGAATTTTATATTCTTAAATTTCACATCTCTAAGTATGAGGTTTCCCTTCTTTAACCTAGTTGATACCTCGTAAGTTCTTTCATATAACTATTGTTCATTTGTTTTCTTAATTCTAGTAAACCCATTGTCATTATTTCTCAATTGTTTCCTCATCTCTGTTAAATGCCTCACCTTTCCTGTCTTTCTGAGAATTTACCATAGGTATATTAGCACTTCTCATTCATCTCCCTTCTCTTAACTTTTTCTCTTATATTTTTCATTTCCTGCCTGTGTCTTCTGGGAGATACTCTCAGCCTAATCTTCCAGTTTACTAATTTATTCTTTGCCTATAATCCTTGTGCTATTTATCCCTCACTGAAATTCTTATTTCCATTGTTATAATTTTTATACGTACCGTTTCTTCTTGGCTCTTCATAGTAATTGCTCCTTTGTGGTTCATAGAACCAATACTCTTTCCTCTCTTTGAGGACATTTATTATTTTAAATTCTTAGTCTGTTTCATTAATTCTGATTTTCCTATTATAGATAATCCAATTTGTTTTCTATACTTAGGCACTCTTCTCAGCTGTTTTGTGCTTTCAACTCCTGCCAATTGAGGCTTATTTCACCGTATAGGAATTATCTATCTTAGCTGAAATGTGAGAAGGGCGAAGATTAAAACTCAGCTTGTATTCTCTTCATAGATTTATGAAGAAGGGGTGATTGTACCCCAGGCCAGGGAGCTCAGTCTCTTGACTGGTCCTATGTTGCCCTCCTTCCTGTGACCCCAGCTCTCAGAGAATATTTCTACTCCTCTAACTTGAAACTGCTCTCTTCTGAGGGCTCTTCTTTCTTGATATATTAACCTAATTTGGAATGTATAGGGATGAACATCCCTATACACTCATCCTACAATGAGCAGGAAGGAATGCCTGAGCAGCAAGTCATTCTTTATTAACTGTTCTTCATTCAAGCCAGTCTCTGGCATTGCCCTGGTGTTGCCCCACAAGCCCTTGAGATATTGGACTGGCACTGCCATTTTTTTCTCTTCCACAGTTAAATGGGAGCAAACAATAATTATCCAGGCCAATATAGCCAAAGAGAAAAGTCCAAAATTCAAAATTTCCCTCCCAACTTATTACCCAATACACAATCTCTCTCTCTCTCTCTCTCTCTCTCTCTCTCTCACACACACACACACACACACACACACACACACACACACACCAGGTCATAACTACTATCTTGAGAATTTCTCACAGTTATTACTTTAGTTATTCATACACTATTTCCTCTTTATTTGATTCTCCAAGGTCAGCCTGGAGGGAGACATTAGCCCATGCTCATTCATCACGTTGTCAGGAACTTCTTTATTTTTCTACTGCATTAAATAGATCTTTCCCAGAATAATAAATAAATGCGAAAACCAAGTCTACTTTCATAAGTGGCCAAAAATACATTCCTACATGTGTAAATATGTCGCATTTAATAAATGGATACATGTTTCAGTCTATTAACCATGGAGGTGGGGGTATAAGAGCTGTCCAAAAGAACACAGGGCTCAACCTTCAGACAAGAGAATCAAACCCAGTTTTAGTGTCCATGACATAACAGGCAACCACTATCGGGGTTTTGTCTGAAAGAACATTTCAGACAAAAATGTTCAACCTCTTATCCTATATGCTCTGGATGCAGATGCAGAAGTCCATCCTAACAAGCCTTGAGCAATGCCCAGTGAGCAAGTTATAACCAGGAGGCCACGATACTCAGCGTCAGCTGAGAACCAATGATAAGTAGGTCACGCAGATATTATAAGCTCCTTATTTCTAGTGCTTGAGAAAATTAGTTTATTTAATAACAAGAAGAAAATTCTACTTTGCCAGCTTCTGAAAAAGAGAAAACAATTTATTAAGTCTTATATTAAATATCAATTGCTATGCAAATTACTTCGGAACTTAGCAACTTAAGAAAACCAACACTTATTATCTTATAGTTACTGTGGGTCAGGAATTCAGTAGTAGCTTAGCTGAGAGGTATGATTCAAGGTCTCCCATGAAGTTCCAAAAAATATGTCAGTAGGGGCTGTAGTTATCCAAAAGTTTGACTAGAGTCAGAGCCTCTAATTTACTTACATGGATATTGGCCAGAGGCCTCAGCTTTGTGCTGGCTTTTGGCAAAAGGCTTCAGTTCCTCACCATTTCGGCTACTTGAGTGGTCTCACAACATGGCTGTTGGCTTCCCCCAGAACAAGTGATTTGAAAGGAAGCCAAATAAATACCTATTATGGTATAAGCAAGTCATTAAGCCCAGGCCATACCCAAGATGAGGCCAATTAGCCTCCACCACTGAGAAGTTATTCGGCATTGCTACAGACCGTGATTGGAAATCTGATTTCACCATATGACCACTTTGTGATCTCTGTCTTTAAAATGGTACCTATTTTTTGACAAATGAGTGACAAGAGAAAATCTAGTTTGTTTGACTTTTTGGGTTGTTGTTTACTTTTGAGCTCAACCCATTTAGGCAAAAACTGAGGAGGAGAAAATATCTTGAAGATCTAAACTGGTGAGGTTTTTTTAATTTTGTTTACTATAGACCTAGGTCTCTAGTTATAGAGTTGAGGCTGTAGGCTTTCTGTCTCTGTACCAAAAACTGAGAAAAGTATATTATCCACCTCTTAAAGTGAAAGAAGCATCAAAGATTTTGTGTACTTTAAAAATGATTGCTGAAAGTTCAAATAATACAAATAAATGATGGACCTCCCTTGATCAACATAAGGTTTAACAAATCATGCCATATCAAATTTTGCAAACTTCTGCATAAATTATTTTTTATTATTGAAGTATAATTGACACACAATGTTATATTAGTTTCAGGTGTACAAAACATTAATTCAGCAATTCTATGCATTACTCAATGCTCACCACAAAAAGTGTAATCACCGTTTGTCACCATACAACATTATTACCATATTATCCACTATATTCCCTGTGCTGCACTTCTCAGCTCTGTGACTTATATATTTATAACTGGAAGTTTGTACCTCTTAATCCCTTTCACCTATTTTGCCCATCCCATCCCCCCATACCTCCCCTCTGACAGCCAACAGTTTATTCTCTGTATTTCAAAGTGTTTTTTGGGTATTCATCCTTTCTGATGGAGGCATAATACTCCACTGTATATATGGACCATATCTTTCTTATCCATTCGTCTGTTGAAGAGCATCTTTGTTCTTTCCAGTTTGGCAACTGCAGCCATTGCTACTATGAACACTGGGGTACAGATGGCCCTTCTTTTCACTACATCTGTATCTTTGGGATAAATACCTGGTAGTGCAATTGCAGGGTCATAGGGTAGCTCTATTTTTAATTTCTTAAGGAATCTCCAACACTGTTTTCCAAAGTGGCTGCACCAACTTGCATTCCCAGCAACAGTGTAAGAGGGTTCCCCTTTCTCCACGTCCTCTCCAACACTTGTTGTTTGCTGTCTTGTTAATTTTGGCCATTCTAACTGGTGTAAGGTGGTATCTCAATGTGGTTTTGATTTGAATCTCCCTGATGGCTAATGATGATGAACATTTTTTCATGTGTCTGTTAGCCATTTGTATGTCTTCTTTGGAGAAGTGTCTGTTCATGTCTTCTGGAGAAGATTATGCTGAGTGAAATAAGTCAAGCAGAGAGAGTCAATTATCATATGGTTTCACTTACTTGTGGAGCATAAGGAATAACACAAATGACAATGGGAGAAGGTGAGGAGAAGTGAATTGGGAGAAATCAGAGGGTGAGACAAACCATGAGAGAATGTGGACTCTGAGAAACAAACAGGATTTTGGAGGGGACGGGAGTGGGGGGTTTGGCCAAGCCTGGTAGTAGGTATTAAGGAGGGCATGTAGTGCATGAAGCACTGGGTGTGGTGCAAAAACAATGAATTCTGGAACACACACACACAAAAAAAAAAACATTTAATTTTAAAAAATAATAAAAAAATAAAATGTAACATTTCAATTAAATACCTTATTATACTATGGAAGGAGGAGTATACAATCTTCAAGATCATCAGTTTGATCTCTGCTACTTTTTACTCATGTGATATCAAACATCTTAACTATATATTTTTTTTAGATTTTTTTTTTATTGATTTATTCAACAGAGAGAGAGAGAGAGATCACAAGTAGGCAGAGAAGCAGGCAGAGAGAGGGGGAAGCAGGCTCCCCGCTGTGCAGAGAGCCTGATGTGGGGCTCCATCCCAGGACCCTGAGATCATGACCTGAGCTGAAGGCAGAGGCTTAACCCACTGAGCCACCCAGGCGCCCTTAACTATATTTTTGTTGTTGTTGTTGTTGTTTTAAAGATTTTTTTTTTTTTATTTGACAGACAGATCACGAGTAGGCAGAGAGGCAGGCAGAGAGAGAGGAGGAGGCAGGCTCCCTGCTGAGCAGAGAGCCCGATGCGGGACTCAATCCCAGGACTCCGAGATCATGACCTGAGCTGAAGGCAGAGGCTTTAACCACTGAGCCACCCAGGCGCCCTTAACTATATTTTTTAAAACTGGAAAATTCTAAGTATTTATTTAGAATATTTAGTGAGGGGCGCCTGGGTGGCTCAGTGGGTTAAGGCCTCTGCCTTCGGCTCAGGTCATGATCCCAGGGTTCTGGGATCGAGCCCCGCATCGGGCTCTCTGCTCAGCGGGGAGCCTGCTTCCCTATCTCTCTCTCTCTCTGCCTGCCTCTGCCTACTTGTGATCTCTGTCTGTCAAATAAATAAATAAAATATTAAAAAAATAGAATAGTGAAATGTATTGAATGTTTTTATTCATTTTTCTATAAATAGATATTCAACAACTATAATGTACTGTGTTAAATATGTGTTAATTTAAATTCTTGGTTTGCAGAAGTAGATCACTTTTAAAATGGGAGACCTTCAGGGAAAGATAATATGTTTTCTAGTTAAAGTATAATATATGGGCAAAAAAATAAAGTAAAATAAAAGTGTTTTTTGTTTGTTGTCTTTGTAAATTAACAAAGAATTTCAAGGACATAAAAGCCATATGTCATGATGTAGCAAACAAATATTATTCAGTCGTTTCTCTAAGGCTCTATACTTTGAAGAATGCTGACTAAAGTTACAAAGACTCTAAGATGTTAGAACCAATTCAGGAAAATTATCCAAAACTTGGAAATAAGGCAAAAGAGCCAGAATTACTTTTCAAAGTCAAACTGGAACATTGTCCAGCAGGTCTGCCCAAAACTTATTTAATTTTCTGGGGAAATATATCTTTATTTGACTCATTATTTACTGCTCATTATAGACCAAACTCTATGAAGATACATATTAATTCATGAATTTCTATCTGAGAAGTGGTGATTCTCTCCAACAGAAAAAAAATAACCCTAATGCTTATAGTTGTATTTCTCTGTAAGACATTACTTGTTCTCTTATTTAGCAAGTTTATTTCATTATGCCTTTCATGAAATGACTATATAAATCTTTGTTCCTTGAATTCTTCTTTAATTAACAAACTTTACCTTCCAGGTGGATCCCTCATTAAGGAATTAAATAAATGTTTGATATATCTTACTTTATGGTGCATGAGAGTCATGTTTTTAACCTTTTGATAAGTATGTTCAATAATTTGTGAGTTTTCTCCACTGAAATAAACTCATCTTCTGGAGTCTCTTCTACTGTATTATCCACGAAGTACAACCTATGAGTTCTTCCCTCCTCTTCCCCCACCAGGAGCATCTCTTCTTGAGTCCTGGAGAAAATCCCAAGGGTAATAATTTAACTTTTCCTTCACTGAGTCTCTATTTTTTATTCTTCTGATTTTATGTCTTTATTTTTGTTTCTGGCTGTTATTCTTTCTGTATTTTGTCCAATTTGTGGTTTGGGTTATGGCTTCTACCATGCAACCCAAGGATTATCAAATAATGAGTCATTAGATCAATCTCAACTAAGTAACTAAAGATCATCCCGCATATACAGGAGTCTGGTCTGCACATGGCTGGTAAGTTATTCCTCATTGGTACAGACAGTGGTTGGAAATCTGATTTCCCATATGACCACTTTGTGATCTCTGTCTATATAACAGTACCTACTTTTTGTCAAGTGAGTGACGACAGGAAATCTAGTTTGTTTGACTTTTTGGGTTGTTGTTTTGTCTAGTTTTGAGCTCAACCTAATTAGGCAAAAACTGAGGCGGAGAAAATATCTTGACAATCTATACTGGTGAGTTTTTTATTCTCTTTACTATAAACCTATGTCTCTAGTTATAGAGTTGAAGCTGTAGGCTTTCTGTCTCTGTACCAAAAACTAAGAAAAGTATTTTCCTTTCATGTGTGAGCATGAAATATTTTCCTACCTCTGGAGGGTATTAATACATTAAACTACAAAACTTAAAGAAGCTCTGTTCTGTTTGGTTAGATAGACCAATAAGGATTTGCAAAAACTTAGTATTTCTAAAATTTGCATAAAATAAATTGAACTTCTAATGCTGAGTGTGCTAGCCTTTAAAAAACAAAAAACTGGAGTGCCTGGGTGGATCAATCAGTTAAGCGTCTGACTCTTGATTTCGGCTCAGGTCATAATCTCAGGGTGTGAGACTGAGCCACGTATAGGTCTCCAAGCTGGGCATAGAGCCTGTGTAAGATTCTCTTTCTCTGTCTTCTTCTGCCCCCTACCCCCCCCAAAAAAAAAAAAAAAACTTTTCACAGATACAGCTAGCTCAGAAGCATTTTTATATAATAATTCAAGTTCATGTAATTAAAATAAATATTATTAGACAAATCACAACAGATTTTCATAATTTTGCTTAAAAAGAGCTCATGTCTTTTCCCTAATTCTATCAATTTGTGATAAAATAAAAGCATATTTTTTTAAGATTTGTATTAACTTCTCACAAAGAAACTAGAAATCTGAAGTTCCTAGACATTTTATACTGACTTGTAAGTTTTATTTTATATAGTTTTTTCAAATGACAGAAAATTATATGTTCAACTAAATAGAATTAAAACTATAAAGCTGATAAACATATTGTATCAATAGTAATTATGTCCTATAATGTGTCTGCTGAAACTTGTTTCCAAGATCTTTTTTTAACTTTAAGACAAAAAATAAATATGAAGTTGAGTTAATTAGTGGATAATTCTTGGATATCTATATAATATCCAAGTAATCATAGTTTTATTTAATTTTGGGGGATGTGTAGTTGACACAAAGCAACACATTAGTTCCAGGTGTGGCATAGTTTTAATATATGTGCTCTTATTTCTTTTTCTTGCACACTGTAGACAGCCTATGCCTCTGTGCTATGTTAACAAATGTGTATGCTTTTGCTACTTTCAGAAGCTATAAAAAGCTCTGTGTGACTCATATGTGTGCTCATGAGTTTTGTGGTCACTAAAATGCTTGTGTATCATAGACAGTTCATAATGACCTACCTCCAGATTCTCTCTGATTACCAGACATTAGTTACTTTGGTTAAAGGCTGAGTTGTTGAAGCTATACTAGAACAATTACAGCATAGAAGTACAAATGTATATGCAAAAACTGGTGTGTGTGTGTGTGTGTGTGTGTGTGTGTGTGTGTGTAAGGATTCATTTATTATGTGAGAGAGAAAGGGTGTGCAGGGGGAGGGGCAGAGGGTGAGGGAAAGAATCTCAAGCAGACTTTGCACAGAGTGGGGAGTCTGATGTGGGGCTCCATCTCCTGACCCTGAGATTATGACCTGAGCCAAAACCAACAGTCAGAGACTTAACCAGCTGAGCCACCCAGGCACCCAGTTTTCTTCCAAAAGAAAAAAGAGTTGTTTGTTTTAAAGTGTATTATTGTTCCTGAATATGGAAGGGTATAATGAAAGACAAAATGTAAATGGATATCAAAAATTGCATAAGGTTAGAGAAAGTAAGCTTTATTTGCTTTGGTTTTGAATACTTGCAAGCAAGGAATCTAAAAAGAAGAAATGAAATATGTAAAAAAGATCAACAAATGCTTAGTTTGATGCATTAATTAAAAATATAATGTTTTTATAAAACACCAGAGTTGGGTTTTCTCTATGAAGTAGCTCTCTCTCAAAGTACTTAGCTTGCCTTTAATAATTAGTAAAAAGGTATTTATATTTTGTTATCTGTTATGTTTATATTTTCTGTTATATATTTATATTTTCTGTTAGCTGCCCAGCTAATGGAAATTCTGTATCTCACCAGAGTAACTTTCTGTGCTTTGTCCTGACTTTGTATACACTTATTTTTTTAAAGCAAATAACAGAATCAGGAAACTTAGACGACCAACAAATTATACAATCTGAAGAGAGAAAATGAAAGACTGAAAAAAAGAGAACAGAGCCTAAAGGACTTATAGAACAACACTGAAATGGGTAATGTATGTGCAATTAAGAGTTCAATAGCTGCTCAACACTGAATGGCTCTAGATTTGTTGACCATATTCCAAAGAGGCCTGAATGTGCAAATTAATATTCTTTGTTGCATCGATGTAAATGAACACGACAAGAAACAATGGGACCAAACTTTTCTATGATCAAGAATAACCTTTGGAGATGATTTACAATCATCAAGGAGAAGTGATTTGTTAAAAAAAAAATTTTTCCCAAAACCTGAAAATAAAGCAAAAGGATAACCACTTATCTTTTCAACGTTATACTGTAGAGTCCTCTAATAGGTCTGCCCAAAGTCTATTTAATTCTCTACAAGAATGTACTTTTGCTTGACTTAATATTTACCATTGATTATAACCCAGACCCTGAAGTTTATAATTTATAGATTTATATTAAATTTATAGATTTTATATATAAATATATATAAATTTAATATATAAGTTTATATTAAATTTATAGATTTTATCCAGCAGAGATACAAATGATTTCTTTGACACATGTTCACTTTACATTGGAAGAAGTCATATTTTCAATTTTTTGAAATATCTAACAGGATGAAATCACTGAAACTCAATTTTTAAAAAGTCTGGTGGTGGGTATTAAGGAAGACACAGATTGCATGGAGCGCTGGGTGTTATACGCAAACAATGAATCATGGAACACTACATCAAACTAATGATGTACTGTATGGTGACCAATATAACACAATAAAAAGTAAAAAAGGAAAAAAAAAAAAAGAAATGCCAAATGACCACACATGAAACTGGCTGTGGGCAGAGACTGCCACAGAAACTTCAAAGACTACGCTGTGTTTATTTTTAGTGGATGATGGATGTAGCCTTAGACAATTTTATGTAGTAGCTAATTTCATGAGGCAGACAAAACCTGATGTATAGGATTAAATGCTGCTTTATAAATCATTAAAAACCTTCCTAAAATCAATTCAAAAATTGACCAGAAGCCACTGCACTTTGCTCCACAGAGACATAACACGCTGAGTCAGCAACGCCAATGCTACTCACTCTTCTCCAAACCAAAGCAGCCTGCTGCGTCAGCACTGTGGTAGCTAACGCTGGCGGACGCTGGTGGCAGAAGTCAAAAATGGCAAAACCCACCGAACAAAAGCCGAAATATTGGAAATTTCATTTACTCTGTTGTTGGTAACTATATTTCTATAGGTTTCTAGGAAAAGTGTAATGGCAGAATGTGACACGAAATCATACACACAAAACTGTTTTTGAAATATGCTAGAAACTGTTGTGAAATATGCTAGAAAGCTATCTCAAAAATAAGAGAAATGATGAGGGTTTTTTTTTGTTTTTTTGTTTTTTTCATTTCATCTGTTATTGACCATGAGAGCTAAAAACTCAAATCGATTAGAGGTTTTGACTCTGAAGGATGGCAGCATCCCCAGCAACAGAAGCAGCAGCTGTCTCCCACAAAGCTTCTCTAACCCATGCTCCCAAGTCTTCTCCTAAAGTCACCGGAATCAGTCCTCCTAAGCTCCCATGAGCACACTAAGGTCCCACTGTAATGATATTCTTGGGGCCTTACCCTGTGATGCTATTGTCCTTGCTCTTACTCTTCTAAAGTATCCTTCTGGCATCTTCAAAACCTAAAGAGACTTAGTTGAACTCAATAAATATGCACAATCATTTAATCATTTCCTTTCCTCTCCCCTGACCACCCTACACACACACACACACACACACACACACACACACACACACAGACCACACAACCTGAAACAAGTAAAATTCCAGAATATGCCATGTAATAATGACAGAAACATTGCTAATTGAAAACGAGATGCATACATGGAAAATAGTCTGAGAAAGTGGAACAATAAATACTCTCAAGGTTTGATATCTTAAAAAAAATTTATGTATTTGTTTTTCTATTTAGGCCTGAGATTACTACAACCAGAAGCTTATACTTCCAATGCAATAACAGTTATGAAGTGGGAGAGAAAGAGAAAGAGGATAACATTTCAAGGTTGATAATTTTTCTCATAAAGCCCACGGATTATGGAAGAAAAGTAAAAGACAAAAGGAGAAAAATATAACATTAATTAGAGCACATAGCTTTGAATAAGCTTGGGGAAAAAATTATGGTTTTTTTGTTGCATGTATTGTTTTGCATTGCTTTTATAAGACTGTTATGCTGTGAGCTTTGTGGTGCAAGGACTATTATTCCTATATCCCCAACTCCTGGCATATATAGTACCAAGAATATAATAGACACTAAGGGGTGCCTGACCAGCTTAGTTGGTGGAGTGTGCAGCTCTTGATCTTGGGGTTGTGAGATCAAACTCCACACTGGGTGTAAAGATTACTTAAAAATTTAAAATCTTAAAAAAAAAATAATACAGCAAGTGCTCAATAAATACTTACTATGGATATGTTAAGATTAATTACTGAGCTATTAAAAAATGCAGTGATTATTACCATTAACTTCAAATCAGATTTTAGTTAAGGCTAGCTATGAAAAAGTATCCCAGGCCAGAGCTTCTCAATCTTTAATGTTATACAAATTACCTGAATATCTCGTTAAAATATACTTTCTGACTCAGTAGTCTAGGGTGGGCTGACATGTCCCTAAGGTGATGCTGATGTTGCTGGTCCATGGACCACATTCTGAGAATCACCATCCTGGGCGATCTAATGCTTCATGTCAATAAGGAGGCTCCAGAGGGGGGTGTCAATGAGGAGCAGTGTTGGGGCAGATGACTAGCAAGGGAAGAGGAAGCCTTGGGCTAAACAGGCAAAGCAATAGTGGGAGGGTGATGACCACCCCAGTAATCCACTGCCCCACTCCCTTTTTTCTCTGTGAAATGAAAGCTTTTATCTCCTGTCTAAAAACAAACAAACAAACCAAAATTTCAAGGATCAGCAAGCAAGTGGAAGAAGGGAAAAGAAACTGTCCCTGACCCTTGAAATCATATTATGTCCACCCATATGGTTTTATGAGGTTAGGGAAGGCTTATGAAGTCTCCTCCCCTGATGGCCCCTTCTCAAGGGCCTTCATTTCCTGGAGGAGAAACTGTGGCTAGTCCCCAAAATAGGCCTGATCCCTAGGAATTTTGAAGTGTAAAGGAGAGCGTCTGGACATCACTGGCCTCTCAAGCAGATTTCACCAATTAGCTACTGTTTCCCTCTCTCCGTCTTTCTACCCACTCTAAACCCCTCCCTCTGTTCCGAGACTCACAAACTCTGAAGATACCAAGATGATTCACACTATACCCAGCTTCTCCCCTGGGCCTGGTCAGCCATCCTCCTCTGTCATGGCTGCCATACTAATAGCAGATTGTCCCTTTTCTGAAAATATTATGTAAGAGTCTAAGTGACTGAATCTATTCACCTAGGTTACTGGTTCAGAAGCTATGTAAATCCCTCATTTTAAGTGCCTGAAGTTATCTTTGGAGCTCAAGTTTTATATAAGCACGAGAACAGAACTTGAAGTATGGAACAACAACAACAACAACAAAAACCTCTGGTTATTTCCTACTTCTCACTCTTCACCAAAGATGTGATGTGTAACAGTTTCCTGCCTCCCCTATTATGACAGTGACACTGGTGCCACAAGCCTCAGGGCACCTACCGAGAGGCAGGTGGGAAGATGGGAAGAAGGAAGCTGGATGCTGCTGGGACACAACTCCTGGGGCAGCCATTCCACACACGTCCAGGGGCATAGTTAGAGAAGACAGTGTGAAAGGCACCCCTTGGAGCTGCAGGATCCTGCAGCCATGGAAGGGACTCTTGAGACAAGATGACGCACAGGACAGGACTGTGGGAAGGGAAGTGCAGGAGGGCCAAGGAAGGGAAAGGAATTCCAGCACTTAGGATTTTGTGCAGAAAGTTTCTAACTCTATATGGATATACACACTGTAATAATGATGATTAAAATGTATACATTGCCTCAGGAAAGTATCGGTGCCATTCATTATTTGCTAGAGAACTAATGAGGCTATCTCCCTGGCTTTGTAAAAGAAACACAAATTCTTAGCTTTTGTGTAAACTATTGAACATTTACCCTAATTATCATGCTTTATAAGAAGGAGTATGCACAATAGTGAATGGTTAATTTATATTGTTGGTAGACTTATTTTATTATAACAATAACCTATAGATTTTTAGATGGTATGTTCCCAAACCTGAAATGCACAGCTGCAAAGGAAAAAAATTAGTAAAATTATCAGCAAGAAATACATGACAAGATGGATGGGCCATTCCCTGTAACATAAAGGGAAAAACTAAATGAGTAGTTGAATTTCAGCCGAAACAAAAGACCAATCATGACTGATCCATGAAATCTAACAAAAAATAAGCAGAGTTAAATGCATACTCAGTGTCATTTTGCTCCATCTAATTTCATCCTAGCAGAAATCCTATTAAATTGATACATTATAGTCCCCATTTTATCCCTAAGACAAGTAAAGCACAAAGAGAATCAGTAAGTCACCCAAGGCCATACAACTGGTAAGGGGCAAAAGTGGAGTTCAAGTCCAGGCAGGCTGGCCGCAGACCCCAAACTTTTGCCACTAAGGTGTGCATACATAGTCCCTATTACAAGCAACCAACATTTGTTCCTCTCTACCCAAGAATGTTTTACATACATTATGTGAAGTATTAACATAAATATATGGTCGTGTTTGGTTCTACTTAGGCCAGTCTGAAAAAAAAGACAGAACATCTAGAAGTCCAAAAAATGTGAGTCCAAAGAGAAAGACTTTTTTAAAGTTTATCCAGGATAATCTAGTGGAAGCAACACTGTTGCCAAATGGTGTGAACAGTTAAAATAACTCCACCTAAGGAGGGATGTTTCAGATCAAGGTCATCCAACCAACTGCTCTTGCTCTCTTACCATAATTACCAACCTTCTGGTTATAATTTCATCTTCAATTTCTTTTTTCCCCTATGTCTGCAGACTCTGAAACTCAAGCTATTTTTTCCAGTTGTATTAAGATATAGTTGACATACAACACTGTATTAGTTTAAGGTATACAACATAATGATTTTAAGATATGTATATATTACAAAGGGATTACCACAGCAAGTTTAGTTAATATCCACCACCTCACATGGTTGCAATAATTCCATCTGTTAGGTTTTTATTCCTTCTATAAGGAGAGAATGGAGAAACCCTTGGCATCATTTCACAGCTTTCTCAGAGTAAATTAATAAATTAGCATTCCGATTTACACATCAGTGTTTTGTGACTTGGGATAAGTCAAGTCTGTTTGTTTGCTTTTGTGTCATTTACATGGTGACGACACGAAGGTACTGAGATTTTGTTGGTAAAGCAGCTGACCCTTTCAAGATAAAATACCTATTTTATTTCTAACTAAATGTATGTGTGCTTATTTTTTTCCTGCATGTTTCTTCAGACCCATGCACACTTTTAAAACCAGGGGAACTTATGTCTTGACTAGGATTCGTTGCCATAAATTCTAAAGTATACAATTAAACAAAAAAGATCATAAATAAAAGAGGAGGAGAAATAACCACTGATTAATATCCAGTGGTATGGAATAAAAAAGAAAAAAGAAGATTGAGCTCACAGATACAGAGAATAGACTGGCAGTTGCCCAAGGGGGTGGTGGGGAACTGGTGAAATGAAAATGGCCAAAAGGTACAGAACTTTCAATTACAAAATAAATTGAGGCACTTGGGTGGCTCAGTCATTAAGCGTCTGCCTTCAGCTCGGGTCATGATCCCAGAGTCCTGGAAAAGAGCCCCGCATTGGGCTCCCTGCTCAGCCGGAAGCCCTCTTCTCCCTCTCCCACTCCCACTGCTTGTGTTCCCTCTCTTACTGTGTCTTTCTCCATCAAATAAATAAATAAAATCTTCTTAAAAATTATAAATAAATCATGGGCTATAACCTACAGCATAGTTAATAATAGTATATTGTATATTTGAAAGTCATGAAGAGAATAGATTTTAAAAGTTCTCATCAGGGCACCTGGGTGGCTCAGAGAGTTAAGCCTCTGCCTTCGGCTCAGGTCATGATCTCAGGGTCCTAGGATTGAGGCCTGCTTCCACCTCTCTCTCTGCCTGCCTCTCTGCCTACTTGTGATCTCTGTGTCAAATAAATAAATAAAATCTTTTTTAAAAATTCAAAAATAAAAAATAAATTAAAAAATAAAAGTTCTCATCACAAATAAAGAATTTGTAATATGTGTAGTGATGGATGTTAATTAGACTTATCCTGGTGATCATTTCACAATACACACAAATATTAAATCATGTTGTACACCTGAAATTAATTTTATATGTGAATTATACTTCAATTAAAAAAACATGTCTGAATGAGGAGGGGAGTGAGGGAAGACTCAGAGATGTACTTTCCTGGAAGAGTAATTTTTTTTTTTTTAATGATTTCTCGTTTTACTAAACAAGGCTTCTGTATAAGATATTTGTCTACTTCCATTCAACTAACTACTCTTCAGTTAAGAATAAAGGAAAAAGTTGGTTTTCCTAATAGACCATGCTTAAATAAGTTGAGTAGTGTGAC
This sequence comes from Enhydra lutris kenyoni, assembly GCF_002288905.1. Lineage (NCBI taxonomy): Eukaryota > Metazoa > Chordata > Mammalia > Carnivora > Mustelidae > Enhydra > Enhydra lutris. The sequence continues at coordinate 593,680 of NW_019154156.1, read as the reverse complement.
TGAGTGAGGAAATGAAATAATAAAATAAATAAATAAAAATAGCCGTAGTACTGCTTGGGAAGAAAGACTTTGAACAAAAATTAATCATGTTCCCAATAAGAGAAGTTGAGGAGAAAGATAATCCAAAGTCACACAAAATCAAGGCTAAATAAAAGCCTCAGAGAAAGTCAGAGTTCTTTGGTCTCTTCCTAATTTCCAGAAAATGCTTTTACAAATGGTCAGGCAACTGAGCATCTGAGATCTAATTGTGTCACGTCTAACAAACTGGTTTGATGTTCTCCTTTTAGAAGAGCAGATGGAGTCGTCTCAAGACTAAGAGAAACCCCTGAAGAAAGATGTGACAGCCTGAGGGACAGACTTAAACTAATGTTTAAAAAATAAATGCTTTGATGAATTAGCAAGGATGCTGCAACCCAGATCTAAATGAGATTTTCACCATTCTTTAAACAAGGCCAAAGTAATTTGCTGATCTTAAAGAAGAAAAGAAGACACAAATTTTAAGAAGTTAAAAAAAAGCAACTGATGAGAAAGAGTCCGACCAGAATGCAACATCAAGGAAAGTCACTTTACATGGCTTCTCTTCATTAAAAATTTCTTTAAAACACAGGGCATTGCAAATAAAAATATAATAAAAACTATGAATTCACCACCCAATTTTAATAAATGCTATTATTTTGTCATAGTTCCCTCAAATCACTTTTGTGAGAGAGAAAGTCCTACACATATGGTTGAATAGTCTTATATTTCCCTTCCCAGCCCAATTCTCCTTTCTCCCCAGAAGCAAACATTATTATGAGTTTTGATGGTTACTACATCAACTATATATGTATGTAGTACAAAAACAGCACTATCTATATGTAGTATACAGATGAAGCATACGTAACATTAAAATATGAAATGGAAAAACAACAAACTTGTATGTCTCACAGAACTCACTTATCTCATGTATCTTTTAAAATATATTCTTAAAACTGCTTTTAGTCTGAGGCATTTTAGAGAATAAATTTCAGAGTTAGGGGGCATGGCTAAAAATCAGTGGTCATTTCTTCTTGGAAAAAAGTAGAATAGAAACAAAATTTAGGGCAAGGGCTTTGTGATAGTGAATTCTGAAAGCTATTTTGTAAGTTCTGAGAAGACACTAAGAATGCAAACGGATTTCAAAGGTGGTAATGTGATCAAAATGCTACCAAGAAGCTCACATTTCATAAATTTGAAATTAGAAAAAAGACCAGTCCAAAATAGATTTCAAAGGTGAACCCAGGTACTAAAAAAAGATTATGGTTATTCACTGAACTCTCTACCATGCATGCTAAACTACTCTCCAGGAGTAACTCACAGAGCTTCAGATATTACATTAACTCTTCAAACCTCCAGTTATTATCTGATGTACTAAATTTTCTTAGCACCTAAATTATTCTCTCAAATCAGCTATTCCCTGGGATTAAGTTATGGCCTCCATAAACCATACAGCCTTCTGATTACTTAAGAGTTCATGTGACTCCCAAAAGTGCTCAAAGTATTCACAGACATAACTTAGGCCACCTAGAAAATCCAACTAAACAAGTGAAATTCACTCCAATGCCACTGTGTCCATATGCTTAAAGACAAAGTAGAAAAGGTCAATCTGATATATGCAAACCTATTAAAGATAGGAACTATTGACTGTATAGCCAATCCAAATGGCCATTATGAGTGGGAAGCAAAGCCAATTAAATAAAGAACGGTTCATTCACTGGTTTTATGTAGTCAGAGCTTTAGTAAGTTATAAATGCTCCATAAGTCTGGCTCTCAGTCAGACTTTCCAGGATCATTAACAGTCCTTTGGTAATTTTATCAAAGAGAGATATAGTGATCCTGATATTCCAGCCAAATCCTAATTTACCAAATTGTAGTCTACCCTCCCCAAATTCCCTCAGAGTAAGTGATATGTTCTGAGAGGACAGCCACCCCCTGCTTCTAAGATGCTTCCCCCAAACTCAACCACTCACGGGAAGACAAAAAAAAAAAAACCTCTCTCTGGCCCAACTCAATAGCACAGATGCCTTGATGGGTTCACAGAAGCCTCTTCTCCCACCACCCACTGCCCCAAAAGTGTACATATTCTAATCCCTTTTTAGCAAGAGATCTGTTTTCCATCATTCCATAGGCAGATCAACTGAACAGTACATGGACAGGTATTTATTTGCTGCTATAATTTTTCTAGAGACCATCCCATGAGTGATAAAAAGAAGATGAAAGTGTGAGGAGCAAAGCTGTGAGCTTCAACTCTTGCTGGAGGAAGAGAAAATAAATCCTTACCTTTATTGCTACTCCTCTTGGATATAAACGTTAACCTTACTTGTTCAGAAAGAGAGGTTGGAAAGCACTAAATAATTCCATTATGTGAAAAATATGATCATTACTTTCTCCATAGAAACATCTAGGGGAAATCATCTCTAAGGGTGTGTGAACGAACATGGAGGAAAGTGGCAGGGCTGATAGGCTAAGTGTGCGTGGTGACCCACCAGTTTGTGCAGGGTAATGTGGGAGGAGAAACCACAAAGAGATTTTTTTGGGGGGAGGGGGTGGGTTGGTTTTTTTTTTCAGTGTTCCAAAATTCATTGTTTATCCACCACACCCAGTGCTCTGTGCTATACGTGCCCTCCTTAATACCCATCACCAGGCTCACCCAACCCCCCACTCCCTTCCCCTCCAAAACCCTCAGTTTCTCAGAGTCCACAGTCTCTCATGGTTCATCTCCCCCTCCAATTTCCCCCAACTCACTTCCCCTCTGCATCTCCCAATGTCCTCTGTGTTATTCCTTATGCTCCATGTCCTCTGTGTTATTCCTTATGCTCCATAAGTAAGTGAAACCATATGATAATTGACTCTCTCTGCTTGACTTATTTCACTCAGCTTAATCTCCTCCAGTCCTGTCCATGCTGATACAAAAGTTGGGTATTCATCCTTTCTGATGGAGGCATAGTACTCCATTGTATATATGGACCATATCTTCCTTATCCATTCGTCTGTTGAAGGGCATCTTGGCTCTTTCCACAGTTTGGCAACTGTGGCCATTGCTGCTATGAACACTGGGGTATAGATGGCCCTTCTTTTCACTACATCTGTATCTTTGGGGTAAATACCCAGTAGTACAATTGCAGGGTCATAGGGAAGCTCTATTTTTAATTTCTTAAGGGATCTCCACACTGTTCTCTAAAGTGGCTGCACCAACTTGCATTCCCAGCAACAGTGTAAGAGGGTTCCCCTTTCTCCATATCCTCTCCAACACTTGTTTACTGTCTTGTTAATTTTGGCCATTCTAACTGAGGTAAGGTGGAATCTCAATGTGGTTTTGATTTGAATCTCCCTGATGGCTAATGATGATGAACATTTTGTCATGTGTCTGTTAGTTATTTGTTTGTCTTCTTTGGAGAAGTGTCTGTTCATGTCTTCTGTCCATTTCTTGTCATGATTTTGTGTGTTGAGTTTGTGTAGTTCTTTATAGATCTTGGGTATCAGCCCTTTGTCTGTAGTGTCCTTTGTGAATATCTTCTCCCATTCCATGGGTTGCCTCTTTGTTTTGTTGACTATTTCACAAAGGTTTTTTAAATCATCACCAATCTTCCAATACTGTCAACAGAAAACTAAATAGTGGGGTATTTGTTTGCTTGGTTTAATTTGAAAAATCAGTTAATTCAGTGAGAAAAAAAGGAATTACTATGGCTTGACATCACATAGACATGAACAGGCATCACACAGGCATGAACAGGTAACAGGGTCTTAGTTTTCATATGCAAGCTTTGTACCATGTGTACATAGCTCAAGCAGCCTACAAGTAAGACATTTCTTCGGTAATAAAGGTTAGAGGCTTTGTTATCATGAAAAATAATAAAAATGACCATAGCTCAGAAAGCATTAATGTCATCTCTATGCATTTAAACTATAGCATAGTTGGTTGTGAGACATAAATACATCTAGTTAACACATAAGCACACACTGAGCATCTAAAAAATCATCTTTTCCCCTTTTAAGCAATACTGACACTCATTAGCACCTTTGAATATCATTTCATGCAATTTAATTTTTTATTTATAAAACTGTTTCCAGGTGTGATTATTATTCACCCATCACAGGATATATTTTTAAAAATAAAAACTGACAGCATTCACTCCAAAATTTATGTATGTTGGTAGAATGCTCTAATTATACAACAAGGTAATTTTGTTAATGTAATTTTTGGGTATCAGTTTATACTCCCTAAAGATGTTTACAAAGTTAAAAAAAATTGTGTTTTAACTACAAAGTGCATTAACAGTATCACTATTTCCTTATTCATTATTTCCTTATGGATTATAGCTATGTAACCCAGGGTAATGTCTGGTAATTCTTTCTCAAATTCCTTTTCTTAATCTGTATAACCAGAAATCCCAAGGATAGGGAGAAATAGCATCTTTGATATAATTGTGGACTTATTTTTACGAGAGCAAACTGTGACAGCAGAGTACGAAAGAATTACTTCAGAAGGAAGGTCCTAAAAGTGAGAAAACACAGGAAACTTCTAGACAGGATTCATCTATTTGTGATCCTGGAAAGCAAAAGTCCGACAAATTACCCTAGTACTCAAGAACTCCAGAAAGGTGTTCCACTTTAGGTAGAAATAGCGTTGCAATTATTCATCCATTCAGTATTTATTGAGTAGCTACTAGATGATATGAAATGTGCTAGGTGATGAACATCCAGGAATAAAAAGGATGGGTCTCTGCTCCGTTCTGGTGGGGAAGACAGATGTAACAAGGGATTTGCCTATAGTGACTAAGTTCGAATGTTTAGAAGACGAGCCTCTCCTGGGAATAATGGGTATCAGGAGAAATGTCAGGCCCCCTCGGCAGCAAGATCATCTCATTAAAGAACAACAAAGAAGAAAAGGTACTGGCCTCGGGGCTCCTCTGAGCATCAGAGTCTGCCCGCAGAGACCCCATGGTCTCCAGCTTAAAAGACCCTCCCCCCCCTTAACATTCTGAGTGCCCACAGACAGCGTGTCCTATAGGGCTTTCCCCAACAACAGGACCTGTCAGGATCTTCTGCTTACTGCATTGTTTATTTTTCCTTTCTCCTAATTAAGCCTTCTTCTAATCCTACAAGGTAATAATATTTGCAAATGAAGAATCCCTGATTATCTAGTAGGATGAATTTTCCAGGCTTCTGGGGAAAAAGTCATTCAAGCCAGAGAAATCTAATACACCCTCAGAAGGTAACCCAAACCCTTCACGATATAAATACATGGGTGCGGGAGTTAAATGTATACTCAGCACAGAGAAACCATGAACATTGTGCCTCTGTGTGTGCATGTGTAACTGCAGAATTCTAAGCTGGTAGGGTGTGCTTTATATCTATATCATATGTTATCCAGATACCAGTTGTATATTATAAGCTGCATATGCAATACCATATGGACACCATAAAATATCACATGTGTTGTCAGGATAATTTTACATTTAGTGCACGATTAAAATGTCTTATATACCTATCTTCTCTGTGTGTACATGGATTTATCTAACAAATTGCCTTCACTATCAAATTCGGATACAAATCAAAGTTAAAGCCTCTTTCCTTAAATTTAATAAAAAGCAATATGGAAACGTGAATACAGTTTGTTTTTCTTCACTAGATTTTTTCTGCCACGCAGCATTTAACACTGGTACAGCTGTCAATACCCATTCATCTGCTATCGGGCAGCTTTTTCCTTTCACTCACTGTGACATTTTTAAAGTGGCAAAAAAAAAAAAAAAAAAAAGCTTAAAACAGCATATTTGTCACTTTTTTTTTTCTAGTGACCTTTTAAGCACTAGGGAAAATTACTCTCCATGTACTAAACCTTTTAATCATTACACACACATTTCACAATAGTGCTTTATATAGGGGTATCATTTAATTAAATTTAAGAAATTTACATGGTAAATGCTGCTGTTCATTTAATTATTCAGAAATTTAAACATAAGAAATACTCATAGCTCTTAGCTATGGTAACCATGTAATGCAACTGTAATTTATATTAGGAATCATTTTTTATAAGTGGAATTTCAGAAATAACTTGTACACACCCTCAGTTTCCAGCTTTTAAGTTAGCTTTTAAGACAAATAGCTATATGAAATATTCTCTTCAGTAAATAAAAAAGATATGTGGATGGTTAAGCATCATAGGGAAGGTTTTGAAAAAGAAAATGCAAGCCTGAATCTCGACCCTATCTCAGATCAGCTTTATGACCTTGAGGGAGTCCCTGTGTCCCTCTGACTTGCACCTATTTCTCATCATGTGCAAAATAAGATACTCAAAGCCCCTTCTCTCTCTCACGGTGTGATTACAAGAACCAAATTAGCAAGTGTTTGTGAAAATGCTCTGAAATCTATACAAAATGGAGAGTAATATGACTTTTAGTTCAAAAACAAAAATTTTGTTTCCTACACGTAGTGGAGAAATTTAAAATTCTTATAACACGAGAAAGAAATAAAATGTTTACAACAAGCTAAAATATCAACATTAGCAATACATTACTTAGTGTCCTTTCTAAAAACAGAAACAGAAATACTACTGTACTTTCTATGGATTGATATTAAAAATTGTAGGGGCGCCTGCGTGGCTCAGTGGGTTAAGTGTCTGCCTTTAGCTCAAGTTCTGATCTCAGAGTCCCAGAATCAAGGCCCAGGTCAGGCGCCCTGCTCAGTGGGGAGTCTGCTTCTCTCCTGCACCCCCACCTTGTGCTCTCTTTCTCTTCTTTGTCAAATAAATTAATAAAATCTTTCTTAAAAATTATAAAAGTTAATAATTCTGGATTTCCTGTTTTGTCTGACTCTTATTCTTATCACTTTCACTATAACTAACATATCATTAAAAGTGACCAGGTCTTTTTCCTCCTATACTCTCTACTCTGCAGCCTCGAAAATAAAAAGTGAATGGGCCTTATACCCTAAGACAGAATAGCTACTTTACCACCTATGAGTTGGTCATCAAGAGTACTTAGCTTTCCTTTAAAAAAAAAAAAAAAAAAGATTTATTTATTTTTATTTGAGAGAGAGAGCGCAAGCCAGGGGAGGGGCAGAGGGAGAGGGAGGGAATCCTCAAGCAGACTCCCCACTGAGCCTGGAGCCCAACACAGGACTCGATCCCATGACCCTGAGATCATGACTTGAGCCAAAATCAAGAGTCAGATGCTTAACCAACTGAGCCACCCAAGAGCCCCGAGAGTACTTAGCTTTTCAAAACATCAGATTCCTCACCTCTAGTAAAGAGAACATTTTAAAAGAGAGAAAAAGAACAAATACCTACCACATAAAGTTCTTTTGTGGGTCATAAATGGTATATTCTCAGGACCTGATACATAATAATCTCTCAGTCAGTGGTATTCATCACTGTTGTTTGGGCAAGAAAATCTCTTACCACACTTTGCTCTAACAGCAACAGGGAAGACTTATTGATTTGGCAGTTGAGCAAGAATCCTGGGAATCAAGACAAAGTCTTCATCCTTCCAGTAGTGGTCTTGGAGCCCTCTTCATTGGGCCTTCGCATCATGGTGAAGCGGCTTCTGGTAAAGACAGTCTCCCCTCAAGGCTAAGAGTTACTGTTGGTTTGCAACCTCAGGACCTTGGGTTGTAACCTAGGTGAAATTTGAAATTGGCCCCTGTGCAGAGAGGACAAGGAGAGACAAAAGAAAGAGGCAGGCCACTCCAGATTGGTAGATGGCCGTTTTAATAAGCAAGGGAATTTGGATATGAGGCTTATGTTGAGCAATTGCAAATTGAGAAAATCTCCATGCCTGCCCTTGAGAATCTTAGAAGTTTACATAAAGGTCTTAACTGGGTTCAGTCACACATGCCATCCAGATAGCCTTAGTACCACCTTACTCTCTCAAGGCTATGTCTAAGAAATAGCTCCTTGTGTGGGAATACTGGGTCACACAAATTCCAAGGGCAGGAGAAGGGGTGAGGAGCCTCTGGTTGTCTGTGTCTTTCCAACAGATCAACCAGTGGTCACATCCTCTCAGTGAGCTCCTCCAGCAATCATGGTGTCCTTCTCCCCTCCCCACCACTCCTCATATAGACAGATAAGTGATGGAATGGACTTAAGTCATGCCTGGTAGTAAAAGGACTATTCTAACAGAGATCACTAAGTATCATAATAAAGACAAGTATTAGGACCACTTGAAACCATCATGTCAGGGAGCTTGAACAAGAACTGGGCTGGGTCTTAAAGGATGGGTGAAATTTGCCAGGCTGTCATGACGGAGAAGAAAGCTTCTCTAAGTAGCACGCTCAAATCTCAGCATTGGTGGTTCTGCTCAGATCAGCGAAGAACAGTTTGGGAGCAGATGGAGATCAACAGGGATTGACTCATGGTGCCATCCTGGAAAGTCTAGGTTTTATCCTCTCTTCACTAGGACCCAATAAAGTTTTCAGCAAGGAGGTAACACTCCCATATTTGTGTGGTAGAAAGATCACTTCACTGTGTGGAGAATAGGTTGGAAAAGATTGCATGATGAGAGATTAATTAGCAGACTTTGGAACAGTCTCAAAAAGAAAGTGTGAATCTGAACTAAGGCAATACAGGTTTAAGTGGGAGAAGGGGGCAACTAAGTGATGGCATCAACAGAAATGAATGAATGAAAAGAAGTGAGAAGGGGAGAGGAGTTGAGGATTATTCCCAGTTTCCTGGCTAGTGTGACTAAGTGGACAGATAAAACATAATATCATGGTCAGTATTTCATAATAAAGTGAAATAGTGCTAAAACACAATTACAACAGCAGATATAATGAAGCAATCACATATTTGCACTTATTTACGACACCTTTTTTTTAATATCTGACCCTTTGTAATAAAGGCTGAATAATTGTACTCCTATATACATAACTCACCTTGAATGTGTAACAGCTACAAATGCTATGCCATCTTATGAGCCATGCTATGCTCTTCAAAACTGGGAGATAACTCTCAGTAATGTTCTGTCATGCTGATAATGTTTTCAACAAAACATGGTATAATTTCCCTTACATTTACATTTAGTTGCCTTCTTAGAAAACTCTGCAGGGGCGCCTGGGTGGCTCAGTGGGTTAAGCCTCTGCCTTCAGCTCAGGTCATGATCCCAGGGTCCTGGGATCGAGTCCTGCATCAGGCTCTCTGCTCCGCAGGGAGCCTGCCTCCACCTCTCTCTCTGCCTGCCTCTCTGTCTGCCTCTCTGCCTACTTGTGATCTCTGTCTGTCAAATAAATAAATAAAATCTTTAAAAAAAAAAAAAAGAAAGAAAACTCTGCATATGTTTAAGTGGTACAAACTTACTTTATGTTCACAGGTAAAATGGAATTACATTCCATGCTTAGAAAATTATGAACAGCTTTTTTCACCTACATAAATGGCTATTGGAAATATCTGGAGTTCTCCAGAAAACAGGGTAATTCTACATGGAATACAAAATCTCAAGCATCCCTGCCTCCCCCGTGCCATAGTAACCCCTAAGTCACTGGGGCACCTAAATCATTGGGACAATTAAAAATCTTCCCAACAAATTTCCAAAACATTCTCCAGGGAATGTTACCACTCTGAACCCATTAAGAAGTTGTGTGCTTGGGAAACGTTCCAGAAAAACATCATAGCATCCACTTTCTCAGCATCTGTGAGGCCCATTTCAGCCTAGAAATGAAAAGTCAACTTCTTCAAAAGGACTGTGGATCCTGCTAATTGAGAAATCTTCTTAGTTTTGACAGAAATAATAATGGCCAACTGGAAAGTATGAGAAGGAAAAAGACAGGATCATATCCACTCTTCAGTTTTTAGGAGTCTCCTTTCTGTCTGAGTGTTTGCGTGACCTTGGGCAATTCAGGAACTGTAACAGGCCCCACTAGTCTGGAGGGAAACTGGGTGCAGACATGGAGAATGACCATATCTTTACTTTATGGTTGCCCTGCCCACTGGGTTGTTGAATCTGGGAGCATGCTGGAAGAAGCTCTCACTGGCTTTAAGAGCCAACCTAAATTTTCTAGAATTCTTTCAGACAGTTGACAATCTATTGGAAGCTTGAAATTGGCCATGATGGTAGCACTTAAACACAGACATTGGCAAACACTACAAATCAGGCCTCTTCCTAATACCTGGAGCCAGTTGTTAAACACTAGCTGTAACCCCCCAGCCGAAGTTTTCCATTACCCTATAGGAAAGGGGAAGGTTGTCACCGAGGAGGCATTACAAAGGCCCATCATCCTTGATGTCCTATCTGGCCACACAGGCTGTTCATTATAACCTTACTCACTGCTTGGTGATTAATGCTACTGTTACTTGTGGGCGCCTCAGTGCTGTTCCTTTGAAGCATGCATGCAAGCATTTCACAGACCAGTAGCCTCTGTGCCAGCCACGGATATAGGAAACTAAAATGGCTCGCCCTATAGAGATGCTTCTGGGAAATCCTAGCACTTCTACCCGTCAAGGAGTGCGTTCCAGTCCTCCCCTAATCCTCTTACAGCAGCTAAGCTTTACTCAAACATTACCCTTGGGTTTAGAAACAGACTCACTCAGTTGTCACTCAGTCTATGGCCCCTATAACACCAAGCTGGGGGAAAAGCCACAACAGCCTCGAAAGCAACTTGAAACTGACAAATCCTTGAGCTTCAGTTTCTGGGCGGAAAAGAGTTAAGAGTTTTGTCACCTCCGAGTCACTAAAGGCTTCAGAAGTCAGTCAAATCTGCCGACTCAACACATTTTGCTTTAAATAGGAATGATGCCAATTGAAGTTGAATGGCAAAAGAGATTTCCAGGCAGTGGCAAAGCTAAGGAGAAGACAGGAGAAGGGAATGTGTAGTAATAGCAGTGATTCCTACTTCAAACAATCTGACAGCATTTTCACTATTCTGTCTCCTTTCTCAATATGTCCTCTGAGTTAAGTATTATTTTGGCCATTTTACAAGTGGCAAATTAGAATGGTCAGATAAACCAGCCAGTTCCAGAACATCTGGAGAAAACAGAACTAAAACCCCAGTCTTCTGATATCTTTCTCTCAATCATTCTGACCCTGGGTATATGTTTCCCACTCAGTAACAAGAAGATAATGTAACTAAATATCCCTTGAACCACATTTATGCTTAGACTTTTATGCACATAAAACATTTTTAAATAGCTGAAAATAGTCAAACGTCCATTTAGTTCAATTGAATTCTAGCATGTTTTTTAAAAAAAATCAATATAAACTACAAATAACTCCATATGCTATCCGCTCCTTTTATCTTTTTCCTTTTTTTAAAAGTTTTATCGAACTATAATAAGCATACGATAAACACAGTAAGAGTACAACGTGAAAAGCTTCGATATATATATATAAACCCATGAAACCATTACCACATTCAAGATAATGAATATTCATCACCCCCAAAATTTCCTTGTGCCTTTTATAATCCTTCTCACCTACCCATCCCACCTACCCCACACACAAACCAGGCAACACCTGATCTGCTTTATGTCAATATAGATAAGTTTTCATTTTCAAAGTTTTATAAAAATGGATTCATACAATATATAGCCTTTATGTGTCCTCTTTCACTCAGCATAATCATTTTGAGATATACTCATGTTGTTGCATATATTAATAGTTCCTTCCATTTTATTACTGAGAGCATTCCATTGTATGGATATGCTACAATTTGTTTCTCCATTCACCTTCTGAAGGACATTCAGCTGTTTTCCAGTTTGGAGCTATTACAAATGAAGCTGCTACGTCTTTGTATAGGGACGCCTGGGTGGCTTAGTGGGTTAGGCATCTGCCTTCAGCTCAGGTCATGATCCCAGGGTCCTGGCTTCAAGTCCTGCATCGGGTTCCTTGCTCAGTTGGGAGCCTACTTCTCCCTCTGCCTGCCGCTCCCCCTGCTTGTGCTCTCACTCTCTCTGAAAAATAAATAAATAAAATCTTTTCTTAAAAGTCTTTGCGTAGGGGCACCTGGGTGGCTCAGTGGGTTAAAGCCTCTGCTTTCGGCTCAGGTCATGATCCCAGGGTCCTGGGATCAAGCCCCGTATCAGGCTCTCTGCTCAGCAGGGAGCCTGCTTCCTCCTCTCTCTCTGCCTGCTTCTCTGCCTACTTGTGATCTCTGTCTGTCAAATAAATAAATAAAATCTTTAAAAAAAAAAAAAAAAAAAAGTCTTTGCGTAGACATACGACTTCTTTTCTCTTAGGTTAATACCTTACACTGGAATGACTAGATCCTCTATAAGTGTATGTTTAACTTTTAAGAAATTGCCAAACTTTTCCAAAAGTGACTGTACCATTTTATATTCCCAACAGCATCATCTGAGAATTCCAGTTCCCTTACATCTTGGTCAACACTTTTTTATTTTAGCTTTTCTAATAGGTATGTTATCTCATTGAACGGTATCTCATTGTGGTTTTAATTTGTATTTCCCTAATGAATAATTATATTAAGCATCCGTTCATGTGTTTATTTGCCATCCATATAACTTCATTGGTAGAGACTACTTAAATCTGTTGCCCATCTTTAATTGGGTTGTTTTCATATTATTGTTTTAAGAGTTCTTTATATATTGTGGATACAGTCTCTTAGCAGATATTTGCTTTATGAATATTTTCTCCCACTCTATGGCTTGTCTTTTCAATCTCTTAACAGCACCCTTTGGAAAGAAATTTCTAATTTTTATGAGCTTTAATTTACCAATATTTTACTTTATAGACTTTTGGTGTCATATCTAAGAGAAATCTTTGCCTAACCTAAGATCACAAAGATTTTTCTCTTTTTTCTAGACATTTTATACTTTTCAGTTTCACATTTAGGTCTGTGATCCATTTTGAGATTTTGAGTTAATTTTTGCTTATAGTAGAAGGTTTGAAGTTTATTTTGTTTTATATATAGATATCCAATTATTCCAGCACCATTTGTTGAAAAGACTATCCTTTTTCCATTGGATTATTTCTGCATGTTTGTCAGAAATCAATTGGCCTACATATATGTGTGTCTGTTTCTATGCTTCATTCTATTCCATTGATCTATTTGTCTATCCTTACACCATTACCATCCTTATTGATTACTGTAGCCTTTTAACAAGTCTTTATATCAGGTGATATTAGCCTTCTAGTTTTGTTTTTAGTTTTCAGAATCACTTAGGTACTCTAGATCTTTTGCATTTCCATGTGAATTTTAGAATCAGCTTGTCAATATCTCTCTCTCTCACACATAGACATACAAACACCCACAAAGCCTTCTAGGATTTTAATCAGATTTATATTGAATCTATAAATCATTTTGGAGAGAACTGACAATTTTATTTCTATGTATGTGCAACTCCCCAAAATTAAAAATGATGCCACTTACAACAGCATCAAAAACATAAAATACTTAAAAATAGGTCTGATAGAGATGTGAAAGACCTGTTCACTGAACACTACAAAACAATGCTGAGGTAATTACAGAAGACCTAAGTAACTGAACTGAAATGCCTTGTTCATCAATCAAATACTTGATATTGGACGTATTTTTTTTTTTTTAGATTTTATTTATTTATTTGACAAATGCAGATCACAAGTAGGCACAGAGGCAGGCAGAGAGAGAGAGAGAGGAGGAAGCAGGCTCCCTGCTGAGCAGAGAGCCCGATGTGGGGCTCCATCCCAGGACCCTGGAATCATGACCCGAGCCGAAGGCAGAGGCTTTAACCCACTGAGCCACCCAGGCACTGCTCTTCTTCTTTTAATAATAGTCATCACTCCTTAGCTTCTCCTGGAGGTAGGTGGGGCCATTTAACTCTGTTCTGCCTGAAAGAATCTAAGCAAAAGACACATGCGTAACCTCTGGTTCATATCTTTTTCACTTTCTGTTTTTCCCTTCCTGTGGGCTGGTGAGGATGAAGTCAGCACTCTAGGGCAATGCCTCTTCACTGTGGTCCCCTGACCAGCAGCAACAGCATTAGAAATGCAAATTCTTGGTCCCTACCCCAGAGCTACTGAATCAGAAACTGGAGTTGGGGCCCAACAGCATTTTTTTTTTTAAAGATTTTATTTATTTGTCAGAGAGAGAGAGGGAGAGAGAGCGAGCACAGGCAGACAGAATGGCAGGCAGAGGCAGAGGGAGAAGCAGGCTCCCTGACGAGCAAGGAGCCCGATGTGGGACTCGATCCCAGGATGCTGGGATCATGACCTGAGCCGAAGGCAGCTGCTTAACCAACTGAGCCACCCAGGCGTCCCCCCAACAGCATTTTTAAAAGCCCTTCAGATGGTTCCAATGTGTGCTAACATTTGAAAAGAACCACCTTCTGACTGCAAAGCATCAGTTAGAACCTGGTTGGCTGAATAACCCCACAGATCAGGGTTGCCCACTCTCGCAGGATTCCCAGCTCACCTCCATCTTCTCAGATGACAGAGAAATAAACTTCTCTTGCTTGAGACATTTCTAATATTTGTCTCTCTGTTATCCCAACTTACCCTATCCCTAACTATATCCCCATCTTCCCTCTATGTGATAGTATCCTGCCCTTGTGTCGGGGGGATTCTCTTTTCAGATAAACTGTTTATCTCAATGATAGTATCAGGGCATCACTTCATGCCAAGGACTGTGTTGGCAAGGACTGTTCACTGATGGGTATATCACAGCAATAGCTAATACCTTTCCTATATAAATTCTGACATTTTGAAAAGCTGGATAAATAATAAAGTTACATTAATATACTATATTCAAATAGATACAATTTATAAATTGTCCTATATAAGTCAGTCATAAAAATTAAAGTATGGAATGTATTTTCTGCCACTTTCCCTTTTTGTGTAATTCCTTTTCTTTTTCTCTAACTCTAAAGAGGAACTACAAGGTTTCTCTTTAGAGTGTTTACTTTTTCTAGTTCACTCCCATCATGTAGGTACTTTAGTTGTCAATAGCAGCAAGAACTACCCAGAAGACTCTTTAAAGGAATTAAAAAGGTATGAATAGCCCTAGTCACTAAAAGTAATAGAAGTAATGCTTTAAATAATAGTCACACTTGATCATTTTAAATCAAATCTACAAGTGGAAAAAAAAGAGAAAAATTATGACCTGGAAAAAGATGTATTTTTTAATTAGATAGTTGGACATCTATTTATATATATTATATGTACGTGTGTGTGTGTGTGTGTGTGTGTGTACATGTGTATATTCAAATATAGTGAAAGTACAGTCCAGTCTCAGTGGAAAATTTTCAGTGGTTTATCATGAAGCACTTATGATGCTTGAATGAGCCTGTCAAACAACTTGAATACTTCCTGGTGACAGGAGATTCAAGTGTTCACAGCTCATTCAATATCATACTTATTTGTTAAGCACCTACTCTGTATCAGGCAGCCTCTTCAATTTCTGAACAACTACAATTGTTTAAAAGTTGTAACTCATACTGAGATGAAAACCTTCTTGTAAATAGCCTCAACACAGCTCTGTTGCAGAAACACAGGGTGCTAAGAGCCAGGGTTAGAGATTCAACTGCCTTCAGGGAGCTTACAGTGTCACGAGGGTAGGGACAAGTGATTCCAAGATGACTTCCTCATTCATGTACCTGGAACCTCTGTGCTCCCGGGACTCTCTCCTCAGCCACCACCTTTTCCTCTCCTCCTCCTGACAATGGAATTAATCTGACAATGAAATTAATAAATGCCAGTGCACAGATGTTCAAAGTGCTTTGAGAACATGGAGGAACAAGCCACTAACTGATAAAGGAGTGGTCAGAGAAGGCTTTAGAGATAAGATGGTATTAAAGAGAGTTCTAAAAAATGAGCAGGAATCAAAAGACAAAGAACATTCCAGATATACTAAGAGTATGGTACAGGCATGGAGGCATAAGAGAACATGATATACTTGGGAAACTTCAAATAGCTCGGTATGTCCAGAATAAAAGGTTGGGGGATTAAAAGATAAGACTGGCACAAATCTAGAAGGGACAAATTAGGAAGAGACTTGTACATCATAAGGAGTTTAGTACTTCATTCTCCAGGGACTGGGGAATCAGGAAAGAATGTTCAGTTCTGATTAGAACAATTACACTGAAGTATAGAGAATGACTCAGAGAAAGGGGAAAACATAAAGAAGAATGGAGAGGAGAGCTATAAAGTGTTTATAAGTTTCTTCCTGTTTATTTCTTCTCTTTCTTCCTCTAGAAATAGGAAATATTTCTAAACCAAGGTAGCAGAAGTAAGGATATAGATAAAGGATATAAATATAGATAGTGAGATCATTATCAGGACTTAGCAACCAATTCAATATGGGGATCGAGGAAGAGGGCTCTCCTTCTGCCCTGTGGGGCATCACAAAATTCTTCCCTATGATACCTCTTCAGTTATTTGAGGATAATTATCATATTCTTTTCCTCACCCTTCAAACAAACTCATCCTCATCTCTTCAACCTAAGAACAATAAAATGCCATTCCCCAGTCCTACTATCTTCCAGTACTTAATTAGAGGATGGCTTATGTAAAATTTCTTCAACTCAGTAATAGACCCAAAGCTCAGTGAGCTGATAGATTCAGTCCTCTTCAGCTTATAGGTATTTACACCAGCCAAAACATCTCCCTCACTTTTCAGTTATCCAGAAAATATATTAATACTTCTAAATCAAGAACAAAAATAAAATCACCCAGAAATAAAGTTTAACATTTCATATTTTTGGCACTTAAAATATTCCTCTATTTGTGCTATCCTAACATGAGCATATGACTTGCAAAGTGAAGTAGCCATAAATCAGGCTACTGTAACACCCCTCCTCGCAGACATTTGTCAGGAAAAATAATTAGTATACTGGCTAAAAGAACACTAATAAAGCAGTGCATTTCATTTCATTTGGTCCTTATTCAACAATGGCAAAGAGTTCCAAAGCAAAAGACAAAGAAAATTAGAATTATCATTACCCTATACCCAACCCTACTGATGAAGCACATTTCTTGCAGCTGGCAAAACTCCTGGACCCAATCTTTATTTTTTAACCTATTGATCCTTTTCCATCAGGGGCAGTCTTGTTCTGCCACAAGAGTTAGGTTTCCAAATTGGCCTTAGGGAGGCATGTGGGTTAGAAACAATATTGTCATTGGCCTAGTTTTGGCAGGATTGGTGGAAAATCAAACAACTGTTATGTTTTGGAGTTGTGGGCTAATAGTGCCCTCTGTTTTCCATTTTTGCTCCCATCAACAGAATTACCAGATGGCCAAGAAGCCACTAGAATAGAAGTAATGTTCCAATATAGTGGAAAAAGACCAACCCTGTAAACATTCTAACATGTATCCAGTGGCTTGAAATAGCAATCTAAATGTTGAGAGGTGAAGAGAAAAAATAAGAAAGAAAACATAGCAGAAGCTCTAAAGAAACTCACTCCTTTCACTACCATATCTTGTCCTTTTAGAGCAATAAATTCATTGCATATTCTAGTACTCTCAAAAGATCTCACCCAGCCTTCCAAATGTCAAACCTTATAGCTCAGTGAACAAAAATCAACTGAAAGGTTTGTTAAGACTCTTCCTAAACCCCCAAACTGGGTCCACAGTGAAGCCCAGAAATCTGAAATTTTAAAAATATTTCCAGATAATTCTAATAGTCACTCTGGGGACCACTCAGAAGAGTTGTACCTACAGGAAGAATTTTCAAGTGAGGGTGCTGAGTAGGGAAGTCATCAGTTGGGTAACATTTCAGTTTATCATCCTCTGCTCCCAACCCCCCGATTTTTTTCTGTGCCAGTAGAGAGAAGGTATAGCACCCAGGGTGATCAGATCCCCAAGCTGAGAACCAATACTCTTTGGAATGATGAGTCAAGGAACT
The DNA here is from genome assembly GCF_002288905.1 of Enhydra lutris kenyoni. Taxonomy (NCBI): domain Eukaryota; kingdom Metazoa; phylum Chordata; class Mammalia; order Carnivora; family Mustelidae; genus Enhydra; species Enhydra lutris. Next base: position 575,899 of record NW_019154156.1, on the reverse strand, counting down.
GCCTGGAGAAAAAAAAAATCATCTCTGACAGTGTGGACATGCAGAACTAGTAGAATTCAATCATAAAACCTCACTATTTCTTCACTTCTGTCCTCAATTTTGGTTTATTTTAAGGAGCTGATTCTTCCTTTCCTCCTGTAAGAAATTCTGGGAAGACAGAACTGGTTTTTCCCGGCATTCTCAGATAACAAAGTCATTTTATCTGAAAAACTCTAATTTTATACTTAAAAATCAAGTCAAAACTGCAGGGTTTAAAGTTAAATTTTCCCTCCTTCTCCATTTCAACCTGCACTCCCAGTTTGGGCCTACACATTCAACTTTTTCTCAATTTCCTCTTGTTTCTCCACCCCCTCTACTCTCTGCACTGCCCCCCCCGCCGCCCATGAAAGACTAAAAGTGGGACTGGGGTCAGAAGAGAGAAAGGAGAAGGAGGAAGGATACAAAGAGAAATGCTTTGGCTGACCAAAATTGATGCAATCTGACACTGGCTCCCTCTGGCTGATTTATAAAGTTGACTCTCACTGGTGAAGTGCAATGAAAGTTTCTTTGGAGACCCCTGCGGTCAGTGAAACTGCTTACCTGCAGAAGTAGGAGAATTCATTTGCTCAGGTACATGACTCACAATTCCTCCATTCAGTTCCTGATTTCCCCCATATACCCACAGCCTTTCTCAGATGAGCTCCCCTTGCCCTCTCTACCCCAAGGGACCTGGGCAGCATTCTAAGGCAGTCTGAAGCCAGCTTTCTTTCACACTTGTGGCCCACATTTAATTCATGGAAAAGACTTATGTGTCATTCCATGTCCCACCATCAAGGTAGGAAGCTCTAGCCAGAGCATCTTACTTTGAGATGTACTTGAGGGGCTTCAAGCCTCTCAAACACCAGACAACTGCATCCCCCAAACAGCAGAAAACAATATCAGGATCTCTAATTTATCCCTTTGAAGCACATTCTGCTTGACTTGAGGTATAGAAGAAGTCTTTCCTTTAGTCCGTCTGAATGAGGGAAGGGGATGAGTAGCGTACTAAAAACCATCTCTGAAAACTTGCCTCATATCTGCAACCACCTCCTCTTGATCTCTCCAACTTCCTTCATAGATTGGAAGTGGATGCTCTGTAAAATCAGTTCATAACAACCATCTTCTCAAAATGAGTTTAAGTGATCTTGCACCCACCCTTGGCACACAGTGTTTCCATTGTCTTTAGACCTCAGATGAAACAGGGATTTAAAGAGTCCCATTTTGCAACTGGGTGGCTAAAATCCTAGTCCTTTAGACTGCCAGACTGAGAAGGGCAATGGATTTCCATTAGAGGAGCTGAACATGCCCTGCGTTCAGTTGGCTCTTTGACATTTGAAGTCTGGGCAGACTGGCAGGTCCCATTTGCCAAGGAGCAATTACTTCTGCAGTAATTAGGTCTGAAATCATGTTGCCTCTTTGAATCAAAAGCAGTTATCTGCACAAGATAACATTCAACCAGTACAGACACAGAAGAGTGTAAATAAACAACCAATGTTTCTTCAAACCAAGCACAGCACTGAATTTCACAGCAGATAAAGATTTTTAGAGTATTAAACATTATAAGACTATAATCACAAGGCTACCAGAGATTTATTAATTAAAGCCAAAACCTGGAAACATACACTGAAGTTATTATTTATATTGTAATAGAAAAGGAACAGAGGAACAAAGGGGCTGGGAGAAGAAATCTTAAATGGTAAACTGAAAAGCAAAATCATAAAAATTTAGATATACCAAGGATTCTAAAGATCAACTAGTTTAATTCTTGTTTTACACAAAATAATAACAACAGTGATAGGCAACCCTAGTGAGCATTTACTATGTCTTAAGCACTTTATATATGTTATTTCATTTAATCCTAAGAAAGGCTGTGGTCGATTTAATTACTGTTCTTGGGTCTTCACTCCCTCCTTCCTTCTGCTAGGGAACCTTAAGTGCACTGCAGTGGGGAAAGTACACTTCTCCCCCTCATCCCCCACGGATAGTGGGCTTGGCCATGTCTTGCTTTGACTAATGTTTTGTTAGCACATGTAACACAAGTAGAGGAATTATGTGTATTTGTATGATTGGACTTGTCATCTTGCATTCTTGATATCCTTGCTGATCCAAGGAAAATTAAAAAACATATGGAACAAACCTAAACTCAACCTGAAGCCTAGAGCCAAAACCAACTAATGAGTATTCTGAAACAGATATGCCCCAACAAACCTGCAGACCCATGAGCTAGGAAAATTAATGCTGTGGTAAGCCACTGAGTTCAGGGCAGATTAGTATGTGGCATTATTTTGGCAACAGCTGACTAATTTGGAGGCCTAGACAAAGAGAAAGAATTTGTGCTCATCGTCAGAACAGTTCAAAAGAATTATATTCCCAGTTTTTTCCCGGTCTACCTATTTGTCTCAATTTAGATACCTTGACTCTAACTTGTGCTCATTGCTGGAAGTTAAGGATTTTATTTGGAAAGAGATCTCCAAGGAACTCACAGAAATTTTGATTACCAAAGAACTAAAAACTTTGTCCCTCTCCCTTTTGGAGAGTGGGGAGTGGGGACGGTTGCTCTGTGTGAGATGTAAAGACAACGAGACATCTACAGTGTGACTCAAGCAACACATCAGCTTTAGGATGAACAAGAGCAAAGCAGATCAATAAAAGTTTTTCATTCAAAATAGACCATCAACTCCCAGGACCAGAAATATATAAATTTCTGGTATTAACTGATAGGTGTTTGTTGAGTGCTTATGCAATAGTAAGCCGAGGGTAAAGGTGGCAAGTCAGGAGTGGGTACTTGGGAGCAGCTAAAAATAAGAGTATGAGAAAGAGAGATCTTCCCTTGAGAAATTTTATCCCCATTAAAAAGAGACTCTCAGAGGTTCAAATACATTGTTTCAAATCCCAAAACATTCAGAACTGCAAGGAAAGTCATATTTTGCTTAAAAAATAAATTTTAATTTGCTAACAAACTAAAACATCTGCCCCCACACATAGATGAAACCTACAGCAAACATCAACATAATGGTGAAAATTTTGAAGCATTAAGTTTAAAATTAGAAATAAGACAAACTGAGACTCCTGACTCCAGGGAAACAAACTGAAGGTTGCCAAAGGGGAGGTCAGTGGGGGGAGATGGGGTAACTAACTGGGTAATGGGCATTAAAGAGGGCATGTGATATGATGAACACTGGGTGTTATACTGAGCTAATGAACCATTGAAGATTAGATCAAAAAATGATGATGTATTATACCCTGGCTAATTGAATTTAAATAAAAATTTTTTAAAATTAAAAAAACTTAAAAATGAAAAGAAATAGGACAAAGAAGGCTAATACCACCACTGCTGTTCACATTATACAGGTTCTCTGAAACAGTAAAATAAGAAAGAAAAAAGAAGTCAAAAGTATGAGAAATGGAAAGGAAAAAAATCAACAACCATCATTATTCACAGAATATATGATTATGTATATATAGAAACCTCAAAAGATTATACAGACAAAGTATTAGAACTATCCAGGGATTTTAACAAGATAGCTAATTAATTAATATTAACCAATATTAAAAAAGTCAATTATACTTTTATATCCCAGGAACAGACATTTAGAATATATAACTTTTAAAAAATCTCATTTAAAAGTCAACAATTTGGGACGCCTGGGTGGCTCAGTTGGTTAAGCAGCTGCCTTCGGCTCAGGTCATGATCCCAGCGTCCTGGGATCGAGTCCCACATCGGGCTCCTTGCTCGTCAGGGAGCCTGCTTCTCCCTCTGCCTCTGCCTGCCATTCTGTCTGCCTGTGCTCACTCTCTCTCCCTCTCTCTCTCTCTCTCTGACAAATAAATAAATAAAATCTTTAAAAAAAAAAAAAAGTCAACAATTTAGGGGCGCCTAGGTGGTTAAAGCCTCTGCCTTTGGCTCAGGCACTGGGATCCAGCCCCACACTGGGCTCTCTGCTCGGCGGGGAGCCTGCTTCCCTTCCTCTCTCTCTACCTGCTTCTCTGCCTACTTGTGATCTCTGTCAAATAAATAAATAAAATCTTTGGAAAAAAAAAATCAACAATTTCGGGGCACCTGGATGACTCAGTGGGTTAAGCCTCTGCCTTTGGCTCAGGTCATGATCTCAGGGTTATGGGATGGAGCCCCGTTATCAGGCTCTCCGCTCAGCAGGGACACTGCTTCCCCCTCTCTCTCTACCTGCCTCTCTGCCTAGTTGTGATCTCTCTCTCTGTGTGTCAAATAAATAAATAAAATCTTAAAAAAATAAATAAAAGACATTTATTTTTTTAAAAAAGATTAAAAAAATTAAAAATAAAAGTCAACAATTTAAAAAAAGAATGGATTTAACAAAAGCTTTGTAAGATCACTGAGAATAAAAGTGAATACTTTACTGGAAGGCATAAAATATAAATAAATGAGAGATATACCACTTTTATGGGTTATATAAACATGTATGTATTGCAACCACATCATTACTAGCATGTTCTATATATCCAATTTAGTTCCATTAACAGTCCAATAAGGTTTTATAAGTCATTAAAAGCTATTTTCAAAATCACATGTAGAATAATGGATGAAGAAAGATGGATAGTTATGTGACAAATCAATATAGTAAAATGTTCATTGTAGCATCTAAGTAGTGGGTTCAGAGGTGTTAGCTTACTATACAATTCTTTCAACTTCTTTTCATTTTTGAAACTTTTCATTTTGAAATATTGAGGAAAAATCACATGAAAAGTTCAAGGACTAGAATAGGCCAGACACTCCTGAAAAGGAAAAGCCAGCTGTTTTACCATATAGGAAAAGTTCGAATAAAAGTTATAACAATTAAGAGAGGGTGGCATTGGTTTGAGAACAGAAAGATGAAAAAATGGAATATAATAGAGTGTGGGCATTTGTGAAAACTTGATTTGTGGCAGATCTGATACTATAGACCTTGGGGAAGGGATAGACCACTCAATAAATCGTGCTAGAAAAATAAGCTATGCATATTAAAAATAATAAAAATATTAGAGACAAAGCTTTAAAACTTAGAAAAAAAGGTAAATGTATCTTCTAACTATCTTTGTAAAGGGGAAAGGTTTTTTTAATGACAAAAAAACATAACCCATAAAGGAAAAGATCAGTGTAATGTATTGTAAGATAAATTTTATTACATTAAAATTAAAAACTACTGTTCAACAAAAGATGGCATAAAGAGAGCAAAAGACTGAGGTGCCTGGCTGGCTCGGTTGGAAAAGCATGCAACTCTTGATCTCAGGGTCATGAGTTTAAGCCTCATGTAGGGTATAGAGATTACTTAAATAAATAAAATTTTAAAAGAAGAGAGAGTAAACAATTCTAGAATCTGGAAATAGATTACTTTTCAACTCACATGACTTTTCAACTCCTATAACTCAAAGATTAATATCTATGTTTTATAAAAAATTTTACAAATCTTTGAGGAAAATGAAAAACAACTTTATAGAAAAAGTGGACAGATACAGGCATCTCACAGATGAAAAAGTACAAATAGACCATATATATGTTAAAACATGTTCAAATCATTAGTTATAGAGGAAATACAAGTTAATACCATATGAAATGTTTTAATTGGGCAATATGTATATGAATGTTTATTTTATTGATGTTTTTAAACTGTACACATATATGCTATTTTCTATATGATATGATTTACCATACATGTCTCTTAAACAAATATATTAAATATATATGTCTTAAACAAAAATTTTAGGTGCAAAAGGATGTTGAAAAGCCTACAGGGAAGTAAAAATCTAAAAATCTCAATAAGGTGGAAAGAGATAAGCAAACTCCCTTAGAAATCTTAACATTTCAGTGTCCTTCAACTTCAGAAATAAACCAAACCAAAGGTGACACGGGCTTATAATGTCCTTTAGAAAATTTCCTAAACTTTCCATAAAGTATAATCTAGTAGCTTAAAAACCACATAGGAGTTGATGAAGCCTTATTTATTATTCTCCTTGAAATTTACTAATTGTAGTTAAGTATATCTTTCTGTCCTAGGAAAGAGAGCAAAAGATGAAAACTATGACCAAATATCCTTTTTTCCTTCCTTTCCTCTTTTCTTCCTTTTGTCCCTCCTTCCTTCTCTTTCTTCCTTCCTTCCTTTTCCTTCTCTCGCTCCTCCCACCCTTTTTGTCCCCTTCTGCATTTGTTTTCTATTACTGCAGAACAAATTACCAAAAAAAAAAAAATTAGCAGCTTAAAACAAAACAAAACAGGGGTGCCCAGGTGGCTCAGTTTGTTAAAGTATATGCCCTCAGCTCCAGTCATGATCCCAGGGTCCTGGAATCGAGCCCCACAAAGGGCTTCCTGCTCAGCAAGGAATGTGTTTCTCCTTCTCCCTCTGTCCCTCCCCCGACTCATGTTCTCTCTCTCTCTCTCTCTCTCTAATAAATAAAAAAATTAATTATTTCACAGTTTCTGTGAGTCAGAAGTTTGGTCACAGATTAACTACATATTCTGCTCAGGGTCTCACCAGGCTGAAAACAGGTGTGGTCAGGGCTGGGATCTCAACTGTGACTTAAGATCCTGTTCCAAGCTCATTCAGGTTTTTGGCCGAATTCAGTTCCTTGTGGTTGTAGGACTGAGATCCCAGTATTCTTGCTGAGTTTTGGCTGGGGGGTCACTGTCAGTCTCTAAAGGCTGCCCTCAGGTTCCAACTACAAAGTCCTCCTGCAACATGTAGCCTACTTCTTCAAAGTCAGCAGATAAATCTCTCTCATGCTTCAGATCTCTCTTAACTTGTTTTATGGGTTCACCTGGTTAGGTTAGGACCTCTTAGGGTAATCTCTGTTTTGATTCACAGAAATTCAACTGACTAGAGACTTTAATTACAGCTGGAAACCACAAATTATTTAAGATGTCTGAAACAGAGTGACAGGTGGCAAGTGGGAGAAAGCTAAAGATATAGAGGCTAAGTCACACAGGACTTTTTATGCCATATAGGGAATGTGGCCGTTGTCCTAGCAACAGTTAGAAACCACTGAAGGAGTGAAGGTTTTTAAGAACAAAAATGTTAGAATGGAAGGGTCAGATCTGCATTTTAGAAGAATGGCTCTAGAGAGGAGTAAGAAAGATAAAGAGGGCAATTTATGGGGCCGTTGGTGGCACAGTCAATTGGGCTTCTGACTCTTGGTTTCTGCTCAGGTCAAGATCTCTGGGTCTTGAAATCAAGGCCCATCCCAGGCTCCCAAGTCAGTGAGGAGTCTGCTAAAGTTTCTCCTTTTGTCCTTCCCTGCACTTGTTCCGTGCACTCTCTCTCTCTTCCTAAAATAAATAAATAAATCTTAAAAAAAAAAAAAAAAAAGAGGCAATTTATTTGAACAAGTATTTGTGGGACAAAGAGGGAATATGTAGCAAAAAATAACTCCAGAAGCTATTCCAGATTACTGTGGCATGCTCTCAGAAATTCTTTAATCTGAAAAAAAGTACGTAGCATCTATTCTTTGCCCAGGGACAAAGCTTATACACCAGGAAAAAAAAAAAGTGACCCTCCTCCTCTAGCTTACCACCGATATACACACATGACTTTTGATTAAATAGCTGAAAGACTCAAAAGCAAAAGGCAAAAGAGAATAAAATTTAGGGGAGAAGATTAGCACATCTAAGTCATACCACATCTTCATCTATTGTTGCCAGGTAGGGTAAAATTTCATTTTGTCCCTGAAGTCAAAGGGACACAGGAAACGTGGTCAGTTACAAATGTCATTGTATCCACAGGAGATAAATTGTTCAGGAGAAGAACAAACATGCCTGATGGGGAGATTGAGAAAAACTTTTCCCAAGGAACCTCTGTTATTTTAAGTAATACACCAAGCTCGCAAGAGGTAAAAATAGAGGAGTGACCAGTGCACAGCTGGGTTTGCCAAAAAAGGTCTCCTGATGAAGGAAAGAGAGACTCTGTCTCTACAGAGAGAAGGGGCAAATCCTAGTAGTAAATTTATCTCCATACGCGGCATTTGATTACTTCTCATTCAATTTGTCAAAGTGCTTGTTTTGTGATTGGAGCATCCCATGTGTATAATAAATTGCTAACTCCATCTCTTGACTGATTTGTAAATCTTGGTCCTTTTCAGGGATTAACTACTTGCTAAATTCATTTATCAAAATTAAAACTAGGTTTTTCAGAAAGCTGCCCTCCAAATCCCAAGATACTATGCAAGATTAACCTTTCGCAGATCCTTCCAGACTGCAAACTAGTGGGTGGTGTCAATGCAGGTGATTAATAGGAGCCATCTAAGGGCTGGGGGAAAGGCTGACTGACATTTCTCCCAGGTGACAGCATGAGCCATCTCCTGATCAACCTAAGAAAACACACATCCTGATACTCTCCATACTAATGGAACATTTCCAATTCATATTAGAACATCCAAAGGAATTCTGTTTTGCCCTAGTGTACCAGAATCTTTGACAAGTATATCAGGCCTGCTTGACGCTGTAAAGCAGAATTCATTGACTCACCCTTTTTTTTTTTTTTTTTTTGACTCACCCTTTTTTAATCATTCTAGATAATCAGGAGCAGCAGCAGAATGAAACATATAGTCCAGAATGAATTAGTCATAGCTCTTCTGGTATGCCATTCTGAAGAAAGGATACTGGACATTTTTTTATTCCACTGACCCCTGACCCATCCAAATTGTACACAGTCTATGTATTCATCACAGGGAAGTACCCTCTTCTTCTGACTTCTTTCTCCCTTGTCTATTTACAGCCTGAGGTGCTATCTCGGGGTACTAGAAGCATTTCATCCAAATATCCACGTTCACACAAAATGTTCCATCACCTTCCCAGTACAATCCTTGACATTTTCTCTTCCCTTCCTAAGAGGTGCATGCGGCAAACCTGCTTCTTGTGTGTGAAATGGCAGCTGGGCTCCTTAATGGTTCCCTCAGATCCTCTCCCTCCTTTATTCCTCAAAACAAACTCTTTGCCTCAGTTTGGAACAGGCCTGAGGATGCCCTAAATAAAGTGCCATCGAGGCTTTGTTTCCCACTGAAGGGTACAGGTCAGACCCAGATGGAGACATAAAACGGCATGTGTGCCATGAAAGTATTCCCAGATCCCCCTAATTACACTTGATGGAATTGTTCCCTTTGTAGCCTCTAAACCAGTGGTGAGTGACCTTTTTTCTCCCTTGGGGGCTACTAACTTACAGGATAATCACTTGGGTGCAGAGCATACAGGTTATGCTAATTCCATTCATCTTACAAGCCTGTTAAAGCTAGCATTACTGAGCAAGTATGGTGACCATGCACCGTGTAAAGCGAAGTATATGCATTATTTCCACCAATCTCTACAACTCTGTGAGATATAGTCAAGTACCAATATCCATTTAAACCTGAGGAGACTGAGGCACTAGAAGGGTACATAGCTTGCCCAAAGCCACCCAGCTAGTGAGTGGCCAGGCCAGGAGTCAGACCCTGGCCTGCCTGGCCTTGGAGCCTGGGCCTTCTTCACCCCAGGTGAACCTCTACAGTCAGTGGGTTCTAGAATCACATGGACGGATGAGTCACATGGAAGCAGAAGACAGCATTTCTGCCCCACCTCTCCCGGGGTTTTAATTCCAAGGAAAACATGTTAAAAGCTATTACAGAACAAAGAACAGTGTGGTGGTCCAGCATGGAGATTGAGACAGCTAACTCAGCTTGGAAGACTGAAGAAAACTTCTCGAGACAGGGAAGATTCAAGCTGTAAACGTGATGAAGAATATTCAAGGCAGGAGAATGGAGAATAAGCAATGGTCTAAAGTACAGTGTTAGAGGGGCCATCTGGGCACTGCAGGCAGTTAAGCGTCTGCCTTCAGCTCAGGCCATGATCTCAGGGTCCTGGGATCAAGTCCCATGCTCAGCAGTGAGTCTGCTTCTCCCTCTTCCTCCCCGTCTGTGAACTCTCTTGCTCTCTCTCTCAAATAAATAAATGTTTAAAAAAATTTTTAAACAGACAAATAAATAAATATAAGTACAGTGTTAGAAGAGGACATATACCAAGAAAGTCAAGAAGCTTGACATGACACCAATAGAGTGGGCAGGAACAGGAGACTAAAAAAGGTTAATTTGGGCCTTAACTGCCATGCCAAAAAGTTTGGATATTATTTTTTATATATTTTTGGATTTTATTTTTTATCTTTTATTATCAGGTAAGGGAGCCCATTGCTCTTAAGCAAAAAAAAAAAAAGTTTTATTCATGCTGACTTTTTACTTCAAGGAATATTAGCCAAGTGGAAGTAAGGCTAATGGAATAGCGTAGAGAGAAACTAGAAGCAATAGAACCTGTCTGGAGGCCAGGACAACAGGGAAAATGAGGTATTCAGAAAGACAGACCAGGGGGTGCTCGGGTGGCTCAGTCGGTTAAGCAACTGCCTTCAGCTCAGGTCATGATCCCAGAGTCCTGGAATCGAGCCCCGAGTTGGGCCTCCTTGCTCAGTGGGGAGTCTGCTTCTCCCTCTCCCTCTGCTGCTCTGCCTGCTTGTGCTCTCTCTCACTCTCTCTTTCAAATAAATAAATAAAATCTTTAAAAAGAAAGAAAGCCAGACCCGTGGCAGCACCAGTGGAAAAGAAAGGCCAGCACAAGATACATTTTAAAATTTCTCCACATTAGATACCATCATCTTTTATGCCATATATTTACTTAATGATTTTTGTATTCTCTGTCTCCCACTGAATTATAAGTCCCATGAGATCCAAGATTTTTGCTGATCCATAGTGCCTAGGACACTATCCCACAGAACCTCCACAAGTAGATTTAGAATCAATGAAGTAAATTTAAAAGACTAGGAATTGGCTGGATTTCATAGATGAGAGTGTTAGACTATCCAAATATCTAGTTTGGAAGACTGAATGGATGGTGACGGGAGATCCAGAACTCACCAGACAGAACCATTTCGAAGTGTTGGCAGAATTCTGGATTGATGTATGTTGCAGGCCATTTAAAGTTGGGGACTGGATTGCAAGAGAAGAGTTGAGACTAGTTTGAGAGAGTCTGGAGGCATCTGCACAGAGTTAGGTACCAAAGCTATGGAAATTGATAAAACCAGGCAGAGCCTCTGAGGCAGGGGAAGAGAGGAGGGGAACAGGAAAGCCATAAGCAACCATGAAATTTAAGAGCTAGGAGAAGCCAGCCAAAGAAACAAAGAAGAAACAGTGAAAAAATCAAGAGAACTGGAAGGAAAGGTGTTCCTGTAAACACGAAAAGAGAGAGCCCAGGAAAGCAGAGCCTGGCACATTTGGGGATGATCAGTTGTGCCCTTAGCTATAAAAATAGCATGGAAGATGGGCCACTTGTTTCTGACCATCAGAACCTCTAGAGAGAAGAGCTGGAGACACAGAGGCAAGGGCTGAAAGTAAACTGTTGACACAGAGGAGGTAGAAGTGGGCCTACCAGGAGCTCATGGACCCCTTTGTGCACCTTAGAGGAAGGCAGAACTTCTGGACAGAGGCAACCTTGCACCAGGATGCGTGGACCAGCAGGCAGAGCCCCCCCCTCCCACGTGCCCCAACCAGAACACAAGGACCAATGGAAAAGTCAATCTAAGATAAAGGAGAAAAGCTCACCAGTGTGGTACATTCAGAATGCAGAAAGAATATGCCTCAGAGTTTAGGAAGCACGGCAAAGGTTTGAAACGGGACAATAAAACGTACTAAGGACAAGAAAATGATGATCTCATCTGTTCTGATACTGGTGCCACAAATTGTGCAGGTGTATAATTTTCTTCCATCAGTGTTCAGAAGCTCAGCAAAAGAAAGGAGATGGTTATCTTCACCTTAAAATGTTTTAGAAAATTACAAAATGCTTCACTACCCATTTTAAAAATTGACATCAATCACAAAAATCTAGACTCTAGGAAACTACAGGAAAAGTAACTTAGTTTCCTCAACAAATAAACTGCAAGTTGAAAAAGAGAGAGGGGGCGCCTGGGTGGCTCAGTGGGTTAAAGCCTCTGCCTTCGGCTTGGGTCATGATCCCAGGGTCCTGGGATCGAGCCCCACATCGGGCTCTCTGCTCTTCGGGGAGCCTGCTTCCTCCTCTCTCTCTCTGCCTGCCTCTCTGCCTACTTGTGATCTCTGTCTGTCAAATAAATAAAATCTTTAAAAAAAAAAAAGAAAGAAAGAAAGAAAAAGAGAGAGAAAGCTGGGAATGTGTACAGTAAAAAAAAATAATAGGAGAAAAAAATCAACCAGTTACAGTGTATGTACTTTATCTGACTACAGATTCCAAAAGACAAATTTAAAATAGTATTAAAAATTTACATGGTAGAGGCATTGGAAATTTGAACATTAACTGAATTTTCTAATATTAAGGAATTGTTAACATTTTTGGAGTAATATTGGCACTGTTTTGCTTAAGAGTCCTCATGTATGAGCGATACATACAGACATACTTACAGATGAACTTGTTACAGAACTGGAGCTTGCTTCAAAATAATTTGAAAAGCAAGGAAATGGGTGGGGAAATAGGTAAAATAAGAGCAGCCTTTGCAGCTGGAAAATAGGTACATAGAGATTCATTATACTATTCTGTGCCCTTTCAAACTGGTTTCCATTTTTCTACAATAGGTTTTGTTTAATTCTGTGACAAAGCTCTATTCTGTGAAAAATGGAAAAAAATGCATTACTTCGAATGATGGCCAGTTAAGGAAGATACAGATAAGAGAGGGAGGACATGTAAGGCAGAAAGGGGCAGAGATATCAAACAGATTGAAACACAGAGAAATAAAGGCATAAATATAAACAGAAAAAGAGGAAGCAACCAGAGTGAAGGACAGACTTGTGTAATGACATTACCACCTTGTGGTCTTTTAGGAGATTGCCCCCAAACAGGCAAACCATGATGTTTTTTCACACCTGTAGGCATTTGTGGGGTTATCAAGTCTACCCTTGCACCAGGTGTAACTGAGTTAAAGCCCATTCCTAAGCTTCAGTCGGGAGGTCTCTCACTTGTGCCTTAAACCTTCTTGACTCTTCCAATATTTTTAGATTGTACCTCCACTCATTGTCACAGGTCCATACATTTCCTAAGCTTTATCGTCCGAAATTTCCCTTTATATATTCATGGTTAGCTCCTAATTTGGTATTTCAGGAAATTATGAACAGATAGATCCTTATTCACTTGATCCAAACCCCTAATGATTTAATTAAAAAAAAAAAAGTTTTACCGAGGTATAACTGATATACCAAAAAGTTGGACATATTTAATATATGCCATCTGATGAGCTTGGAGATATGCACACTCCCGTAAGACCATCACCACAATCAAGGTAATAAACATTCATTGTCTCCATTTATATCATCTTTTCATCTTATCTCCAGCCTGACTAATCTTAATTTTTTTTTAATGATTTTATTTATTTGACAGAGCAAAAGCAGGTGGCTCAGCAGGCAGAGAGAGAGGGAGAAGCAGGCTCCCGGCTGAGCAGGGAGCCCAACGCAGGACTCTATCCCAGGACTCTGGGATCATGACCTAAGCTGAAGCCAGACACTTAACCGACTGAGCCCCCCGGGCGCCCCCTAATTTCTAACTCTTCTTTGAGCTTCCTTCTCCCCTTTCTCTAACCCTTCCCAACCCCACAGAAGTCATTCTTCTTGCAGTGCATGACAAAGCAGCATATGTGTTCATACAGTATGGGGGGGGGTGGGGGGGGGGGTGGACAAAGGAAACAGTTAAGAACGTAGAACCGGAAGGATTCTAAAGCTAAAATGGCCCCACCATTCAGCCAGGCGACCCACACCAGACCACGCCACCTCCCTCACACTCAACAGCCCAAATAGCCCAAATCCTCTATCACCTGTGTTACATTTATTTTTTTTTTTCTAATTGAGGAATAGTAAGGTTTACTGAGGAATAGCACAAACCTCCCTAAGAGGGAGAGAACCCAAAAGGGCTGCCCCGCCCGTGTGAACTGTTCAGTCAACCCTCCTCCCGCGCAATGCTTCCTGCGTGAGCGCGTGCCGTGGGGCCGCGGCTGCGTGCGGAACGCGCTAGATGCCCAGGAGCCTCCCTGCTTCGTGTCCGCAGCCTCTCCCGCCGACCCTCACGCTGCGTCCAGCTACTTCTCCAAAACGCAAATCTAACCATGTGACTCTGTTTCCAACACACTTCAACACCCACCAGAAAAGAACCCCGAATACGGACAGCCAACCTCTGCCAACCTGCACAACCCAACTGCTACGGCTCTTCTCCCAATTTACGCCCTCCGCGCCAGCCAAACCAGCCTACTTGGGGTTCCCAACAAGCCACTCTGCGCTTCGCGCTTCCTTGCCTTGGCACATGTTGTTATCCCTTTCCAAAACCCCATTTTTAGGCCGGCCAACGCCTAATCTTGATTTGTCTTAACTCCGACACTGAGTTAACCCTCAGACCTAACCTCATTTTCCCAACTGAGGATTCCCAGATACCTCATTCACACTATTGCTCCTTTTAAAGATTTTTATTTATTTGAGACAGAGAGAGAAAGAGAGACAGAACACAAGCAGGCGGAGCAACAGGCAGAGGGAGTAGGAGCATCACCGCCGGGGCAGGGAGCCCGATGTAGGACTCGATCCCAGGACCCCAGAATCAGGACCCGAGTGGAAGGCAGACCCTTAACCATCTAAGCCACCCAGGCTTACCCCCCACCACCACCATTACTCTCAACTCACAGTATCGTAAGAACGTGTTTTGTAGTGTCTCTCAACCCCTGCCTTCAGGCTCCCTTAAACTCAAATGTAAGGTAACCTGAACAGTGCTACGCAGCTGTCCCTCCTGACACACAAGGGATATGTTCCAGGACCCCCGCGGGTACCAGAAACCACAGCTACTATTTTATTTCCTATGCATACATAACTGTGATAAAGTTTAACTTATAAATTCGGTGCAGTAAGAAGTTAACAATAGCTAATAATAAAAGCGCAATTACCACGACATATTGTAAAGAAAGTTAGGCGAATGTGGTCTCTCTGTCTCTCTGGAATTTCTTACTACGAGGTACTCACCGGTCTTCCCGCAGTGACGTGAGACGATGAAATGCCTACCAGAGCAGATGAAGTGGGGGACGCCGCTATTATGACGTAGTGTTACGTACTATTGCCTTTCTGCCCATTTGTCAGAAGGAAGATCACCTGTTCCAGGCCTGCGGTTGACCCGGGGTAGCTGAAACCACGGACAGCGAAACTGCGGATGGTGGGGGATTACTGGATTTACTTAAGCTTTCCCAGAATTTAGCCCAGTGCCGGGGAAGGCGTGCCTATATGCAGTAAAGACTGGCTGCCTTCTCCCCTGCAGCTGTTTGTGAGAATCTAATCTCCAAAATGCAGGGGTTGAGAAACAGAGTGGGTGGCCAAAGCTTTAATGAGAGAAAGAAGATACCATTTGGGACTTACTGGATTTGGCTGTATTTTAAATAATCAGCCAGTGTTGCAAGGATCTTCAAATTTCAGGTAGGAGTAAATGCACATTGGGGAGCCTGGGTGACTCAGTCTGTTAAGTGTCCCACTTGGTTTGGCTCAGGTCATGAACTTGGGCCCTTAGGCTCCGGCTCCGTGCTCAGCAACGTCCGCTTGAGATTTTTTCCTCACTCCTCCCTCTTGCTCTGCTCCTCCCCCTGCGCGCCCCTGTGCTCACTCTCTTTCTCTCTCAAGTAAATAAATAAATAAAACATTTTTTTAAATTATGTACATCATTGGACCCAGAATTCTACTTGTAAGGATTGCAATTGATAATGTACACAAAGATTTAGACATAAGGATGTTTGTCCCATCACTATTAATGAAGTTTTTTTTGTTATTGTTGTTTAAATCTAGGAACCCAAAATACCCAGAATAGGAACTTAGCAAAGCAAATTGTGGAATGGAATTCTAGGCAGCCATTAAAAATGATATAGTATGAAACTGAAAATTATTCTCCTAAAAAGCAAAAAACAGATTATGGTTATAAAACAGACATGGTCAATTGTAGTGTGTGTGTGTCTGTGTGTCTGTGTGTCTTTCTTTCTGTGTTCATTCCTACGATGGACTAATGTAATAGATTCATGTACATATATACACCTATAAACAAACACAAGATAGCCATGCATAATGGAAGTTTGGAAAATATATATACAAAAATGAAAATAGGCTTTTAAGTAATTTGTTGGCTTCTCTATTTTCTGATTTTTCTCCAGCAAACAGGTATTGTCTTTATAATAATAAGGGGAAAAAATAAAGTGGTGTGTTTTTGTAAAAGAAGAGGAGGAAAGGAAAGGAGGCTGAGTCCCCAAAGCCATCAGGAAAGTGGAACAGATGAAGCTGGCCTGAATTTAAAAGAGCATCTGAATCTCAATAACAGGAAGACCTATGGAATT
Organism: Enhydra lutris kenyoni; assembly: GCF_002288905.1. Classification (NCBI taxonomy): domain Eukaryota; kingdom Metazoa; phylum Chordata; class Mammalia; order Carnivora; family Mustelidae; genus Enhydra; species Enhydra lutris. The sequence goes on along the minus strand of NW_019154156.1, from coordinate 559,559 downwards.
TTACAGAAGGTTAAGCCAAGTGGTCGTACGTGCTGTAGTGTCAAATATTCAGATCAATATGTACTTGAGGTCAGTGTCAGTGGATGGAAATGATCTGGGGAGGAGGTAGCTAGAGGGAAAAGGTGATGTGAAGGTGATGTGTGTCAATATTAGGGGTCAGCCTATTCACATAACCTTTCTTTCCTTGGTTGCAACAGCCCTACTCCCACCCCATACTGTGTCCCCATCCTTACTATAGGGACTTGGAGAATACTAGAAACTTACATTTGTCCGTGGAGAACAGGAAGGGTCTCCATGGAATTAATGCAAGAAGAGTATCTAGGCCATGTACCTGCCCAGTATATCCTGATCTGCTTCACTAGACTTGGGCTTCCCTCTCCTAACCAGAGGTGAATGGACAGATTCTTGCCAAGTGCTTGGAAATTTATCTAAGTTTAGGTTTCACCAAAAATTTTGCACTGGTTGATTTACAAAGAAAACCAATAAAGAACTCTCTGCTCTCATTAGAATAGATATCACATATTCATTTTTAAAACCTTTTGTTCTGACAAAAAAAAAATAAAAATAAAAAACCATGTTAGAAGAAAGAGGAAGTTGGAGATTATAATGGTTTGTTCTATGTGTTAACTTGACTGGGCCAAGAGATGCCCAGATAGCTGGTTAAACAGTATGTCTGGGTGTGCCTGTGAGGGTGTTTCCAGGAGATTGGGATCTGAATTGGTAGACTGAGTAAAGCAGATGGCCCTCCCCAGTGTGGGTGAGCATCATTCAATCTGTTGAGGGGCTGAATAGAACAAAAAAGGCAGAAGAAGGGAAGATATGCTATCTCACTGTTTGAGCGGGGCCATCAGTCTTTCACTGCCCTTGATTCTCTTGGTTCTCAGGCCTTCGGATCCAGAGTGGAACCTACACCATTGGTTCTTGGGCTCTCAGGCCTTTGAACTACACCAGCTCTCCTGGGTCTCCAGCTTGCAGATGGCAGATCATGGGACTTCTCAGCCTCCATAATCATGTAAGCCAATACATTATTTTATATATATTTCTTATTGGTTCTGTTTCTCCAGCGAACTCATACAAAGGTAAAGAAGTGGAGATGGCAAGAGTAAACTGATCTTTCAAGAACTTTGGCTATGAAGTTAAATATAGAAGTGTGCTGGTAAAGGGGGATAGTTACTTATTGTTATTTTGTTTCTCTGTTTTAAGATAAGAAACTTCAGTATTCTCATGTCCTGTGAGGAAAGCTATTAAAGGGGAAATACTGAGCATAAAGGAGAGGACACAGAGGGAGGCATTGGTATTGAACGAGATAAAGGGCATTAAAGCATCTCTACTTCTAAAGCTGCAGAAAAGCAGATGAGGAGGATACATAATCCTTGTAGTTTTGAAGATGTGATATGGTGCGACTTTTTGATTCTTTGTTAAATTGGAGGCAAGATCAACTGCTAGAGAGAGAGGGAGGTGCAGGGTGAAATAGTGGTTTTTAGGAGCATGATATATTTTTGGAAGAACCACCACAAATAATGCCTTCTTGGAAAAGACATGTCCCAGGAGGTGTCCTCTGGGAAGCAGACACAGAGACCAAGTTGGGAGTACAAAGGATCACTGGAAAGTAACACCTATGAAAGAGGACTTAGGCCATCCCAGAAGTTCAGGGTTGTTCTGTTTTGTTGGTTGGACATTCAAAAGCATCAGATCCAACTTGGTAGGTAGGAATTTGTGCTATTAAGCCCATGCATAGCCTCCATCACTGCTAATACGGCCACTTCATGTGCCTATCATGCTAGCCTCCAGTGGCCACTGGTAAAGGCTGGCTAATGTCAATGGCCAAGCCATTTTGTCTACTTGGTTGGTTAGAGCCTCTGTGATGATGGATTCTCTCTGGGGCATGTTAATGGTTGATAGATTTTGCATTCTTGTCCACTCCCATATATTCATCTATATGTCTCTATCTCAGATCTTGTCACTGATGTCTCAACCTTTATGCATCTCTGACCAGCTTGTCACTGCTTACAAATCCTTATATAGCGTAACTTTCTTCCACCCAAAGTAGTTAGTCTATTGTACCATACAGTATTCTGTCCACTGGGAATGTTTTCTTTCACCACTATATTTTTCAAGACCACCCTCAGGGGTTACCCTGAGTGGAGCAGTAATTCAGTTCCTGTCCACATCCAGCTTACATCTACATATCAAACCAACCAGTCTATAAGTCAGGTTGAGGCTCGTTCTCCTTCCTTCAGCTGGTCAGACAGGACCTCTCATATGACCATAGGTATGAGTTGGAAGAGGGACAATAGTGCAAATATGATGACATAGGGGATAGGTTATCTGCTCAATCTGCTTATATCTTTTGGTACTGCTCATATTTTGCCTCAGATGTATTGTTGTTGTCAAAAACCAAGCTCTGTGCTTTGGAGCCAAAATATAACACAAAGATAGAGTGTGGGATAAAGAGGAACAATAGCTTTGTTACTTTTCTAGGCAAAGGAGGCTACCGCAGCTATGGCCTTCAAAAACTGCAAGCCCTGCGGAAAGCCATACACTTTCTACAAAAGCCAAATGGGCAATTAGAGACATGACAGGGCCTACCATTTCTGCAACATCTAGATCTTTAAGAATAGGACTAATCTCCACTGTCTTCCTCAGGATGCAATAATTTTTTTATTTTATTGGCTTGGGTGGGGGCAGTGCTTCCACATGGCCTTCCCCACTATGACTAACATCACTTCATAGGTCAACGATCCAATATGGAAGGTACTCCAACTTCCAAATATCTCGATTCCAAGTTTTCAGTGGGTACTGGGAAAATTACCACCGAAAAGTTGTATGAACCCAGTGTATCCAGTACAGCCAGACTTTGACAAGGACTCCACTTAGGGCCTGATTTCTACATGTCCCCACTCTAATGGGGTAACCATCATGATATTTCTGTTTCCAGTTATTAATCTGTGTTCAACAGACCTCAGATTTTCCAGGAAAATTCTCTTTCTCCAGTATACAGTCTCAGTGGAGGTCCCTTTAAATAAGGACAAGTCATTACAGTTTTATTTAACTATGGTGTTGCACTTATGACCCCCCTGAGGATCAGGCCAACTCTTTTGTAAATGGATTTCAAATTTGAAAATCATTCCTAACAATTGGGCGGGAGATTTTTATTAGCAAAACTGCCCTCAGGCTCATCCAGTTTTGCTCTTATTTACATATAATATGCTCATCTCTTTGCCCCAGGAGATGCTATTTTCTTTTTTTTTTTTTCCATTTTTTAAAAATTTTATTTTATTTTTTATAAACATATAATATATTTTTATCCCCAGGGGTACAGGTCTGTGAATCGCCAGGTTTACACACTTCACAGCACTCACCATAGCACATACCCTCCCCAATGTCCATAGCCCCACCCCCCCTCCCAACACCCCTCCCCCCATCAACCCTCAGTTTGTTTTGCGAGATTAAGAGTCACTTATGGTTTGTCTCCCTCCCAATCCCATCTTGTTTCATTTACTCTTCTCCTACCCCCCTAACTCCCCACGTTGCATCTCCACTTCCTCATATCAGGGAGATCATATGATAGTTGTCTTTCTCCGATTGACTTACTTCACTAAGCATGATACCCTCTAGTTCCATCCACGTCGTCGCAAATGGCAAGATTTCATTTCTTTTGATGGCTGCATAGTATTCCATTGTGTATATATACCACATCTTCTTTATCCATTCGTCTGTTGATGGACATCTAGGTTCTTTCCATAGTTTGGCTATTGTAGACATTGCTGCTATAAACATTCGGGTGCACGTGCCCCTTCGGATCACTACGTTTGTATCTTTAGGGTAAATACCCAGTAGTGCAATTGCTGGGTTATAGGGTAGTTCTATTTTCAACATTTTGAGGAACCTCCATGATGTTTTCCAGAGTGGTTGCACCAGCTTGCATTCCCACCAACAGTGTAAGAGGGTTCCCCTTTCTCCGCATCCTCGCCAGCAAGGAGATACTATTTTCTATTAACCATCTCCACTAGACCCAATCCTTAGGTGTGTAGGGCTCTGAGTAAATGTTTTATAGAGCCCAGTCTGTATTTAAATTAGATTTAAATGTATCACAAAATCCATGAGCCCATGTCTAGTGACTTATCAATGAAGATTTAACACAATGGCTAGAGAAGAGGTAATTATATTGTTTTTCTGCTCAATCAGTGCACATAAGATTCTTTGTAGTGTCCAGAAACCATCTCTTTGTGTTTAGGTTTAGGAACAATCTCTTAATCTTTATTCTCAAATTCACCATTTCTGGCTAATTTCAGATCCTCTACTATTAAAAAAAAATAGCAACACAGTTATTAATCACAGTGTGATGGCTCTGCAGAGTATTTTGAAACATTAAAGATCTTCTTGTCTCTGCCTGCAGTTCCTTTATACCATTTATTTAATGCTGGTTACAACATTACTTGTGATTTTGCATCATCCTTTGTAGTTGCCATGAATACTGGCTTCCAATGACTCTCTCAAAGTTATTCCTGTGCTTTATTGATGATAACTGCAAATGTGAGTCTTACCCAAACTATGAAAAAAAATGTGACCAAAAATGTGTTAAATTTACCATTTGTGGTTTTATAGCAAAAATGTAGAGCAATGAAAAAAAAATAGAACAGTGTATCTTCCAACCATGTCTTCTCTTGAACTCTTTAGGCCCTACCACTACATTCCAAAAATATAGTCCCTTTTTATTTGACATCACTGTCTTCCACATACTACCACCAGCAGGAGAATAGATAAGGAACCCATGGGAGTGAGGTGAATGGTCTTAATTGCAAAAGGATTGTCTGTCTTTCATCTAGCGTGGCTCAGTTGTGATCCATGTTAATCAGAGGCAAAAGAAGACATCAGTCAGAAGGACTCTTTGTTACCACAGAGCAATAGTCTTGAAAACCCTCAAAGAAGGTAGGTGCAATCACCCCAGGAAGCCTTCCTGAGCTAAAGGAGAGAGTGGAGTGACCACTCTGAGTACTAGCAGGAGAAGGGCTAGCGGAGTAAATGATGCCTAAAATCATGCCAACTGCCCTTGGGTGCTGTAGAAGAGAGCTGGTACCATGACCAAAACATATACAGGTGAGAGCAATGCATGGGCTTACATGTGGTTCAATCCCAAGAATCAGCAGTAGACTATTGGTAGGCCAGAATCCTAAACTCATTCTGGTCCTACAGGAGTCACTGCAAAAGCAGAATGTCAGAACTATTTAGGTAGTAATCTTAATGATCTGTTGATATGCTAACAGTGGCTGGTACTAGCTTATGAGAGCCAACTGCTAACATCTCTCCCCAGCTTTGCATTCAGTGACATCATGGCAGTAGCCTGAAATTGGTCATCATAATATTTACACCTTCAGAACTGGTCAAACTTCAGGGGCTTTTTTTGTGAGAGAGCTAGTTGTTAAACATTTATCAGCACACTGCTGACATGATCCCATGAGAGAAATACCATGATGAGCAGGAGTGATCTATTTTTTCTGGCTGGCCTCTATAACTGAGGCCTGACCACAGGGCTCCAGGACAACCTCAGAAGATGAGTCCCTGGGCTTTTTGGGGAATCTGGTTGGCCCCAGATGAAGGGTAGAGAACCAAAGAGCTCTGAAAGGAGAAAAATGGGAACTGGAGCCAGTGAAACCTGGTCTAGTCTTGCAATATCCTGCCTGGATGACAACCCAGCCCCAACTGGGACTAGGCACCAGAGGAAGACTTAAGGTACTCCAAAGCATGGGGCTCATGGCAGGGGTTCTCCTTCCTCATATCTAATGGTGATGGGAAACTCTCATAATTGTCAACTGGTCAGGCTCCCTTGGCTGCTACTTCAGGCTTATTGTTTGCTTTGATAATCATGACCACCTAATTAGCCATCACCATCTCTCCTATACACTTAGAAGCACTATCATCCTTGCTATTGCTGAGACACATTCTGTGATAGCTTTTCCTACCATCAACCCTGGCTTCCAGAGGAAGTCCATTAACTGAACTTCTTCGTGATGTCAGTGACCCATTCACCTGCCCATTCTTGACGGCATTGGTGAGTAGTGTGTCCTCCAAGTCTCCCTGTGAAATGATCTTCTGTTGAGTTTTCTGGCCTCATATATCCAATTTCAGCATGTACAACTTCCCAAACCTTTAGTACCTTTTTCTAATGTCTACCATGGTGATTCAGGCATTTCAATCTCACTCACCGGGCCACTGCTTTTTGCAACTTCTTGGAATCATCCTAGCAGTAAGTTTGCATCACTCCCTGGAGCCCTCACTAGAAAATTAAATTGCATATCCCAAGAGAATGCCCCAAATCAGTCAATTCATTGTAAGCGGTCATTGAGATGAGCTCTATTACTTGGTTTGCAATCCTTAGTTAACTGACCTCAGTTTTTCATTATCCAACTGCAGGATGTCAATGTAATTTACTAACAACAATCCAATTCTATTACCTTCAGATTTATCATTCTTCCTGTTATTTCAAACTCCTGAATGATCACACTGACCAATACATTTTCATCCTCCAGCACACCATCCTATTTCATCAACAGTGAAAGCATTATCAATTAGTTTGCCACTTAAGTACCAGGGTCTGTCTGTGTACCACCTACTAGGGCGGTGAGTAAACCAGCTCCAAGCTTCTATCTTATTGCTGCTTTCTTGGACGACTCATCACCAACTATTGCAGGTGGGTATTTCTGGAAAACAAATGCCAGGACAAGAGTCTGAAATGTAAAAGGCTTATTACTGGGGAATAGTATCTGTGAAAGAAAAGAGGAAGAAGCAGGATTTCTCAGGGGAAAATTCCAGAGCACGAGGCAGGCCTGACAGACTCTACTAGATCAGTGGGGAGCTCCAGAGCAAAAACTCCCCACTGGAAGAGTCCCACACAGGGCAGAAATCCTTAGGTCTTTGTACCATTGGCTGGGGGCTGCCCTGAAAGAAATGTGATGTCAGTTTGAATGAGGCAGAGCCTAAAGGGGATTACAGCTGGAGACTACCAGCTAATCACACTCCATACAAAGTTTTGTTTGTTTTTTTAAGATTTTATTTACTTATTTGACAGAGAGATCACAAGTAGGCAGAGAGGCAGGCAGAGAGAGAGAGAGGGAAGCAGGCTCCCCACTGAACAGAGAGCCCTATTCGGGGTTCAATCCCAGGATCCTGAGACCATGACCTGAGCCGAAGGCAGAGGCTTAACCCACTGAGCCACCCAGATGCCCCCATACAAAGTTTTTTCTTGAAGGGAGATCTGAGCAGCACGTTTCCAAATCTGCCACAAATATGCAAATATTGGTAAGTTTTTAAGATACTTACCTTGATAGGATAAATATATATGAACATGTTTGTAATTAAGGTTAGCCATGTTAAGAGTAAAAATAGAATATATAACTTTTAACCCAGCCATAAGTAAATTTTACACATACAACAGAAAGTTGGAAATAAAACAGAAGGTACAGTAATACATCATATGAAATACTGAAATAGAACTGTTTTAATATTGCACTAAAAGTAAGTGTTTTATCTCACCAATTAAAAGAGACTCTCAGAATGAATTTGATGATATGTTGCCTTTAAGAGCCATTCAGAGCAAAACGACACAGAAAGATTAAACATGAACAATGGAAAAAAGGTACACCAGGCAAATATGAATCAAAATAAAGCTTGGTAATCTATAGTAGCAGGTTTAATATCTGACAATATATACATATTCTTATAAGATAGATGATGATAGATAGAGATATAATAGAAATGTCATTCACTGATAAAAGGAACATTAGAACAGTCCAGAGAGCTATCTGGCTCTTCTTATTAAAACAAATATGTTCAGGGGTGCCCGGGTGGCTCAGCAGTTAAGTGTCTGCCTTTGACTCAGGTCACGATCCCACGGTCCTGGGATGGAGTCTGCATCGGGCTCCCTGCTCAGCAGGAGGCCTGCTTCTCCTCCCACTCCCCCTGCTAGTGTTCCCTCTTTTGCTGTCTCTCTGTCAAATAAATAAAATCTTTAAAAAAAATAAAAAATAAAATAAATATATGTATACTCTATGACCCAGCAATTCTTCTCCTTGGATATATCCCAGTGAAATTATTACTCATGTCCACTAGTCGGTATATAATGAGGAAGCTCATTATCATATCACTGTTGGTGGTGGCAGAGTTAGAAGCCACCTGGGTATCCATTACTGGGAGAAAGGATAAGTGAAATGTGTTGGGATGAGCACCATGAAGTATTTTGCAGCTGAAAGACACAGTACCTTAGAGGCACATATTCATATAGCTACACAAAATTAGTCTTTAAAATATAGTACTCCCTGTGTGGCTCAGTTGGTTGAGCATCCAACTCTTGATTTTGTTTCAGGTCATGACCTTGGAATCGTGGGATTGAATCCCAAGTCGTGCTCCACACTCAGTGTGGACTGTGCTTGGGATTCTTTTTCTCTGCCCCCTTCCTGCTTGTGCTCTCCTCTCTCTCTCTCTAAATAAAATAAGTAAATAAATAAATAAAATATAGTACTTGGTGAAAAAGTACTTGGTGAAAAACAGGAATAAAATCAATAATATCAGTTGTGTGAGTTAAAAACAAATGGTCACAAAACTATGCACATATTGTAAAACTACATTCAAAAAAAAGGTATACAATAAAAATGGTTGTTTATGAGGAGTAGGGGAATAGGAGTAGAGGATATGGATAAAAAGGGAATGAATTAAAAAAGGATTAACTAACTAGAAGGGCTTTGTTAGGACCAGGAGTGGTAACACAGATTTAGGAATACAGGTAGCTCAGCCCTCTGCTCTGGAAGCCAAGTGCTCTTCGGGGCCCAGGCTACATTAGAGATTTTGGGACTGTAGAGGCATCAGCTAGCACAATTGTGTCATCATGCAGGGCCAGCCCCAGGAGTAGGAGTAGATGAGGCACATGGTTGGACATAGCCAAGTCTAAAGACTGGTTGGACGGTGGTGGAAGAGAAACAGTGGGGATCAGTAGTGAAGGATGCCTGGCTGGAGGGTCTGAGGTGACACACCAGTGTCTAGTCTAGGCAACAGTGATAGGTCCAAGTTCTGGAGGTTTTAATGAACTAAAAGAAAAGGTTAGGCAGAACAACAAAAAGAGAGAGAGAAAAGAAAGAGGGAGGGAGGAAGGAAGGAAGAAAGGAAGGAAGGAGGAAGGATCAGTCTAGATAAACAGGAGAATGTAACCAACGATCGGCATAATGACGTTTCACATTTTTGTGGCACGTCTTCAGATGATGAATTAGGCACAGACTATGACCATGCAAATAGGCTATTGATATGAAATGAAAATGAAGAACACTAAAATTTGAAGAAGCCAAAGAACTTTCACCTTGAGTTACTGGAAGGGATATTCAAAGTCCAGCTAAGTTTTCTGTGGTGATGGCAGCAGTGAGAAAGAGAGAGGACTGTGGTTCAGGTACTGAATGAAGTCCTTCATGAGTAAGGAGGTGAAACCAGAAGAATAAAAAATAACAGTATGAAGAACAAGTGCAGTATGATGGAACTATGTTTCATGAACTTCACATAGGGGCAAGCGTTTGTAGGAGAGAAATAGCAGTGAGAGGCTAAGAAAATATCCACAGTGCTCTGAGCCCTAGACACACGGCTTAATGAAAGAATGCACAGTCTTTGCTTTGGGAACTATGACTAACTGGTATCCTCAGAAGAAAGGCTAAGAAAGTACCCTGTAAAACAGCTAATATTTACATACTTCCATCTCTTAAACCCCACCTCCAACACACACATACACACACCCCTCCCCTTACATACTTAGAAAAGTTCTATGATGATCCATGTTCCTACCATCTGTATTAGTTGGCTAAGGCTGCCATAACAAAAATACCGTAGACTGGATGGCTTAAACGATAGACACTTATTTTCTCAGTCTAGAGGCTAGAAGTCCATAATCAAGGTGCCATTTGATTTAGTTTCCAAGAACTCTCTTCCTGGATTGTAAAAGCTGTGTGGTCAAGTAGCATTTCCTCACCTGTGTACTTGGGAGAGGAGGGAGTTAAGTTCTCTAGTGTCTCTTCTTATAAGGACACTAATCCTATCAAATCAGGGTTCCACCCTTCTGAGCTCCTTTAACCTTAATTATTTCCTCAGAAGCTCCATCCCCAAATACAGCCACACTGGGGGGTTAGAATTACAACACATCAATTTTAGGGCAACACATTCAGTGCCTAACAATCCAAAAACTAGGTAAAAATGGACCCTATTCAAAAAAGAACCTACATGATATTTCACAGATCAAGGACTTGACATGAGAGCTCCAAAGGTACCTCCCTGTGGTAGCCAGTGTTCTGATACAGAAGGATTGTCAGCTTGCTTACCTTCTGAAATAGGAATTTTAAGGAGGGAATGCAACAAAGGAAAAAAGTGATATGGCGACATGACAAAGTTATATGAAAGACTCCCAATTTTTATGACATCTTTTTCAAAGGTGTTTTGGTTATTGTAATGAGAAAACGAAGCCCATAAAACCCATATCATCATTGGGAGTTCCTGTAACCTGAATAGGGTCTTTCCACTACCCAACACTTATCTCTAGTTTCTGAATGTCTCCAGTGAGATACTCTTTTTCACAAGGAAAAAGAAAAGCAGAAACTAAATTCCACTCCACCATTACAAAGTCTGGTGCTATTAGCAACCCCCCTTAGCTTTCATTTTTTCATTGCAAAAGATAATCTGAGCTGATTTGTCAACACAGAATCAGCTAACACAAGAGAAAAAAAAATTGCTCCTCTAACCAAGGAAGGAAGCTGGCACTGGCAAATGTGGTCAAGCGGTTACATTTTCTTTCTTGTTTATTTTTCTTAGAATATTGCAAAGCTAAAACTCAGAAATCTTTTTTAACAGGATTGCTTTGGGTTCTTGTTAGGGATGTCACTAAGACAGCCTTTTACAAGGCACCTACACAGCCTTCTGCTTCCATGTGAAAAAAAACTGCTAGAAGCACAATAAAATTTTAAATTCTTTCCAAGTGTTACAAAACTGGGAAAAAAGAGAACAGTTTGAGTTAGATTCTTAAAATGTGGTGAGATTAAAATGGCAATCCTTTATCAACTAATTACTAATACATGTTTTTATAAGAGACCAAATAAATTTTCAACTATTAAGATTCACAATATAAATAGTTGAGAAAACCAACTAGAGAAATTGCAGTAGAAACTAAGATGTTTGTTTCATGATCTTGTGTTTAATTAAAATAATACAGTTTAAAAGAAATGGTATGTCAAAGAGTAGTGTTTTAGACTGATTCCTCTTTTGTGATGTCCTGGGTAAGGAACAGAGGATGTAATCCAATGCAAATGCCAAATCTTAAGGAAAAGTAAGTTGTTCCCTGTGTAATGAGTTATTAATGATGGCCACTTTAAATAATAAAGTCAGTGATGCTTGCCTTGGGTTTTATTGTGAATAAAAGTATTTACACAGTAGGGGCGCCTGGGTGGCTCAGTGGGTTAAAGCCTCTGCCTTCGGCTCAGGTCATGATCTCGGGGTCCTGGGATCGAGCCCCGCGTCGGGCTCTCTGCTGAGCAGGGAGCCTGCTTCCTCCTCTCTCTCTCTCTCTGCCTGCCTCTCTGCCTGCTTGTGATTTCTCTCTCTGTGTGTCAAACAAAAATAAAATCTTAAAAAAAAGAAAAGTATTTACACAGTATTATGAGAATAACAATTACAGATTTTGACTGAATTCATGTAAAGGAAAAAAAATTTTGTACTGCTTATCTCAGTTATAGACATACATTTTTAAAAACTATCCTCTGGGTGGGGCTTGAAAAGCTGTTAGCATGCTAGGTTCTAAGAACACTATATTCTGGACACCTCTAAGAAATCAGTAACAGTTAACAAAATATCAACATACTTCTGTAAATTTTGGCTCAACTAAATAAACTAAAACCAAATCATACAGAATGATATGGCTTAAAAAAAAAAAAATGGTTCTCTGACTTCCAAAATAGTTCAGTGCAGCTTCCCCTGTGAGGTAGCTTCTCAGGTATCATGTCAGATCAGGAAAAGTTATTCCAGCCAGTCATTTCCAGGGCTTATCTCTCTCCAAGACCAAACACAGTCTTATTTTTTGCTTGACTAGAAATATTTCCTAAGACTTTGATTCATTCATTTAACAAACTAAGTGAGGTCCCATTATGTAAATCTACTCGGGGAAGGGACACCTGGATGGCTCAGTCGTCTGGGCATCTGACTCCAGCTCAGGTCATGATCTCCAGGTCCTGGGATCCAGTCCCAACCTGGGCCCCGCCAGGAGTCTGCTTTTCCCTCTGCCCCTGCCCCACCCACTTATGCAAAAAGCAAAAAAAAATGTGAACTACGTGGCACTAAATATACGGTGAAAAGGATTTTGTTTACAGTATGGGAGCTGAAAAGAACGTAGAGTGTCAGCTTGTTCAATCTCAGCTGGGAATGTGCATGTCAGACACTCAAAATTTTTCATCACTCTGCACGTGTACATGTCTACAAATGACCACAAAAGAGCCCCAAGAACCAACTTTGGGGTTGCAAATAAATTTTGGCAAATAAGCAAATTCATAAATATGGAATCCATAAATAGTGAGGATAGACTGTGTTTGGGTGTGTACCACCACACCCTGACGATACAGAATATACCTTCTTCTCAAAAATACATGGGACATTCTCAGAATTGGATCACATATTAAGTCAAACATCCTTGACTTAATCCTGACTATAAAGTCAAGGTCCTTTCTGACAAGCTGAAGGAGGCCGAGACTCGGGCTGAGTTTGCAGAGAGGTCAGTAACTAAATTGGAGAAAAGCATTGATGACTTAGAAGAGAAAGTGGCTCATGCCAAAGAAGAAAACCTTAGTATGCATCAGATGCTGGATCAGACTTTACTGGAGTTAAACAACATGTGAAAACCTCCTTAGCTGCGACCACATTCTTTCATGTTGTTCTGTTGTTTTATTTTGTTTTTTGTTTTGTTTTGTTTTGAAACACCATGCTTACCATGAAACCCCTTAAACGCATTTTTATTTACTTTTACACTGTCACAGAAAACATCCACAAAATACCAGCTAGATCAGGGGATGGGGAGAAAACACACACACACACACACACAGTGGTGAGCCCGTGGCAGGGCCGTAATGACTTAAATGTGCCATTTCCCAGGTTGCCATTGCCACACTTCATAGAGAGTTTTGCAACACAGGGTACTCAGCCAGCCCAGGAATCCTCATGAAAGCAGAAAGATTTCCACTCAAAAGTGCCAACAATGTATTCAACAGGCAGATTAATGTTGAAAACACAATCAGGTGTGGATTGGTGCTACTTTAAACAAAAAGCCCCACTGTGGTCTTTCGTTCAATAGTGTACAATTTAGAATTCTGTCCAACACTAATTTATTTTGTCTTGAGTTTTACTACAAGATGAGGCTGTGGGTCCTGTATGCCTGAATTCACTAAAGCCAGGGATTTGTAAGGCACGCTACTCTTGTAAGACTTCTATCTCCTTCTCATTGGCACACTTGCGGCTCATTACAACTTGTAGGATAGCATTCAGTGTGGTTTTCCACTCTCCATTTCTCCATGTTAAAATGAAAAATTTAGGCACTACGTACAATTGGTAAAGAAAAAAACATTTAAGAGTTATAACTATATGTAAACATTGTATAATGGTATAGAATAAAATGCACACTGTAGGACATTTTCTAAAAAAAAAAAAAAAAAAATTTTTTCCAAATTTCCATCAAGTAGAAATAATACAAACACTTGAAATAAATCAAGATACTAAGAACAAAACCAAATATCTAGGTCCTTCCACCTAGAAATTAAACAACTTTCTATTGAACAAGGAACAAATTATGCGATTCCTAAAAAACAGTAATTAAAGCACTGCAAGTTATAATACATAGTATTTGCTTGAAGGTAGTTTTTAGAGAAAATTTCAGAACATTTAACACCCATACCAATTTAAAGTGTCAATTATATTCCCAACTGAAAAAGCTAAGATAAAAAGGTTCTACATTGAATGGAGGAGTAACTCCTATTGGACCAGGGTTCCCATAGATCATCATAAACTTGAGATATATGAAATTATGTAAAAACACTAGAGAGCAACCAATAGCAAAAAGAAACTAAAGCAGAATTTACAGTTAGATAAAAGAGAATGAGATGGAGTTGTTAGGGTCCGTGATCAAAGGAGCGAGACTGATACAAAGTGAAGGTCAAGCAAGGCTTTATTTCGCACCAGTATCGAGAATCAAACCAACCGGTCAGGGCCGTCTCTTGCAGAGAGAGCAACGACCCCCAGCCTCACAGACTAGCTTTTATAGAGCAAAGGCCATGTGGTTGAGCCTGGCCAATGAGATTGTAACACACAGAGAAAGTTGCATAGTCGTGTCAGGTCACACGCAGGTGGCTAGTTGAATTACAATTTACCCTATAGTGGCTGTTTGAACTAGCCTATCACTCTGGTCAGAATTGGCGCCCAAAAGGTGGGGTTTACATTCTTTGGTGGTTAGGAAACGGTATGTGTGCTTTACTGATTGGACGTCTCTACCTGGCCTGACTTGTCCTTGCATTCTGGGCTCTGTTATTTCCACCTGACCTGACCCATCCTTGTATTTGGGCTCTGTTATCAGGGACTGGTCAACCATATTTTACTGGTTTCCCAGGTTGCCTCTAAGTAAGTTCCTCTGGGGGGGAAGGGGGTGCAGGGTCAGTGTAAGTTTACTGCACAAATCAACAAAATGGCTATTTAACTGAGATGGAGTCGCTCTGGCTAAATAGGCCCTTACAGAGTTTCCCATTTTACTAGCATTATGCCTGAGGGCAAGCCACAAGCCAGAGGTTTGTGGTGTCACTAAAACCTAGAAAACCTATAGTCTTACTTGAAGAACAAGAGGACAGAGTTCAAAACAACCTCACAGCTGGAAAAGTATGAAAAATTTCAAAAAGACCCAGAGAGAAATGGCAGTAAAATCTGCATATATCTACTCTGCCCAAATCTCTGACTGACCTCTGAAATATGCATGTATGGGGCATACTCCAAGCAGACAAGCCCCCCCCAAAAAGAAGCCCCCCCCCCAAAAAAAATAAAAATTAAACCCTGAAAATTTTAGCTGCCTCTTACCAAAGAGGAACCAGAGTTTGAGTCTTCGGTACAGCCAAGTTATACTACCTGCTAAAACAAAGAAAATCAATACTTTTCAGAGGATCATAATAGAATCAGGAGTCTCTACAAATCAATCACAATGTCCAGGATACAAATCAAAACCACAAGACATACAAAGAAACAAGAAAATATGAGCCACATGCAAAAGAAACCTAATCAACAGATAGTCTCCGAGATGACTTGGTTACTGAGATTATTGGATGAGGATTTTAAAGCTGCTTTACAGCTATGCTCAGGGACATAAAGGTGACTCTGCACTTGATAAATAGGAAATCTCAGGAAAGACACAGAAACTTTAAAAATAATCAAATGGAGAGTTCAGAACTTTTAAAAATAATACCAAAGCAAAGGGGGCAGGGGTTGCCTGGGTGGCTCAGTCGTTAAGCATCTGCCTTCGGCTCAGGTCATGATCCCAGGGTCCTGGGATCAAGTCCCACATCCAGCTCCCTGCTTCTCCCTCTCCCACTCCCCCTGCTGGTGTTCCTGCTCTCGCTGTCTCCCTCTCTGTCAAATAAAATCTTTTTAAAAGAGAAAATACCACCAAAATGAAAAAAGTCACTGGACAGGCATAACAGCAGTTTGGAAATGAGATGGGAGAAAGTATCAGTGAAATATGAAGACAGACCAACAGAAATATTCCAAACCTGAGAAAAAGAAAATAGATATTAGGGAAAAAATGAACTGAACATTAGAGACCTATCAAACAATATCAGTCTTTGGAGACTCACAAAGAAAAGAGAATGGGTCAGAATATATACTTGAAGAAATGGTGGAAATTCCCCCCAAATTTGATAAAAGATAAACTTACAGATTGAAAAAGGTCAAAACCTAAGCAGGATAATACAAAGGATGCACATTTAAATACATCATAATCAAATCACTAAAAAGCAACTAAAAAGAAAAAAAAAATCTTGAAAAAAGAGCCAGAAATGGGGCAATTGGGTGGCTCAGTCCCAGTTAACTCTGCATTTGGCTCTGGTCATGATCCCAGGGTCCTGGGGTCAAGCCCCATGTAGGCTCTCCACTCAGCACGGAATCTGCTTTTCCCTCTTTCTCTGCCTGCCGCTCCTCCCCTGCTTGTGCTCTCATTTTATCTCAAATAAATAAACTGAAGGAAGGGATGAAGGAATAAAGAGAGAAAGGAAATGTTAGAAATGAAAGAAAGGAAGAAAACAGCCAGGAAAAAAAAAATAACATACTACATACACGGGAAAAAATGGAGGTGAGAAGACAACTTTCTTATGAAATACAAGTATTGAGGGATAAATGAGATTCATGTGTGCAAACTGCTCTCAAATAATTCACGAAAAGAAATAAAGAGAAAATGATAAAGAAATGTCAAGGGAGTTTGAATAAGGATATATGGCAGTGCACTGAACTATTCTTGAGACTTTTCTGTAAATCTTAAATGATTTCAAAATAAAGTCATAAAAGCAGATGGATAAAGAAATATAGATGCATGGGTGTGTTTAGATATATATATATACATATATCACATATATATATAATTTCCTGATTCTGTCAGCTGACAGAATATAGAAGCAGTAACACCCCAGCAACAATGAGCACACCTGACACCCAGATCTTGGTTTCTAAATCTCATTCTCTATAAAGTCAGGGCTCCTTGAAGAAATAATTGAATTGAGGGTTGGGGAAGAGAAGTTACAAGACTAGCCTGGAAAGCCATATGTTGCCAGAAAAGGAAATGCTCAAGAAACAATATGAGCATATTGAAAGGTTACAGCAACCAACTTAGAGGAGCTCTCACTCAATTACCAAACTGGAACAAATTGAGCAACAAAATGACTGAATATATTACAGCCTATAGAATTAAGTATCCTTGTATTCTGATATAGTTGAATAAATAAGTAAATTGGAGGAAAATAACTCTTCCTACAGTAAAATTCCAATTTTAGAATTAAAACTGAAAGTAGAAGAGAGAAATAGCATATGAGCAACAGGCAAACATCACAGTAACTGCTGCAGGCAAAAACTGATGGGTGCTAAAATAGCATAAAATCCCATAGTTTCAGAGAATCTCCTCCCACAAGATGCTTATTAATTAAACATAGAAAATGGGAGGAGCGCCTCGGGGGCTCAGTTGATTTAAGCATCTGCCTTCAGCTCAAGTCATGATCCTGAAGGCCTGAGATGAGCCCCCATTCGGCTCCCTGCTCAGCAGGGAGTCTGCTTCTCCCTCTCCCTCTCCTTCTCCCTCTGCCCCCTCCCCACCCCTCCCCTCTCCACCCTTATGCTCAAGCTCGCACACAGGGACACTAATAAATAAAATCCTAAAAAAAATAAAATGGGGAGACACTTGGCAGACACCACTTTAATCAAATGACTATGGTTAAAGTCACTATGACTAGTGAACTTTATTAACATTTCATACCTCATGTGATACAATGAATGAAAAGGGCACATTAATTCTATAGTATTCTTTTTTTTTTTTAAAGATTAATTTGACAGAGATCACAAGTAGGCAGAGAGGCAGGCAGAGAGAGAGAGAGAGAGGAGGAAGCAGGCTCCCTGCCGAGCAGAGAGCCTGATGTGGGGCTCGATCCCAGGACCCTGGAATCATGACCCGAGCCGAAGGCGAGGCTTTAAACCGACTGAGCCACCCAGGCGCCCCAATTCTATAGTATTCTTAACAAAATATATATCATCAGATAAAGAAAAGGGAGAACAAATACGAAATGGGAGAGGCAAGGGAGAACTCTGGAATTGGATTAAAAACTGAAGTGTCAGTATGTAGTTAATTTATAAAATGTAGTATTTACACATAAATGTGTTTCCTTGCTCTGCCAGCTAAAAGGGCCTAGGATGTGATATCACAAACTACTGAGCATACCCAGTTACCAGATTTAAGTTTCTAAGGACCATTAAAAAAAATTCCTTGGAAAAATGGCTGATTCTATGGCTCTGGAAGGATTTACTATAAAGTAAGAAAGTGCTCAAAACAAGTTCTGGTACATCAGAAGGAGCTAGATCTGATGGGGCTCCCCCAAGCCAAATCTCAGACATTTTAACATCAACATACATAAGTATAGTATCAGATTATAATCCACTAAATCTGAAAGTCTATACTTAAAATACTGCCACATGAATGATAGATGACATATAGATATACAGAGGATTCCTTACAATAAAATGGTGATATATGGGGGTGCCTGGGTGGCCCAGTGGGTTAAGACTCTGCCTTTGCCTCAGGTCATGATCTTAGGGTCCTGGGATCGAGCCCCGCATCAGGCTCTCTGCTCAGCTTCTCATCCCCCGCCTGCCTGCCTCTCTCCCTACTTGTGATCTGTCAAATAAAAAAAATCTTTTTTAAAAAATGGTGAAATATGTGTATCATGTAACAGAACTGAAAAATGAGTATTTTGTAGCCATCATAATAAAGATTGATTTAGACAAATATCAAGTGTTGCTAAGTCCGGAGGGAAATGGGATGTTTGACAACAAGCAAGATACTTACACAATCTTGAAGTTTTTCCCCACAGATTGCTTATTTCCCCACAAGGGAAAAAATAAACACTACAAGGTAAAGACACAGAATAATACTTCGGCCAACTGATCAAAATCAACATTGACAATTAGTTCCTCAGATGTGATATCCTCAAAAAGACATCACTTTTGTAGTATTTTGACTGGCAATACATAACCTTATTCTAATAGAAATTTATCTAGAAAACATGAGATAAACCCAAAGTGGAAAACATTTTATCACACACACAAGGCTATTTTTGTTATGGAGAACTGATTTTCATGATATCTGACAGTAGGGATCATATCTTTCACATTACCTGATAATTAAAGTTTAATAAACACTGGGTGGATACTCCCTGCATAGACTAAGATGCTAAGTCCCAAAGAGTGTCTTTATTTATCTGTTTTTGGCCCTAATTCACAGTGAAGATACAAAGCATAGTGGTTGGAAGAATAATGAATTTTTAAACTAAGTAAATAGAATTTGTTGGGACGCCTGGGTGGCTCAGTCAGTTAAGTGGCTGCCTTCAGCTTTGTTTGTCATCCCAGAGTCCTGGGATCAAGTCCCGCATTGGGCTCCTTCCTAGTGGGGAACCTGCTTCTCCCTCTCCCTCTTGCCTACTGCTCCACCTACCTCTGCTCTCTGTGAAATAAATTTAAAAATATTTTTTAAAAAAAGTAAATAGAATTTGTTTACTAAGTTACATAACATTCCACACTCTCAACTAAGTTTCTGAAAGCAAACTTTTTTCAAAACTTTTTAACACTATATAAAACCAGAGAATTAGAGAAATTTAAATGATCACTTCAAATACATAGTTATACACTATGAAAAGCCTTGTTTTCTGCCCCTCCCAAAAAAGAAAAACCACCAACAAAGTAAGTTGCAATAACAAGATTTATGGTACACTGCAGTTAGAACCCAACTTTATTGTTACAACTGATTTTTATTTACAGAATATAAATCTCTTCAAAAAGATACATTCCTTCATTTAATCAATGGTGAAAGGCCTTATTAAACAGAAATAAAGCCTAAACATCACTCATATTCAAACAGAAATACAAACGACTTCATTAAAAGTTTCTGAACATACAGCAAAAATGTATTTTTACTTAAGCAGTTACATGAATGAGGCTGTTTTAAATTTTCTTCACTGGCAACCCCATTTTTATCCACAGAACAAATTTTACACTTAAATTAACAGTAGTAAAAATGTAAAAATTAAATTTTAAACATGAAAATATGCAACGAAAAACAGGAAGTATCTCCATTACCAAACAGATTAACAAGTTCTCAGACACTCAGATACTTTCTGAGGCATATCAAAACACCTACATCAAAATTTGCATTCATTTGAGAGGTATCAATACATTTTCAGTGCTGAGACTATTTGTAGCACTTACAGTATATACAAAGCAGCATTATACTACTATGGTTCACATTTGATAAACACAAATTTAAGCTTTATGCCACAATTTTTCAATTCAACACACAGCTAACGCAGTGACAATTATTTATTTTGGTTGTTTTTTTTTCTTCTGAAACTCAATTAAGGAAATTATCACTTGAGAACATGGAATAATGCCATGTCTTATTTCTTAAGATAACAGTATTATTTTAAAAGTCAAATACTTCCTATCATGGAAACTTCACCTAGCTGTAAAAAGATTCCTCAATACAGTACAGTTAAAGTTTCCTCTTAGCGGATTCTACCAATTTATAGTTAGTTTTAATACATATAAACAACAGGAAACGTCTT
Source organism: Enhydra lutris kenyoni (assembly GCF_002288905.1). NCBI lineage: Eukaryota > Metazoa > Chordata > Mammalia > Carnivora > Mustelidae > Enhydra > Enhydra lutris. The sequence goes on along the minus strand of NW_019154156.1, from coordinate 539,151 downwards.
CAGATTACTGGATAATAAAAATTTCAGTGTGTCACTACCTAAACTGAAGTAGCAGCACACCACAACCATGCCAAGTAAATCCTCTTGGCTCCTCCATTGTTTTGGGGGGGGTTTTCTCCAGGTCACAAAAGCTAGTTTACATGGATACTACCAGGTCTCAACCTATCTCTGAAAATTCCTTTATTAAAGAGTTTTGAAATTTAATTAATGAAACAACTCAAATCAGCCAGCTTCATCTTACCCTTCACTAACTAGTTGCAATACAACATGTAATGTTTTCAATTTTTTTAAACATTGTATGTTTTGTAAAATGATTAATGGTATTATACCATTAATGGGTAAGATGTAAACAAAAATATGCCTATATTTAGGGATTAAGAGTATTTTACAGATTAATTTTTCATAACTAGAAAAGCTGAAAGGTTCATAATGAACACAGATTTTACTTTAACCTGTTGTTTGATAACATCTATAGAATAGCAAGTGCATTAAGTACAGGAGAAAAGAGAAAGCAGATTTTAGGACAGAAACCTACAAAAAAGTTGAATTTGGGGTGCCTGAAACACAAAAGGATATTTTTCTATAAGCCTGTCATTTTTGCTCAAAGAGTTGAAACCTTCTATTTCAAATTATGATCCAGAAATGAAAGTTGTTTGTATAAAAACTGTGTTCAGAAAAATCTAATTCATTATGTAAGATACCTTACTGATTTCAGTTTTCAAGTGTTCAAGTAATGCAAACCCAAGCATTTTCTTTTATATCAACACAGTTACAGACTAAGCTTCAAAGATGAGGGAAAAAATCATTTAAAATAACTGATATGCTTTTCTGTCCAAAGACATCAAACCCAAAACATAACACTATAATCACACAAGTGACATGTAACTGGAAAAAAAAGGTGGTTCAATATAACTAACGTCTTTTTTTTTTTTTTAAAGAAAATAAAGCAAAACAGATTGCCTTAATATGTAGCTAAGTTTCCAGTCTAAGGACATTCTAAAATCTAGTAATCTAAGGAAGAAAAATCAGAGCAAATCAATTCTGAAATGAAGCGAAAGCTGCTTTACCACATATTTATAATTCATTTCCTTCTTGCATAATAATTACTTGTGTTTGCCTTTTGAGGAAAGTAGTGTAAGTTGCTGCCAATAACAAAATTCTCTTCCTAGCATAAAGCATTGGTACCTTTGTCTATCAACAGAATGACTGATTAATATCAGAATCTTAAGTCTATATCACTTTGGAATCCAACTAAAATGCTTTTTAAAAGCAATTTAAAGCAGAAAATCAAACTGATAGTATTCACAGTCTTATTATGTGTAATGATACAGAAATGTAATGATACAGAAATCTTCATATAATATAAAAAATAAGAAATCTATATAATTTTTAAAGTGAAGGTTTTTAATTTTTTAATTGAGAGTGCTTGGGGAAACTTTTTTCCTTTAAATCTGGAAGCTTAGTAACATATTTATAAGCTAAAACAAATATTTGTAGTTCAGCAAAGATGAAAATAGCAGTCATTAAAAGATTAGTCATGACTTACATCTTTTTTGTCTTTTACAATCCCCTAATGAACAACTTTATATTTAGAGAAGCCAAATGAGATAATCTTAAGTTGAACCAAGAGCTAGTATCATATCTCATATATATAGGATTTTGATTCACACAGAGTTGTGCAAAATTTCAAGTTTTTTTTTTTTGTAGAAAAAGGTAAACAACCTTGAAAATAGGAAAGGATAATACTTCAGTCTGCAATCATCACATTATATTTTTAATTTGCTTTAGCTTAGAATCATGACTCAAAAAAGTAGCTCTAGCAGTTAGTTTATCAATTTACTGCTCATAGGAATCTAATCTCACAAAAACTAATGGCCAACTAAAGAATGAAGAAAAGTCATATTAGGCACTGAGAGGCTAAATAAATAAGTACTGACATTAACAAAAACTGATAAACCCTATTTTTCCAGTTCCCCTTGTTATCCCACTATGCAGCCAGAACTTTTGGCTATTTCCAGTCTAAAACCAAAGAGCTGAATCATTTCCTTACCAAAAAAAGGAAAAAAAAAATCTACAAAAGAGAACGCAAAACAATACACAATCTCATATGCAAGATACAATTCACACTAGTTTACAATCTTTATTTACACTGTTTTATATACATTCCAGGCAGACCTAGCTGAGTTTTGTGCTCATGTTGATCTCAAATGACCATGTGAACAGTATGATTCACTACCACATCTCTCTGATTTCCAGAAAATCAGGTGGTAGCATGGGGTCAAGAGGGGGAAAAAAAAATATTACTGGTCAGGTAAGATCATATAAGTACGTAAGGAACAAAAGGAAAAAATGTGGAATTTTGCTTGTTAAAGCATCCAGGCCACTATGGTCTACTGACTGACAACAATGAGTACACATGAATGCCGCTCTCTAACAACCATTTTCATATTTACAAAATGAACTTACTACCAGCTGAGTCATTAGGTAAGGCATTCAAGTTCCTTAGCGTAACATAAAAAGGCAACAGACATCTCAGCAAGCCAAAGGACAAATTTTAGAGGGATGTTTTTCCTTTAGAATCCTTTAAATGGTGGATAAAAAGAAAAGCAATTTTGAACCCACTTATTAGTCTGCAGCATGATACCAAAGACCTGTACAGGATGTGGTAGCATCATGACACCCAATATCTAGCTAAGAGTGGGGAAAATATCTTATATGTCTCATTTTGTTTCCAACTTCCACTGCATACTCCCAGGGCTAAAGTGAAAGCCTCTATTCCCCTTTACATTCAGTTCTATATGAACCTCTCTGAAAAACAAGAGTATTACAGCTAGCAGCTACACACAGTCTACCAGCAAAGGCTCAGTGAATCTCTACTCAAGATAGTTGGAAGAATATGGAATAAGGTAGAAAACAGATCTTCTCTCCTCCCACAGTTCTCCAAGATATATATTGTTGCACTTTAAGAAGTCAGAAAGAAAAAAAAAAAAAAAAATAAAGGGTTTTTTAATATTTTTTTCATTGTCTAAAAAAATGTTCCAATCGCAGATGAAAATTCCACCAAAAACAATTCTTCAAGCTCACTCTAACATTATGTAAAAAGCTATCAATTAATTGGTTCCATTCATTTAGTCAATTAGGTAAAATTCTACTGATCCTATAATAATATGGTTTATAAAAACAGAAGTGAACATTTTAACATTGGGGAGGTAGAAAACAAATTTTAGTCTAACACTGTTATAGAAACAAGCAGATTTTAAGATTCTATTTATGTAACTAGAATTTACCATTTAAAATGGCCTTCAAGTGTTTCTACTTACTTTATTAGCTTTAAACATCTTGAGATAATCCAAGTATTTTAAAGCACTTATCTGAGTATATAAGTCATTTGGAATAATACATCAAACTCCCCAGAAGATTTCTCAGAGGATATATTTGTAGTTGCATATTCTGAATATGCAGATTCATTAAGTCAACTTTGTACATGGGCACTTATGTGACCAAAGTGCAAAGCCTGTCAGACTAATTTTCTAAGTTAACCATGACTGCTCAACTCCACAAACCATCAGTCTTCAAAACTTGAAGACTACTGATTGCAAAGATCTAACTTCCTTCCATATAGTAATTGCCACCCTCCTATTCCCAAAGAAAAAAATACAAATAAAACCAAGAGAAACTAAAACAGAAGCCCTCCTACCATGAATATTTCTGTTTAATTCACATTTTGTTAGATTTTAAGTGTATTAGATCAATGTCCTAAATGTTATTTCTTTTAACTGCTTTTAATTTATTTCTCTGAAGCTACATATATCACGTAATCATTTGCTATCATTCTAAAGACATGGAGCCAAATTGAAACATGAAACAAAGTGTTAAGGAATGAATCTGGAAAGGTAAAAAAGAATCTATCTAAATGCTATTTTCTTGTTCCCAAATATGATAACCATTCTTTGTTTCAGAAATTAGCATTTGTTCTAACTAGCTAAACAGACAGAAACAAAGAATATTTCAGTAAGTAAAATTTTTGGTAAAAAAAAAATGTGATATTATCAAATTTTAAGAACAAACTAGCAACTTAAATGACTGTATTTAGTATGTGAAAACATTATTTAATGCAGATTTTGGTAACATTAAATCATATCTATTCCAGGATTATAGGTAAATATTAATATTTATACTGTCAGACTATGTATGAAAGGATAATTTAAAGATATATTCCCCCCCAAGAAAAACACTTTCCAATATTCGATTCAAAAAGATGTACCACTAAAAGTAGACAGTAAATGTAATTCACCCTCATACACAGATATTTTTCTATGACCACCCTAAGTTATCTATACCAGTATCTGGCATTTTAAGAGTGAATGATTCATATTTCTTATAGTGTATCAAGATAAAAAGGTTACAATGAACACCTAGATTGTTTGCTAAAATTAAAATTCCTAAATTAAAACTTTAAAAAAATTTTTCTCTGGAACATTTTCATTGCTTACACTCAACCAACAGATGAAACAGATGAAAGCAGTCACAGAATTATGTTAAATTTATAATAAATAATTCACATATAACATAGATTAAATTATCAAAGAAAGGATTAAACAGACATATTTATACGTTTTGCAGATTTAACAAACTTCTAATCCACCACATACTGATAGCAGTAGGTATACTTCTTGACATCATTCAGTCTATTTAAAAAATAGATTGGTTGTTTAGAGGCATAATTTGTAAAGCAAGATAACCAAATTAAACAACAGAATTTTAACAAACACTGGCTTTTCAAAATTTCTTAAGAAAAGATACACAAGCATTGTTCAGCCACTTGAGAATAATCAAATTTCTTCTTTACTCAGGCACTTTTAATGCAGTAACTTCAGGCTTCATTTTAAAGTACTGGTTAAAACGAACAATTGCATACCTAGTGCGAAAAGAATAACAACAGAATTAATAAAAAAATGAAAAACTTAATCTTTCCTTCATTTTCCACTCACCCTTCTAAGCTGATTTTTTTTTTAAGTTTTAGGATTTTTCAAAGGATGTATTTTTAGTTTATTGCACCATCTACTGGACACTTTTCTAATACAGTATTTAACAGATTATACCAGATTTCCTAGCAGACCAATTATTTAAATGTATGCAACCCTTATAACATTTGATTGAGAATAATAACTACGGTGTAGTCTATGAGTCTTTTGTGTATGTTAAAAAAAAAAAAAAAGTAGAGACAAATGTAATACATACAGCACAATTAAACTTACCCAAGGAAATCAAAATCAATAGTGGAGTATTTGGCTTGAATCAAAGCCCACAATCCCCAAAAGAAATGAGAAGCCTAAAAAGGAGAAAAGGAAAATCAAGAATTATAATACACTTCTCTATAAAACAATTATCAAATAATGTTTCCCTTTTTTATCAACTCAATGCAGGATACTGTCTTGATGCTTTTTTTACATAAAATACTTAAAATACAGGTAATACTGAAGTGTACAGTAACCTAGATGGCTACAGATCACTTCTGTCCACACCAAAAGAGGTTAGACTGTATTATAACTGTTTAAAACACAGAGCCCAGGGGCGCCTGGGTGGCTCAGTGGGTTAAAGCCTCTGTCTTCAGCTTGGGCGTGATCCCTGGGTCCTGGGTCCTGGGTCCTGGGTCCTGGGTCCTGGGATCCGGGCTCTCTGCTCAGCAGGGAGCCTGCTTCCTCCTCTCTCTGCCTACTTGTGATCTCTGTCTGTCAAATAAATAAATAAAATCTTTAAAAAAAAAAAACAACACAGAGCCCAATTCCTGTAACTGTTTTGTGAAGACAGAGTTCAGCATAAGCCCTAATAGATATTGATTATAATTGCTAACAGGCTTTCCTATAAAATACATAATTACCAAAAGACTTTGTTTTTTGACATAAAAATAAAAACAAAAAGGGAAATCCAAATCTCAAAAACAAAAATTATTTAAATATTTAATTTCATATTTAAATATGAAAAATGTTCTAGACATGACAAACAACTGAAAACAATTTTTATTAGCCCAACAATTCTGCATAACCAACCATGACATAAAGTAACATGATTTTACTTATGTCAGAGAAAAATGCATCTTAATACTTTAAGAAAAACAGATGAATGTGTAGGAGCTGTAAAATAACTACTTGTATGTGTGCTGTACAATCTATTTCCAGTTAAACATGAAAATATTTTAAGATTCTGATAATAACTAATAAAACTTCACTTCCCTCAAAGCAGCCTACTCCAACTAGAAATATGCCAACTAGGAAAAAAAGTCTTAAAGATAAGGGTTTTATTTCAGCTAAATTCCCTATAGTAACAACAAAGGCAACTAAGAAGAAAATTGCTCCACAGCTGTGATCTTATTATTAAAACAACCAAACAACCCAATTTGACAGACGAAACAACAAGGTGTATGAGAAAGGATTCTTAATTTGAATTGAGAACTGTGGGGGTTCAAGTCCAGGTCCTGCCACTAACTCCTTTTTCAACTTTCAGTAAGTCACAAATTTTTAAGGACCAAATCATCACTTTAAAAATATGAGAAACTAATTATTAGCCATTCTGTATTCCACACAGGATTGTTTTAATGATTAATGGAAATTATAGATAGATGGATAGATGGATAGATATAAATTTTTACCCTCTAAAATGCTCTTTAAAGTATGTTGTAAAAATATCTATTTAAAAATTAATAATGCGCTTTGTGTTTAACTTCCCAAAAAAACCACTATCAGGATATATAACTTCCCATCAAATACAGATACAGAAAAGAATAAACGATGCAGTAAAGAGTAAACAGAAAGTACACGCACATGAAGCCTAATGGTTAACTTAAGAAAAAAAAAAAAAAAGCTGAGCTCTGGAGTCAAACTGCAAAAATTACTAGCTGAATGGCTTTGAGCAATTTAATTAACCCACCTATACCTCTGTTTCCCCATCTGTAAAATGAAGAAATGATACTATGCTTTATAATAATAAGAATTATGTATTGGTCTTCAACTACTGTTTCTGGCTCATAGTTCCCCAAATCCTTAGAATTTCATATTAAGAGCAATGGGAACATATTTTTGTTATAATATTTGATCTTGTATCTTAAGTTTCTAGAACAGTTCCAGAGCAATAAAAGTGAAAGGAAGTATCTTGTTATTCATAACAAGCCCCTTTCAACTACACCTGTTTATGTTAATGAGGTGACTTTTGGAAACCCCCTCCAGAGGAAGACTGGTTGCCAGGGGAACCAACCATGTGATCAGAGAGATGATCTTCCAGCCCCACCATCTCACCACCTTCAGGGAGGGGAGAAGTGAGACTGAGTTCAGTCTTTCAATGGCCAATGTTTTAATCAATCTTGCCTAGGTAATTAAGTCTCTATATAACCCAAAAGGAAGGGGTTCAGAGAGCTTCCAGGCCCAGTGAACCAGAACACATCTACAAGCTAGAGGGTGGTTACACCCTAAGCTCTTGGAGAACAGAAGTTCCTGTGCTTAGAACCCTTCTGGACCTCGCCCTAATTACGTCTTCATCTGACTGTTCTTCTGCATCCTTTATGATAAACTGATAAACATAATTAAATGCCTGAGTTCTGTGAGCCACTCTAGCAAATTATTTCCTCCCACAGAGGAAGTTTTGGAAACCTCCACTTTATAGCCAGTAGGTAAGAAGGATAAGGAACAAGTGAGACTTGAGACTGACATCTGAAAAGGAAGACAGTGGGCTTGTTAAGTCTGAATCCTTAACCTGTGGGATCTGACACTTACACAGAATTGTAGGACACACAGTCATGGCTGAGAATTGGAGAACTACTTGGTGGTGTGGAAAAAACACACACTGGAACCTAGTCCTTATATCCAGTATGTAACAAACATTCAATAAAATGCTAATATTATATAAAATAAAAATGATAAAAATAATAAAAATTTTCAAAAATGGTCTTCTCTCTACCTGAGGAAGTCTCAAGTATCAAGAAGTGAATTATGAGAAAAAATGAACCTTCCTTCTTTTTAAAGTATAGAACAGTGATTCTCAACCATGGGAAATTCCTGAGGCCCAAAACTATTTTTTTTAGTATTATTAATGTGTTACTTGCCTTTCTATTTTAACATCTGCACCGATGGTTTAAAAGCAATGGTGGATGAAGCTAATGGTACCATACAGTATGTCAAGGCAGTGGCACCAAACATACACACACACAAACACATACACACATCATCACGACACACAGTAAATAAAAGGCCCGTCTCACTAAAGAATGTCTTTTATGAAGCAATTGAAACTATTAATTTTATTATATTTCTACCCAAAGGAGGAAGATTCTTTCAAGGAAAAACATTTATAACTGAGTTATGAGCTGAACTTGCTCCACTGTTTAATGGAACATCATTTTTACTTGAAAGAATAACTGATATTCGAACTAGTTATTAGACTTGGGCATTTGGCAGATATTTCTCAGAGATCTGTCATTTCAGTGAAACTAATTGACAGTAACTGTTGCCAATCATAGTCTTCAAGTATTCAACCTAAAATTAGAACTTTGGAAAACCTATATTTGACTCTGTGAGTTTCACGGCTTCTCAATACAGTACTTAAAACTTTTTCTAATGATACTAATTGTGGTATCAATGGATGTGATATTTTTATATCACATAAGGAGATGTATCAACATTTGTAAGATCTATACAACTCAAATCCATATTTTCCAAATAATGCTTACTAATTACAAAATCACACACTGCTAAAAGAGCCATTGGAGGGGCGTCTGGGTGGCTCAGTTGGTTAAGCAACTGCCTTCGGCTCAGGTCATGATCCTTGAGTCCCAGGATCAAGTCCCACATCTGGCTCCCTGCTCAGCAGGGAATCTGCTTCTCCCACTGACCTCTCTCCTCTCATACTCTCTCTAATATTCTCTCTCTCTCAAGTAAATAAATAAAATCTTAAAAAATAAAAATAAAAAATAAAATAAAAGAGCCATTGGAAGTATATATAAAGCAATGGTTTATAATGTACTGAAGTACAAAAAGTTAACTGATGTTTTCAGACTGCACATTACAACTAACCTTTAGGAAATGATTACTTGCTGAGTTTTGGTGAAGTATCAAAAAGAATATCCACAATTATCTGAAAAGCCAAAATATTCATCTCTTCCAACAACACATATGTGAAACAGAACTTTCTTTATATACTTTAACCAAACCAGTATGTTGCAACAGATGAAATCTAAAAGTAGATATAAGAATCTAGCTTTTATTAAGCCAGACATTACAGAGCTTTGCAAAAGTCTAAATAATGCCATTCTTCTGGTTTTTGTTTTGGAAAAGTTATTTTTCATTTAAAATGCAATTTTTTTTTTTTTAACTCATTTCTTTTGGGGGGGAAAGAAGCAGGAGGGGTAAAGGGAGAGGAAGAGAGTATCTCAAGTAGACTTCACGCTGAGCGTAGAGCCCAAATGCAGGGCTCAATTCTACAATCCGGAGATCAGAACCTGAGCCAAAACCAAAAGTCAAATGCTTAACAGGCTGTGCCACTCAGGCATGCTTCTAAGTTTATTATTTTTAAAAATATTTATTTAATAAATATTTTCAATTTGTTTTAACTTTCAATATGATAAATTTTGATAACTAACCTAAATAAACAAAAGCTCATAGAGGTATTCAAAAAAATCTGGACGTCTAAAGGGGGAATCCTGAAACCAAAAAGTTTGAGATCCACTAGTCTAAATCACCTAGACATACTTTAAGTAATACAAAAATCTTCTGTGGATGCTACTGTAATCTCTTCTATTGGGCTAGTTCTGTAAGTAGAAAAGACTGAAAGTGGGAAATTCGACACCTAAAAATAGTATCAAACCAGCTCTTCCCACCATCTCAAGCAACATTCATTCATATAAGTAAGTGATTCTACACTAGAGGATTATGTATAAAAAACTTCACAAAAATCTCATTTTGGCAGATAACACCTTTTATAGGGTGAAAAATGAAAAATTTATGTGTAACATGACAGTCTTAAATGGATGAAAAAGAAATGCAGGAAACAGTCCGTTAATTATTTGTACTCCCCAAAGAGAATATTTAAGTCCAAATAAAATAATGTAATAATGTTGTGTGATTTACCTATTTCCTTCAGATTTGGAAATTACAGATATTTAAGACTATCAAAGGGCATTTTCATTTCTAGGCTACTCATCTCTGCAGCAAAGAAAAATTCAAGGATTTTTATGATGAAAAAAATAACTAAAATGTATCCTTTCTTAAAAATCCCTAAAAACTTAGAAATTATCCAAATTCTAAAATTTCCAAAGTCTAAAAACAATGTGTCTAAAGACTCTGAATAGCTTTAAAAACCTGTATGTATACGCCAGTTGATTTTATAGTGCAAATACCTTGTTTGCCATCTTATATTAGTTACAGTAAACAATCAGTGAAACATGAAGTCTTCGGCAATAAACAAACATTTGATCAGCCATTTTCAAGGGCACCTGCGTGGCTCAGTCGGTTGAGCATCCCATTTGGCTCAGGTCATGATCTCGGGGTCATGGGATGGAGCCCTGCACTGGGTTTCATGCTCACTAGGGGTGGAGTCTACCTGGGATTCTCTCCCTCTCCCTCTCTACACCTTTCCCTGCCTCTGTGTGCATGTGTGTGTGTGCATGCATGTGAACACACACACGTACTCTTTCTCTAAAAATAAATAAAACCTTAAAAAAAAAAACCTCTTTTCCCCACTTATCAAATCAGTTTTATAATATATGTATATGCTGTCTTCGTGACAAGTCATCAAGGAAGGAAGAGTCCCAAAAGAGGAACAGTATTTAAGACATGTCCAAATGGACCAAGAGGAACTTGCTAAAGGATGCAGGGAAAGGGCATTCTAGGTAGGAAGAAATAACTATAAAAAAGGATACAGGCTTCAAACATGGAGTGTACAGAAAACAACATGACTCTGCTAGAGCAGAAATGGGAGGTAGAAAATGGGAAGTAAGAATTTGAAGAACGTTATCATTTGGATTTCACTCTGAAGGTCACAGGGGACCATAAAGATTGAAAGTGATACAATTAGATTCATGAATTAGATCTAGTTATTAAGAAGATAACTTTTTAAGTGTACAGGATGAAATACAGACCGAAAAAAACCTGGAGGCAAAGAGACTGGCAAAGGCTAACACAGGTGAGAGATTAAGAGCTTAATCCTTAATCGAAGGTTATACAACTAAGGAGAAAGGGTTAGAATTGAGAGAATTTTAGGAACTGGGAGTAACAAAACTTGGAAATAGAAAAAAATATGAGAATGAAGAGGAACAAAAGACATAAAAGAAAATTCCTTCTTCCCTGGTTTCAGAAAACAGAATTCAGATGGTATTTTAATTACATCAAGATGGAATAAAGAATAAATAATGGGACAGAGGACTCGGTGCATGAAATAAAATTCAAGTCTGGACATACTCCACTCAATTACTAAAGGAACACCAGACAGAGACAGATAGATACTGACTGGGAGATTGACATAGGAAAGAAATTCAACTTGGGCTCATTAACAGAAAGGACAATAAAAGTCATGGAATTAGGGGTGCCTGAGTGGCTCAGCTGGTCCTGGGATCAACCCCAAGTTAGGCTCCCTGCTCAGAGGGGAATATGCTTCTCTCTCTCCCAATGACCCTACCCCTGCTCCTGCCCTCACTTGTGCCAGCTCTCTCTAATGAATTTTAAAAATCTTAAAAAAAAAAAAGCCATGTAATAATTAGATTACCCAATGAAAGTACATGAAGTGAAAGGAGAGGGGAGAGGAGCCCAAATTCAGGACACCAGAGAACACCAGTATTATAAGAGGATCGGGAGAAGAGGAAGAAAAGGAAGAGTCAGGGAAGGAAACTGAGCAGAAAAACACAAATGAGAAGAACCAAGGAAGAATAGTTATCACAAAAAGTAATGAAAGAGAAAACTGTAAACATCAATGGTAAATACTGTTAAATGATATGGGCAGAGCAAGTAAGATTAAGTTAAAAAAAAAAAAAAAAGACAAAGTTTAAACTGGACTTAGTAATTATGTCATTACTGGTAACCCGGACATGAACTTTTTTTTTTTTTTTAAATAATGATGGGAGAAGACAAGACAGCAATGGTATGAGGAGGAATGCATGAAAGATGAAAAAGAAAAAAGATTGAGGGTTTGCTTTTATTTCCCCCTACCTTCCCAATTATTTACTCATTCAAACACCTGAGAATGTGACAGACATTTACTAAATGATTATGGGATGAAATTAAGAGTTGGTAAGAGAATTACGTAAACTGGCTAGCTTAAAAAACAAAAAAAACAGGGGCGCCTGGGTGGCTCAGTGGGTTAAAGCCTCTGCCTTCGGCTCGGGTCATGATCCCAGGGTCCTGGGATCGAGCCCCGCATTGGGCTCTCTGCTCAGCAGGGAGCCTGCTTCCTCCTCTCTCTCTGCCTGACTCTCTGCCTACATGTGATCTCTGCCTGTCAAATAAATAAATAAAATCTTTAAAAAAACAAACAAACAAACAAAAAAAACAAAAAACCTACAAAAACAATCTTGAAAAAGAAAGGCAGATACATCAAATCTCAGGAGAATTAGTAATCTCAGTAAGAGGGGTTGATGAAGCCAAATGTGAGCATTCATCTAAAATTCTGTTATATTGTTTCTATTCTGAAGATGGAAAAGAGCCCCTGACGCAAGAAAGTAACCCACCTCAAAAGAGAGAGGACTCGGGACGCCTGGGTGGCTCAGTTGGTTAAGCAGCTGCCTTCGGCTCAGGTCATGATCCCAGCGTCCTGGGATCGAGTCCCACATCGGGCTCCTTGCTCATCAGGGAGCCTGCTTCTCCCTCTGCCTCTGCCTGCCATTCTGTCTGCCTGTGCTTGCTCTCTCTCCCTCTCTCTGACAAATAAATAAATAAAATCTTTAAAAAAAAAAAAAAAAAAAAGAGAGAGAGAGAGAGGACTCCAGCACAATTTAAACTAGAAGAGGAACTCAAACCAAAGATGGCTTCAGAACTGGTTCTCAATGGTTTCTTAATGAGGAAAAACTGGACAATGGTATGAGAATCTCAGAGTATAATAAACTTACTATATAATGATTATATAAAACTAAAGATTGTGTAAATTGACATGCTAAGTGAGAAGTATTATTTAAAAAGTACTGAAGTTTTATATCTCATTAACCACCCTCTAATTCTTTTTCTGTAAGATCTTCTACTGAACGTGACGTTTCGTGAAATATGTTTGCTGTACATTTCATATATATATATATATATATATTTTTTTTTTTTTTAAGATTTTATTTATTTATTTCACAGAGAGAGGGGCCACAAGTAGACAGAGAGGCAGGCAGAGACAGAGAGGGTAAGCAGGCTCCCTGCTGAGCAGAGAGCCTGATGCGGGCCTCGATTCCAGGACCCTGAGTTCATGAACTGAGCCAAAGGCAGAGGCTTAACCCACGGAGCCACCCAGGCACCCTCATATATTCTTTTTTTAAAAATCAGGTTAAATAGTGTTTTTTTTTTTTAATCAAGTTAAATAAATTTCCTTCGAATTCTAATCTGCTAAGATATTTAAAATAGCAAAAAAAAAAAAAAAAGATATTTAAAATAGCGATGGGTGTTAAATGTTACCCGAAAAGAAGTATTTTGTACAAATTATTTGCCTTTCCAAATAATTAATACATTGAAGAGATGCACTGTTTTCTTCTTCTTTTAAGCCTCCAATCTATATGACCCAAAGTAATAATAATTAGTAGATATCTGATTAATGGATATGTATAAAAAACTTGATAATCAAACCAGAAGTAATTATTTTTCAATACCATGTATATATAACAACTACAGTACCCAAAGGTGCTAATTTTTTTTTTTTAAAAAGATTTTATTTATTTGACAGACAGAGATTACAAGTAGGCAAGAGAGGCAGGCAGAGGGAGAGAGGAGGAAGCAGGCTCTCCGCGGAGCAGAGAGCCCGATGCAGGGCTCGATCCCAGGACCCTGGATCATGACCTGAGCCAAAAGCAGAGGCTTTAACCCACTGGGCCACCCACGTGCCCCCAAAGCTACTAAATTTTTATCATCAAAAGTTTATAAGGGAACCCCAGTTAGCTCTCTTAATAGTCAGCAGTGGTTCTGTTTGACTAACAATTTATAAGCTATGTGGACTTTTTGTGGAAATTAATAAACTAATGCATTAGGAACAATTTATGTTAATGGGTACATAAAAAAATATAAATTATAGCAACAATAATATTCCTCGTGTTAATATAGAAATTGGCTAAACAGAAGTATTACAGTGATTCTCAAGTTCATTAAATGACCTTGTGAGAATGAAAACCCTACATTCCCTACTTTAAGATCATCCTTAAATAGAATATATAGAAGCAGCAGGCATCCTAGTACCAGCTGGAGAGCATGCCATTAATTTAGTCAACACTTCTATTGAAAGTAGATACCAGAACAGGAGTCAAGTTTCAGCACACCCTCTTCCTGAGATGTATTCTGAATGGCTCTGGGAAAATGTCGCTCTTAAGACAATGCAAACAGTAACCCATGAGCCATCAACAGGGTCTATTTGTAAAGACAATACAGCAAATATTCCCCATGTCAACTGTACCAAATTATATTAAAACTAAAAAAATAAGTAGTTAAAATAACTTCAACCTAGTATTCACTTGTGTTAACACCTTAGCTGAAAGCTCATTCTAATTTATCACATCAATCTCAAAAGGTAATTTAAATGAACTATTATTTAAAAAATAAATGTGCTTGAGAGTACAGAGAAGTAGGTCTAGAAATAACTGCTCATCAAAAGAAGATGAAGACAAAATACTGGTTACGTTATGAAAACATAAGTCTACTGGCTCTTCCAATCTACTTTTAACATCTTAAGATGTGATGATTAAACATACTGTGGAAAATCTCATTTCCCATAAATCTGTTTTTGATTATATGATTTTTGTAACATAAAGAAAGAAAATAGATATAATATAAAGAACTGTCTCACAATTAACCTTAACTCTAACTAGAATCCATTCATTAAATAATTACTGGGCACTTACCATGTGGGTAGGCACTATTATTCTAAAGGTTAGGGATACATCAGTGAATGAAACAAAATCTCTGTCCTCAAAAGCATTACAACAGAGGAACTATAAACAATAGTGTTTTGTCCTTATTTGAACAAAAACGCTCAGAACTCAAAAAGGGAAACTTTTAGAAGATGATGAAAATTTAAAAGCTTTTTAAAAGTATATTAAGAATCTTACGGGGCGCCTGGGTGGCTCAGTGGGTTAAGCCACTGCCTTCGGCTCAGGTCATGATCTCAGGGTCCTGGGATCGAGTCCCGTATTGGGCTCTCTGCTCAGCAGGGAGCCTGCTTCCCTCTCTCTCTCTCTCTCTCTCTCTCTCTCTCTCTCTCTGCCTGCCTCTCCATCTACTTGTGATCTCTCTCTGTCAAATAAATAAATAAAAATCTTTAAAAAAAAAAAAAAAGAATCTTACAAAAAAAAAAATCTCTCATTGTTTATATTTAAACTTACCAATGCAAACTGGTTGACCTGAATGAAGAGTACTTCCACCTCCTTTTCAGTAACTTCAGTCCCAAAGCCCTTAAATTCTTTGTATGCTTCAAGGTAAGAACGCAACCACTGGCCCTGTAGTTGTCTGTCTGGATAGAGACTATAGTCTACATCACTCACACCTGAAATGGAAAAAAAGTACACTAAAGATTTTAAAAACACATAATCTCCTATATACTTTAATAATCCTTAAAGGAATCCTAAAATAACTAGATGTTAATAGCATTTATTAAAATAATAAACCAAAAAATCATAATGTATTCCAACTTAAATTCTAACGCACAATACATTTCACCATCATAATCAATTCTTAGTGCTTCAATTTCTCCTCAAAGTGTGAAAGCTTCAACCACCCACAGAAGCCCCAAATCTTCATTTTAAGCAGCACTTCAGGAAATTCTTTTGCACACTAATAATATTTAGAGCATTTCCTAGAACTGCAGCTCTAAAAACATTTTTACCATTACTCACAGAGTAAGAAATACATTTTATATTGAAACTTGATACACTCCCTTACCATTAAGTTCCACAAAAAATATGTACCCTAACTATACCTTCAACTCTGGTATTTTCTAATTCTTTCCTTCTCCATTCCTTGCTTTAAAATAATTACCCCACAAATCTGATTTTAAGATGTGCAGTTTGAAAAATGCTAACTTAAAAAATAAAGTTCATAGTATTTTGCCTAACACTCAACGTTCTTCTTAAGTTGATCCAAACTTTACTTACCTGGTCTTATAACCCAAGCCCTAAATTCTCCTTCATGAGTTTATATCCTACAAGCAGGTACATTCACCTTGACATTTTCTTCCTCCTTCCTGCAGTGCCTTCCTTTTGTTCTATCTGCACATCTCAAATTCTACCTAACTTGCAAGCTTTAGCTTGATTTTTTCCTACAGAAAAATCATACTAGGATCACCGTAGTTTCCTCTTTCAGATCGACAGCAGTGACTACCCACCATACCAACAAGGATATGGTGGTATCTCATACACGCACAGCTCTCTTCCCTCCCTACAGATATGTGAAAATATATACAGCACATGAGTGGGGATATTAGCATGCGTATGAAAAGTTTGGTATAGGGAAATAACTGAAAACATGTAAATTAAAACCCCTTCCAATATTTTCCTAGTCATCTCATATACACACAGCTCTCTCCCTCCCTACAGATATGTGAAAATATATACAGCACATGTGTGGGGATATTAGCATGTATATGAAAAGTTTGGTATAGGGAAATAACTGAAAACATGTAAATTAAAACCCCTTATAATTTTTTCCTAGTCATAACCTAAAGTATATGAAAATATAGAAATGCATGAATGTATACAAATAGAAATTCAGCAATGAAAAGTTCCTACAAAGTGTAAACCATATAGGAGAATTTCCTAATCTTTAGTTTTAGAACATTTTGTGTGTTTCCAAATATAGTCATAAAATGTATTTTAAATTAATTCCTTTTAAAATAAACCTGAAACTTTTATACTTGAGAGTGATAAAAGACTAATTTTCAGGGGTAAAATGGAAAGCTTTACAATTATTCATAGCCAAAGACAAAAAAAAAAAAAATTATTGAGCTTCTTATTCCTAAAGTTCAAGTATACCATGAAAATAACAAAGTCTTTTAAATGATTTTTTAATTTTAAATCCAAGTTCTCTGTATTTTACTGTGATCTTGGTAAATTACTTTCTCCATTTGTAAACTGGGAATAACCTAACTGATAGGAATGTGGAGGAAAAAATGAGATGAGATTTATGAAGCACCTTATACTACATCAGGTCTTACTCTAAGCCACAAGTATTATTTCTTTTCTTATTTTCCTTAAGGAATTAAGGAAAGGGTCATCTCTTCTTCCTCCAGTAATAAACAAAAACAAAGAGCAAGGTCAGAAAAAGGTTAAAAAATATTGTTCCTACTCCCAGGTGAACTTCTCTAAGGAAAAACTGCAAACCAAAACTACAATTCTAAAGGTATCATTTCAAAGTTATATATGTTGCTCCACTAGTTAAGCCTGGATTTTACCTGCAAATTCATTGAAATGATTTCCGATATCATATGCCAAGTAGTTGTATCCAGAATATTCATAATCAATGAACTGAACATCACCTATGTGAGACACAAAAACAAAGACATAAGAAATCATATATAAGATGAGAAAATCCCTATGCTATTTGTAATTAAACAGCTTCCAAAATTTTGTCTCATTGTATGTGCTTGGTTACATGCACTTCTGAGACAATACAGGGTAAGGCTGTGAATTTTATGGCAATGAGCTTTACAAAATTCAAATTATATACTGTCAACAGCTTCTCTGTGAACATTAATGTCCACTATATTAAAGAAAAGTCAAAATAATCATTCTCCAAATTCAAACAAAAGCAAAATATCTCTTTCACCACAAGGGGGCATCAGTCACTTAAAAATTCAAGTTTAATTAGAAATGAAGTTAATCTTTGAAAACTGTTAATAAGCTATCACAATTTTAACAAAGTATGATACTCTGAAAGTAAACTGACAAGCTACTTTACATATATAAATCAAATATAAACTTTAAAAGACTTAAATTCTGTGAACCCTGCAGTTATGCTATCATACTAGATGACAAACTTAACAATATCCCTAATTTAAGAAATCAGTTGCTATAAACTCTTATTTTCCTGCAATGCTACGTAAATAAGATTTCTAATAGTATACCTGAGCAGCATTAAGGTGGTTGTTTTATCTTTTAAAAAAAACAAAGGTATAGTCATTTATAATAAACTTTTTTTGAGAAATTTTTACATAAGCTAGATTCCTATTCTAAATTAATGCTAAATATATATGCATATTTCATTATATTTCTCCAAAGACAATCCTGTTCCACCTGCCCAAGGGACAGACTCCTGCTCAGGAACATTCATTTTTGAGTACTAAGTATTATAGAGGGTTTGTCTCAACAAAGATACAGGTCCTTCTTAAAGAGAGATAAGAGAAAAAGTTTGAGAGAGAGAGAGAAAGTTAGAGACGTTAAAAAAATAAAAATAAAAATAAAAATGGGTCACTGTCAACACCAGGCATCACAAACTCAAAGGCTTACAGGGTCATACAGTTAAAATGGATACACGAACAGAGATGGCTGTAAGAACAGTTTCTAAGCAGCTTATATTGAGAAAATGCATAGCAAATGCCTAGTTACACTGTCTTTTAAACATCAAACTAAAGGAACGAAACAAAATCCTGGTCTGCACGCAATGGCATTTCCTAAATAAAAGAACTCTTGAACTATATCATCTTGATACAGATATATATATGTTTAATTTAGGGGTATATGTTGAGCATATCCAAACTCAGAAAAAGAGAATTACATGACACAAAAATATCATGGCAAATGGAGTATTTTACATAAAAGCAAAAAAGTTTTTAATGTAATTGCATTAGTATGTAATTCTGAATTTGTATAAATAACAGTCAAATCTAGAGTAAATTAAGTGAGCATCTCCAAAGTATCGAAACCATTATCAAAACCTACATACTGACAAAATAAATATAAAGTTTTAAAATGTTGGTGACTACAATAAATCACTGCAATTCAACCACCACAAGTATTATAGTCTTGAATTCAAAAAACTATCCCACAGAAAATCTTAAAGTTAACCAAATCACTTGACTAAATTGCAGAAAGTGAGAACATGTTTTAGAGTTTGTTCTAGATACCACTGGGAATAAGAGGGTGAAGACCACCATCATGATTAAATACTCTGCACCCATGAAAAAAAGTTTCATTTTCAAACTTAATCTTAGCCAAAAGGCCGAGAAGCGAGAAAAGTTTCATTTTCAAAAATTATTTGATGACCAGGAAAATTACAAATGTTATATGAAAAAAAGATACAAAATAGTAAACACAGTGATCCAAATTATTAAAATATTATGCCTGGAGAGAGAGAAAAGAACACATAATGCATAGGGGGAAAAAGATGAATGGAAATTAACCAAAACAATACGTTTCAACTGGTTTCTTTACAGGTGAGAGACAAGTGACCTTTTTTCCCTTGTATTTTAAATTACTTACAATAAACATTACTTTTAGAAGGAAAAAAATGACAGTTTAAAAAGATTATGAATTCTCTAAACAAAATTGTCAATAGATAAGAGACTAATAATAAACAGTGATCTGGGATATACCTATCCAGCCAGCCTAATGAAATCAGGATTCAAGAAGATTCAACAGGTTGCACAGCTGAGCCAACCAAACAGTTTTAATACACAGGTTTTTTTAAATTGCAGCTGTTGACTGCTTTAACTCTTTAAACACAAATTCTTGTAGAGCTCATATTAACTGTTACATGCCAATAAAAATACACAGCCCAGTCCTGAAGCTTACTTTTGCCACATAAACAGAAGCTTCAATTTCGATTTTCAAAATTATATTTAGAATTTGGCAAATACAGTTAAAATGGCAGGTAAAAATGCCTGCTTGTAAATACAATTTAAATAAAGCATAGATCATTTTAACAAAAGCTAAAAATCTGTTTCAGTATGAAAATTTTAGCAATGACTTTTTGCAGTAGCATTAATTCATTAAAACTAGCCTTTATTTTTAAATGCAATGTTGAGTTTATAAATAATGAAATTTAAAAAATAAGAAAATGAAGCTAACAAGATACAGATGAGGCTGTTACCAGGCTCCGTGCATGTGAACAAGTGATGCGATAAACCTCCAGTCAGTGCGTTTAAGAAGCACGGGGTGCGCCGCCACATGGCAGCAACAATGGCATACCTAATCTGTAGCAGATGAAGAAAATTTGGCAAACTCACATTTTACAAGACACAAAGCTTAAAAGGAAAATTGTTTTAAAAAAAAATCTGTATTAACTATTCTTTTTTCAAACTATGGCAAACAAAGTGGAACTCAACCTTAAATTTAATCTTCTGCAACAAAATAAAATTAAAGAGGCCTACTTCACTTATTTTGGGTGCCAGAAAAATCAAATTACTGGAAAATGGTTTCCTACTAACAGAAAACTTTTTTCCTTGTATAAATTTAACTTCTGATTTCTTAAATTTCCAATTGTTGAGAGGAACATCCACATCACAATTAAAAATTAATTGCTCATATGAGACAACTATCTTGTTAAATTCTTTAAGACATGAATTTTTAATTGAGGTTTCAAGGGTGGAAAAAAATGAGACTACTCCCTAAATTTTCTTTTACAAAACTTTATATGTATGTTCATTTTCTGAGGGCATTCTCAAATTTCTAGAAACTCAAGGGATCCCTGACCTCTAAAAAAGTAAAGAAGCACTGCTTTAAGGGTTAAGACTATGTATTATTTATCTTTAGCACACTGACTGCACATAAGGGGTAAATCATAAGATTAATGAATAACATTATATCCCGATTTTTCAAAAGCTACATTTTTCTTTTCATTACTTTATTTCCTGTGTATCTTCACAGAAATGAAATCCACACATTACTGAGTTTAGTTGTTCAAATCTTAGTGCAGCTGAAAACAGTCAGCCAATTTTTAAAGTACTTCAAAACCCAAAAAATTAATTTATTAGTTAAGGCTATAAAATTCACATGCTACATTTGTTTGGCTTCCCTTATTTTGTTAAGGAGAAAGGGATAAAAATAAAAAGTAAAATAACCAATATGAGAACTTGAAAACCTTTTCGACTCACTCTACTTACTCTGCAGTGTTAGGTAAGGCAGAAAGAGAACAAAGAGAAAAAATAACCACAATTACAGTACGGTTAGCAAAATGCTTTTTCTCTCATACAATGAAAGGGAATATTCTGCTCTGAGAAACTTTCCCTTCATCCCTCACTCTGGTGTCCAGTAGTACCTGTGTATAGCTTCACCACAACACTCATCATTCTGAACATAAATATCTGTTTCATGATCTGACTCCTCCACTATATGGAATATGGCTTCCTGGAAGGACACTAGGTCCCTTTCATTGTTCATCATGCAATCCACACAGTAATCTCTAGCACACAGTAAGTATTTAAATGCTTATAAATGGAGGGTTTTGCACAGAATGCTAGACACAATCATAACACACATATTTAAATGGGTAGTGGCAAAGAAGGAATAAGCATTAAACACTAAGAACAAAGTATGGCATTTCTGACATTCTTATCCATGTATATGCTTGGACATATAGTGGGATGAATGAATGAGAAAGAAAAAACACTGAGCTAGTAACTATTTTAGGCAGCTCTTCCTTTATAGTTCAGGTTTTTATAGTCCATTTAAGCTTTCGATAACCTGATTTTAAGGGTATTTTATTTGATGGTAAACAGTAACCAGAATACACGTTAAACAAGGTTAAGACTATCCTTCATAAAAACTTCACCTTGGAAAGTACAGGTTACCAAATATAAAAATAAATTTGTATTTACTTAAATTTTAAAACAAAACCAACAACAAAAAAAACCTGTCATTAAAATATCAATGAGACAACCAAACCACAATATCTTTCATGAATACTAACTAGAGTGGGAAGATTTGGAGCCAATCAAGTGACTGAGAATGGTGCCTCACACATTTTTTATTTATAATGTGTAAATGTATAAACTCTAAAGAAAAACCTGATTTACATTATAATTCCCAGAAAAAGCTTTCTTTTTCTTCCACTCATGTATATTTCTTTAAAATAGCTGTAAATCAGCATCTTGTATTTCACTGACAGTGAGGAAAAAAAAAATTAATGACTGCCATTACTGAAATTTAAAGTTCTGTAATTAGATCTTTATATGACCTTTTAATGAAGAAATGGGGAGAGGGAGAGAAATGAAACAGCTACCAATAAACATTCAGACAGAGCACCAAGACATGAGAAAACATACTCAAAAGCTTTAGCAATTAACTTCTAACATGGCAGCAGTTAAAAGGGTTAGTTGAAATTAAAATATTAGAATTGAAGTCAGTTAGTCTAAGTTGAAATTAAAATATTAGAATTGAAGTCAGTTAGTCTATAAGCAATACTACAATTCATTCTACTTAATAAATTCTTTTTTAAAATAATGATTAATTTAAAACATGACTGACAGTTCTGGAAGCAAGAACACTGCTTCCGGTTCTCTTAGTATGTAATAAATTCTATCATCATATCATTAAGTATTCTTTCCTTACCTTTTTAAGATGTCATTTCACTGAAGGCAAGGAATGGGCCGTTGTTTACCAACCACCTAATTCCTGGCACTAACTTTTCAAAAATCTTGACAGCTACCATCACCTTCAGAAAGGAAGCTCACTCTTCTCCCACATTCCTGTGTCCTGTCAACTGACATGGTGAGAACAGGTAGAGGCAGTATTTCTTCCTGTGATGCCTACCATCTCCTGTAACATTCACAGGTGCAGAAGCCTATAAACTGCAGGTGCTCACAGTCTTTGTGTATGTGTGTGTGTATAAATATGTACTTACACATTCATACACACAAACATATATACATATTTAAACTTTAGTCACTCAAGTTAGAGTTAAGATAAAATCTGAAAGCTGTACTTGAAGACAAACTGAATTGTCATCTCATACCTACAAGCCATAATTGCCCTAGTTATGAGACACAGTCAATCACTGGCTTATGTAACTATTTTCACTTTTTCAGAATCAAGTACATTTTGTAAAATGCATCCTATAAACATAATAAAGAGGTTGGCAAACTATGTATGCTCAGGCTAAACCCAGCCCACTGTGTGGTTTTGTAAATAGTGTGGAACACAGTCACATGCATTTATTAATGTATTATCTGTGGCTGTGTTTGTGCTACAAAGGAGTTGAACAGTTTCAAAAGAGGCTGTAATATGGTACACAAAGACTAAAATATGTACTATCTTCACCTTAGAGAAAAAGTCTGCCAACCCCTATTATAATAACAGCAGCTGTGAGCTACCAAGTACCTACTCCAATGCTATGTACTTTATATACATGATCTAAAATTTTGTCAGCAACCATTTTAAGTAGGTATTACCTCTAAATTAGAAATAAAGCAAATTAAAAGTTCTAGATTATTAAAAAGTATAAAAACTGCATGGAAACCTGTTAAAGATGCAGATTCCTAAACCCATCTATAGAAATTCTTGTTCTTAGATGGAACCCAGAAACCTCCATTTTTTCCAAGTACCTTGGGGTGATTCTGGTGCAGAAAGCCAAGAATCAAATACAAGCACTTAATAAAGATATACAAAGCAGGTGCCTGGCTGGCTCAATCAGTGAAGCATGTAGCATGCTAGACCTCGCAGTTGTAAATCCAAGCCCCATGTCAGGTGTAAGAGATTACTTAACGATAATATTTAAAAAAAAAAAATTTAAAATAATTTGTCTAGTATCACCTAGTTCTGTATGTGATTGAGCAAGAATGTAAACTTAAGTGCACCAGTTCCAACATCTACATTCTTTCCAACTTTTTCTTAGTTGTAACTAAGCTCTAATACATCTGCTTTTAAGAGTTACTTAGAAATGTTTAATCTGGTGACAATATAAAAAATCTTATTATGGTTGAAAATTACAGTGGAGACTACAAATTGATCCAGTATAAATTCATGAAGTTTAACTAAAATCTGCACTTCTGAGAAATGAAGGGTCTGAAACATACTACAGAGAGATACTGAGCTTGATGATGTTAAAGCCCATCTCTCAGCTTTCATCTTATTATATTTATATATTTTTAATTCAAGTGGGTACAAAATAGTGAAGTGCTGAACTCAAACCACATGAATGACTTAACAAGTGATAACAAATTAAACACATCTGTGAATATAATATACAACTTACTTATTCTACGTAAAAATTATTTTAATCTCAAAAGACTTCACCCTTAGCTTTTAGATACTGTAACAAGTTAACCAGTTAAGGTAAAGAATTTTTGCAGTTCCTAGTTCTAATTATAATTATCCTCCTTGAGATTGCAGCTGTTAAGTACTAAATCTATAGTCTAAACTTTTTGTTCATTAATAACTAAATTTACAGAGTTTATAATTTCTTAAGCACAAGGAATGCTATGTTCTCCTTATAACTAAAGGCAAATATGTCATACAGTTATATTACTTTAAACAATTAGCTCCTAATTTGAAACACATAATAATACACGGAACAAAGCTTCTGCCACACTCTCATGAGTTTTAGATTCTACTCGAACATTCCAACTGTATTTTCTTAATGCTATGTATCAACTAATCACATAGCAATTGATTCTTTTTTTTTAATGGATGCCATAAAGTCCAAACTTGCCTTCCTAAAAGACACTATAAAACCACTGGTAAGGAAAAACAACAGAACATGTCCATAACTAACACACAAATATAACCACAAAGACAAGAAGAAACAAATGGTGCATAACAGACTTCTTGAAGAAAGGAAAACTCTAAAAAAAATATACAAAATAGTTACATTTGTTGAACTGTGAAATTCATTCTTCTGTGTAGGGAAGAAAAATTAGGCACAAAAATATGATTTAGGTAACTCCTGGTAAAATAAGCAAATGACAATCTTAAAATCTTAGAGTCAAACTGAAACAGAAAGATTCTGTCTGAAAATATGAGAACTTTTCATATCACTGATCAACAGTCTAGATAGGCAACTGATTGAAAATAAAAATGCATTTTTTTAATACCTAAGACAAAGTAATCTGATTTTTTTGGTCCCTTATATTTTAGTTTTATAAACAAGTTTGCTCTGTGAAATGAATATGCAAAAGAAACTTATAAAATAAAAATATGAAGTTAAAATATATTCCAAAGGAAATAACAGATTCTCTTTGATTAACTTGCAGTTAAAAATAAAGCTGAGTGTCCACTTCAACAAGATGAAGTCCCTCATTTGAAATTCCATTATATAGGATGTGTTATTTGGTCTTGCACTGAGCTTAAAAGCTAATACATCGTTTTAATGTATAACTAATACCCTTCTCTGTCTCACAAATGGCATTGAGATTTGGTTACTAGTATATAACATATTCTATACATAACAATTATATATAATTTATGGACAATAAATAATAAAGAACACTGTCAAGTACACCATGGTTTAGGGTACACCTGAAGATTTTTTTTTTAAAAAGTTTCCATACAAAGACTTCACAACATTCAAAATAAAGATGTCAGCTCAATGTATTTTTAAAAAATAGAATCTCTAATCCACACTAAAATATAAAATATAAAATGTATTCAAACATGTTTTTAAGAATACGTGCTTCAATCTACCATCCTTGACAGTGCTCTTTGGTTGATTTTCTTCAAGTTAAAGTTAGTTATAAATATAAACCACCTTTGCATTAGAACAGGAACAACTTAAACTCTATTAAGAATGGTCACAATAGTAATTTCATAGTATTATGACCACTTAATCAAACTGTTTGACTTTAGTATCTTTACAAAAGCACAATTTTGACTGAAAATAGTCTTCCAACTATAATGCCTCTTCTCAAAACTGGTTTCCTTTAAAATGCAAGTTTCATGTTTCAGACTTTTTGAATTAATACTAATAATCCTTCAACCAAAATTGTATTTTCAAATTTCAATTCAGCACTGAAGGGGCATCTACATTTTAGCAACCAAACCTCAAACCACTTTATCCAATAATATAATACAACCAGTGTCTCCTAAATACGGAAACAGAGAATTTGGATACACCAAGATATGAACAATCACAGAAAACATTTCACCAAAAACTATCACTATCTGTACCTCAAAATTACTAAAACTATTTCCAAAGCTTCTTGATTACTACTTTAACAGATATAAATTTCAACAAGTACAAATAACATTTCCTCCATATGTGGCTCTCTCCTTAACATCAAAATATCTAACAAATCAGAATCAACAGGTAATAGAAAATCTGGAGACATATTTGCTTCTAATATTGTTGTCCTTCCTAATACTGAGAAAATTCTGTATTTATTAAGAGCAGTGCAATGTCAGTTGGTTTTTCAATAACCCCAATTACAAGCAGGTCCATTTTCAAACCATGAATTACCAAATAGGTTTCACAGTTAAATTTAAAAACAAAGTCATTTTATCATTTTTCATTTAAAACTCTTAACAAGAACCACAAACTTTCTAAGAAACATATTTTATACAAATATATAAAGAATATATATTCCTAATTTAGCAGTTACCATGACTTTACAACCTAAAAGAAAATCTTTTAAGACTTCATGTTTTTAATCCTTACATCTGAATTAAATTTAGCGGTATAAAGATCAAAGGACCGTTAAAAACATCAAAGAAATCAACTTTACTTACTGCTAAGGTCAGATACCTACCTTGTTTCTCATTGTAGATTATATTCTTACACAATAGGTCATTATGGCAAAGCACAACAGGTGAGCCCAGGTTGGAAAGAATCTCCTTCATCCAAGTCATTTCTTCCTGAAGAATCTGAGAGCTTGGGATATCACTTAAAAACCTTTTAGTTTAAAAAAAAAAAAAAAAGTTATATATTGCTTATATTAATAACTTTTTTCACATTTAAAGACTAACATCTATTTTTAGTGAATTCTTTCCATTCAATTACATAGACTCCTGATTTAAACCAAGCCAATTATTACAAAAGCTGGAATAAAGGAAAATCTTTACTTAATGAACTTAATATGAATAAAACAAACTAAGCAAGTTAAAATGCAGGGCAGTAAAGTAAAAAATCTGTTATTACAAAATTGGAGGAGAAAAGTAATATATATACTTAATAGATAACATTTAGTAAGCACTATTCTAAATGTTTTACATTTGTCTCCAAGACAAAAAAAGTTTAATAAAAAGAAGTTTAAGTATATTATTTAAAGTTACAAGACAGTTTATTAAAGAACTAAAACATCTATTTCAAGCTTTGAAGGGTGAATGCTGTACAAATCAGCTAAATTTACCTATCACAGTCAACAGACAACTACTATTGATATACCTTATCAATTCTATGATAATCATAGACATTATCTATGATAATCATATCATAGAATACTCCATTATCTATTATAGAAACTGTCTCAGAATAGTGAGCCTGGGAAGTATGGTAGGTAGAGTGGCAAACAGGACTGGAGATCATGGCTTTTTAATTCTTCAGTCTTCTGAACTCTTCATTACACTACATGTATATTCATTTGATAAAAGTAAAATGAAACAAAAATATGGTGCCACCACTCATTCCTCAATAGCACCATCTGGCTTTAAAAATTGCTGTTAGTTTATTCTTTCTCTCCTCTTAGCACTGTTTTCTTCATTCTCTCTCAACAGTCTCTCAAATTGCAGCCTTACTTTTCCATTTTACAATATAATAAAGATTCTCTACTAGTGAACTTAACTTTAATGAATTTGCCTATTCAGGTGGTTGCTGCCTGTTATTTTCCCACTACTGTATTCTTCTTTACATACAGCTACCAAAAATAATCCTTATATACTTTTTTCAAGATGGTGTAATGGTTCAAGAATCTATCTGAAAGGTACAGAGTTGACTAGAAGTAACAGAACTGAAAGGACTGAACATGATAATTACAATCATATACAAACAAAAAGGAACAGAATGTGAACAGATTTTTTTAATATTTTAATTGTTTTTAAAGTTTTAGTTTTAGATGATCTATTAGGGCAGGGTGCTTTTTGCATGCTGTTCTACATATGTTGTATATACTAACTCAATTAACCCTCATAAAAACTCTAAAAGGTAAATATACTACTCTTGTTATTTCCATTTTAATTTTGCCTAAGATAACACAGCAGAACTATTTTCTTTTTTTTAGGATTTTATTAATTTATTTGACAGACAGAGATCACAAGTAGGCAGAGAGGCAGGCAGAGAGAGAGGGGAAAGCAGGCTCCCTGCTGAGCAGAGAGCCTGATGCAGGGCTTGATCCCAGGACCTGGAATCATGACCTGAGCCGAAGGCAGAGGCTTTATTAACCCACTGAGCCACCCAGGTGCCCCATCACAGCAGAACTATTAAGTGGCAGAATTAAGGCTTCATCCTAGACAGTCTGGCTCCACAGTCTGGTACTCTTAACCTACACAATACTATACTGCTATATCTCAAAAAGTTGAGAAAATCATACATTCACTACTGTCACCTACTTCTTCATTATTTTTAAATTTTTCAATAAAATAGTTACTTCAAAAGAGAATTTTGTCATTTCCTGGATATCTAGCACAACGGACACATTTGCAGATGTTTGCCTATCCCAGTTAAAAGGGTATACTATTCCTAACAAATTCAGAGTTTGATAAACTACCTACAAATAAAAACATATTCACTGAGTGAATCAAACTAAACTCTGAAATAATAACTCAACAGAGCAATGAATTATAAGAAGTAAAAAGAATTGTGAATTGGAAGAAATAAGTAAAACTCTATAGGTCCTCCCTGTCTCTACTATTCTTAAAATGAAAAATTCCTAAATACAAGAGTTGGGAGTATGTTTTGGATATAAAGGAGAAAATAGAATTCCTAATTTTTGTACCAATAGTAATCACACTATAAAAACATGTTCATATAATTTAGACTCTAAATGCTAATTTATAAATTTTTTAATAAAAAATAATGAAATACCTTACTTGGAACCTGGGGAGTAAGATTTATAAAAGCTGAGTAGGACTCCAGTAATTGAATTTTCAACCTCATTATCTAGGACTTGAATAGTCTCAGTAAACTAAGACAAGCTAAACTTTTTCACACTCTAATATTACTATACTGCCCCAATGCAAATCTCTAGGTCTATTTAAAACAGCTTTGAAAAAAAAAGAATTCTTATAAAAAGGGCTCCATGGCCAACTCATTCTGTGCAAAAAGTACCATTCATAGCAATCACTGTATTTACTTCCAAATAAATGTTCTATATTTGTTTCTTGGCTGGTCACCTCTACCCACTCCCCACCTGTACCCCAGGCTTTTGTAGGGTTTTGTTGTTGTTGTCCTCTTTTGTTTTTGAGTTGGCTGAGGTAGACAGTCATATTAACGTAGTGCCACCTGAGAGTCAAATGAATCAGTGCAAACTTAATCAAATGCAAAGATAGCAACCAAACCAGATTATATATACAAAAACCTTGTAAGCTCTCTCAAAAACTTCATAGCAAAACAAGGTAAAACAATTTCAAATGTAATAGTTAATTTACCTTTTATTAAGGTCTTCATCTGCAAATCCTGTGGGAATGAGAGAGAAATATTTTCCCATCTTTAGCCATAGATTAGATTTGGGAATCCAGCCATTGTGTGCATGGATAGCATGGATTTTAGCAAGCTGACGTGCTATTAGCCTGTTTTAAAACAAAGCAGCATAAAAAGAAAATGTTAAGCATCATAGAGTTCATGTCTATTCATGAGTAAACTTAGTGTGCATTCATTTTATAACATGATTTCATTTTTACCTAATATAAGAGTCAAAATAATTTGTCAAGTCAACTCTCACAAAGGAAAGGCAAGGAAATGTTTAAAATATTAGTAGGAAGAAACACTTACAATTAATTCAGTGAATAAATATTGTGTCCAAAACAGGTTGAGTGTCTGCAAGTAGGGGGGCTATTCTGATTACATAAACAATGGTTAGGACCAAAACACAATTATAAATAATTTCAAAGCCCATATTAGACATTAATCAGGGATACATTTAAAGTTTGAGCCTCGTCAATGAGGTTAAAGGACAAAAGGGGACTAAAGTAAAAAGGTAACTGGGCAGAAAAATGGTTTACAGAAGTTCATTCTTGTAACTGTGTTAAAGACAAATTTCCTGAACAAACATTAAGATTCTATGATGTCAGAATTAATCTTCTTTATTCAACAATAAAATAATTTGAAGCTGTATATACATGTATCCATGCTATCTTTGTATCTGTAGAACCAAGAACAGCAAACATTAACATAAGAATAAGCACACAAAAGAGAAATAAGTTGGATCATGAGGGGGGAATAAGAGATCAATGATATCATAAGGTGAAACAATATTAGAATAATTGGGATCCAAGAAGAAGAAAGAGAGAGGGGAAAGAAGGTATGCTGCAGCAAATTATAGCAGAGAACTTCCCCAATTTGGGGAAGAAAACAGGCATCGAAATCCAGGAAGCCCAGGGAACCCCCTCAAAATCAATAAAAATAAGCCAACACCCCAACATCTAATAGTAAAACTTAACAAATCTCAAAGCAAAGAGAAAATCCTGAAAGCACATTGGGACAAGAGGTCTGTAACCTACAAGGGTAGAAACATTAGATTGTCAGCAGACCTATGCACAGGGACCTGGCAAGCCAGAAGGGATTGGCATGATATATTCAGGGTACTAAATGAGAATTTTATGCTAAGAATACTTTCTTCAGTTAGGCTGTCACTGAAAATAGAAGGAGGGATAAAAAGCTTCCAGGACAAAACAGAAACTAAAAGAATTTGCAATCACCAAACCAGCTCTACAGGAAATATTGAAAGGGGTCCTTCTAAGCAGAGAGAAAGCCCAAAAGTAACATAGACCAGGAAAGAACAGAGACAATATACAGTAACAGTCACCTTATAGGCAATACAATGGCATTAAATTCGTATCTTTCAATAGGTACCCTGAATGTAAATGGACTAAATGCCACAATCAAGACACAGGGTATCAGGTCGGTTAAAAAAAAAGCCAAGACCCACTGATATGCTGTCTGCAAGACATTCATTTTAGATGCAAAGACAGCTCCAGATTTAAAGTGAGGTGGTAAAAAACATTTATCATGCTAACAGATATCCAAAGAAAGCTGGGGTGGCAATCCTTGTATCAGACATTAGATTTTAAACCAAAGACTATAAGAGATGAGGAAGGGCACTATATCATACTTAATGGGTCTATCCATTAAAAAGATCTAACAATTATAAATATTTATGCCCCTAACATGGGAGCAGCCAATTATATAAGCCAATTAATAACAAAATCAAAGAAACATATGGACAATAATACAATAATAGAAGGGGACTTCAACACCAAACCCTCATTGAAATGGACAGATCATTTAAGCAAAAGATCAACAAGAAAATAAGGGCTTTAAATGACACACTGGCCCAGACGGACATCACAGATATATTTAGAACATTCCATTCCCAAGCAACAGAATACACATTCTTCTCTAGTACAAATGGAACATTCTCCAGAACAGATCACAACCTGGGTCATAAATCAGGTCTCAACAGGTACCAAAAGATTAGGTCCCTGCATATTTTCAGACCACAATGCTTTGAAACTGGAACTGAATCACAAGAGAAAAGTTGGAAAGAACTCAAATGCATGGATGCTAAGAGCATCCTACTAAAGAATGAATGGGTCAACCACGAAATTAAAGAAAGAACAATTTTAAAAATTTATGGAAACAAATGAAAATGAGAACACAACTGTTCAAACTCTTTTGGTTTCAGCAAAGGCAATCCTAAGAGGAAAATACAGAGCAATACAAGCCTTTCTCCAGAAACAGGAAAGGTCTCAAATATAGAACCTAACCCTACACCTAAAGGAACTGAAGAAAGAATAGCAATTAAAGCCTAAACCCAGCAGTTAAAAAGAAATAATAAAGATCAGAGCAGAAGTCAATGAACCAGAAACCAAAACAACAGTAGGACATGAAACTAGGAGGAGGTTCTTTGAAAGAATTAGTGAGACTGATAAACCCCTGGCCAGACTTATCAAAAAGAAAAAAGAAAGGACCCAAAGTAATAAAATCATGAATGAAAGAGGAGAGATCACAACCAACACCAAAGAAATACAAACAATTACAAAAACATATTATGAGCAACTATACACCGGCAAATTAGACAATCTGGAAGAAATGGATGCATTCCTAGAGACATATAAACTACCAAAACTGAACCAGGAAGAAAAAGAAAACCTAAACAGACCCATAACCAGCAAAGAAATTAAAGCAGTAATCAAAAATCTCCCACAAACAAGAGCCCAGGGCCAGATGGCTCCCCAGGGGAATTCTATCAAACATTTAAAGAAATAATACCTATTTTTCTGAAACTGTTCCAAAAAATAGAAATGGAAGGAACACTTCCAAACTCATTTTATGAGGCCAGCGTTACCTTGATCCCAAAACCAAAGACCCCACCAAAAAGGAGAATTACAGAATTATAGACCAATTACAGACCCATGCTAATGAACATGGATGCAAAAATTCTCACCAAAATACTAGCCAATAGGATCCAACAGTACATTAAAAGGATTAATCACCAGACCAAATGGGATTTATTCCTGGTCTGCAAGATTGGTTCAATATCCACAAATCAATGTGATACACTACATTAATAAAAGAAAGGACAAGAACCATATGATACTCTCAACAGATGCAGAAAAAGCATTTGACAAAGTACAGCATCCTTTCTTAATTAAAACTCTTCACACTCTAAGGATAGAGAGTATATACCTCAATATCAAAAAAAGCCATCTATGAAAAACCCACAGCAAATATCATTCTCAATAGGGAAAAAGTGAGAGCTTTTCCCCTAAGTTCAGGAACATGGCAGGGATGACTACTATCACCACTGCTATTCAACATTGTACTAGAAGTCCTAGCCTTAGCAATCAGACAAAAAAAGAAATAAAAGGCACATGAATCAGCAAAGAAGTAGTCACACTCTCACTCTTTGCAGATGATATGATACTTTATGTGGAAAACCCAAAAGTCTCCACCCCAAAACTGCTAGAACTTATACAGGAATTCAGTAAAGAGGCAGGATATAAAATCAATGCATAGAAGTCAGGCTCTCTGCTCAGCGGGAAGCCTGCTTCCCCCTCTCTCTCTGCCTGCCTCTCTGCCTACTTGTGGTCTCTGTCTGTCAAATAAATAAATGAAATCTTTAGAAATCAGTTGCATTTCTATAAATCAACAAAAAGACAGAAGAAAAAGAAATAAGGAGTCAATACCATTTACAATTGCACCCAAAACCATAAGATACCTAGGAATAAATCTAAACAAAGAGGCAAAGGATCTGTACGCAAAAAACAACAAAGTACTCAGGAAAGAAACCGAGGAACACACAAAGAAATGGAAAAATGTTCCATGCTCATGGACTAGAAGAACAAATATTGTGAAAATGTCTATGCTACCTGGAGCAATCTACATATTCAATGCAATCCCTATCAAAATACCATCATTTTTTTTTTCCACAGAAATGGAACAAATAATCCTAAAATTTGTATGGAACCAGAATAGACCCCGAATAACTAGAGGAATGTTGAAAAAGAAAACCAAAGTCGGTGGCATCATAATTTGGAACTTCAAGCTCTATTACAAAGCTATAATCAACAAGACAGCACGGTCCTGGCCCAAAAACAGACACATAAATCAATGGAACAGAACAGAGAACTCAGAAATGAACTCTCAACTCTATGGTCAACTACTGTTCGACAAAGCAGGAAAGAATGTCAATGGAAAAAAAACAGTCTCTTCAACAAATGGTGTCAGGAAAACTGGACAGCCACATGCAGAAGAATGAAACTGAACCATTTCCTTATACCACACACAAAAATAGACTCAAAAATGGATGAAAGACCTCAATGTGAGACAGGAATCCATCAAAATCCTTGAGGAGAACATAGGCAGCAACCTCTTTGACCTCAGCCACAGCAACTTTTTCCTAGGAACATCGCCAAAGGCAAGGGAAGCAAGGGCAAAAATGAACTATTGGGACTTCATCAAGATGTAAAGGTTTTGCACACCAAAGGAAATAGTCAACAAAACAAAAAGACAACTGACAGAATGGGAGAAGATATTTGCAAATGACATATCAGATAAATGGCCAGTATCCAAAATCCATAAAGAATTTATCAGACTCAACACCCAAAGAACAAATAATCCAATCAAGAAATAGGTAGAAGACATGAACACACATTTCTGTAAAGAAGACATCCAAATGGCCAAAAGACACATGAAAAAGTGCTCAACTCGGCATCAGGGAAACACAAATCAAAACCGCAATGACATACCACCTCACACCAGTCAGAATGACTAAAATTAACAAGTCAGGAAACGGACAGGTGTTGGCAAGGATGCAAAGAAAGGGGAACCCTCCTACACTGTTGATGGGAATGAAAGCTGGCACAGCCACTCTGGACACCATATGGAGGTTCCACAAAAAGATAAAAATAGAGCTACCCTAACAACCGAGCAATTGCACTACTGGGTATTTACCCTAAAGAATCAAATGTAGTGATCCAAAGAAGCACATGCACCCCAGTGTTTATATACCAGCAATGTCTACAATAGCCAAACTATGGAAAAAGCCCATATGTCCATCAACAGATGAATGGGTAAAGAAGATGTGGCATATATATACAATGGACTACCTCTCAGCCATCAAAAAAAAAAACAAAAACAAAAACAAAAACACCTTGCCATTTGCAACAACGTAAATGGAACTGTAGGGTATTGTGCTAAGCGAAAAAGTCAATCAGAGAAAGACTATCATATGATCTCACTCATATGTGGAACTTAAAAAACAAAAGGAGCATAAGAAAAGAGAGGAAAAGATGAAAACAAGAAGAAATCAAAGAGGGAGACAAACCATAAGAGACTCTTAATCATAGGAAACAAACTGAAGGTTGCTGGGGAAGAGGGGGCATGGGGATGGGGTCGCTGGGTGATGGGCATTAAGGAGGGCACACGATGTAAAGAGCACTGGGTACTATTTAAGAGTGATGTATCACTGACCTCTACCTCAGAAACCAGTAACACATTATATGTTAGTTAACTGAATCTCAATTTTTAAAAAACTTGCCCCCCTAAAAAAATAATAAATAAGGCTTCACTGCACTAACATCCAAGGCAAATGCTACTTTAAAATCCCATCCTCAGTAAAGCAAAACATTTAAAAATTTCAACACTTCAGAGAATTTTCTTAAATATCCAGTAATACTAACTGTCCCCACTCTTGGAGGCTTTTAAAAAATTAAGAGCAAGGGGCACCTTGGTGGCTCAGTTGGTTAAGCAGCTGCCTTCGGCTCAGGTCATGATCCCAGGATCCTGGGATCAAGCCCCATGCTAGACTCCCTGCTCCCCACAACCCCTGTGTTATCTCTCTCCCCCAGATAAATAAATTCTTAAAAAAAAAATTTAAGAGCATTGTTAACAATAACAAGAATTTTTTAACTGAAAAATAATCCCTAATCCTACCACTCCAATAGTTTACTTCATCTTTACATACACCCTTTGGATTTTCACATAAGCCAATTATTGTGATTATAGCCACAGTTCAGCAATTAAGCTGGTTTCTTCCATCTTAACCCTGCATCAGCCATTCTGCGTATTTTAGACAATAATCAAAATTATCATTTCAACAAGTAGCATAGTATTTGTGCTGATATGCCTTGGTTATATCTGAATATAAGCACTGTCATGACATAAACATATAACTTTTATGAATTATTATATATTGCCCTATTAATTTCTAAGAGAATATTACCAGTATTACTTGTAACTCACAATGTACCAGTTACACTACAATACAATCCAGCACTGGAAGTCAGTGTTTTCTACTTATGCTTTTTGATAAATGTGCAATAATTAATTTTAAACTGCATTTTGTCCTATTATATCTGTTGCTGGGTGGTTTTTAATTAAACTGCAGACAGGATTCCTAGCAAAAGGCAAGTTTTAAAGAAATACCAGATGAGAAAATCCCTAAACTGTGAATTTTTAAAAATTTTCTGAATATCTCTGTGGAGCTTGATTGCCACAGAAAAGTTCAAATAAAACACGTCATGATAAATTTCCTTAAGCTGAATTACTCGCTAATCGTTAACCTGGTGGTCTTTATCATACCATTCCCTCACTGCCTCTTCCATATGCTCTGCCTCTTCCTTTAAACTCCAGTTCAAATGTGATCTCAGTGGAACACTGCCTAACTTCCCACAGTTACTTTTTTTGAAAACCTTTTCTGTTCTTCTGTGTATACTATTTGCTTACTTTTTTCCAAGATTATTGTCTGTCACACACTGCAAATTACTTGGAAGGAAGGCAGGGACTACCTGAATTCTTTTTCTTTCCCTAGACTAAACATAAATACATGTCAGATTTTTAATAGTCAAAGCAGATACTCTAGAAAAATCATAACACAGGCAAGTAGCTATGTCTGAATGAACCATAGCAAAAGAGCACTGTGGACTTTGATCTAAGGCTCAATCAACATTTACTGTTGGCTGTGTATCAGTTCACCTAATAACAATGGCTCAAAATGTGATACCTAACTAATCCAAAATTAGTAATAAGCCCTATAAATTGATAAATGAAAGACCCTTTTTATCATAAATATATGAAATTCATTTTTTAAATTTTTAAAAATTTTTAAAGATTTTATTTGACAGAGATCACAAGTAGGCAGAGAGGCAGGCAGAGAGGGCAGGGTGGGGGGAAGCAGCTCCCTGCTGAACAGAGAGCACTATGCAGGGCTCCATCCCAGGACCCTGGGATCATGACCTGAGCCGAAAGCAGAGGCTTTAACCCACTGAGCCACCCTGGCACCCCAAAATTCATTTTTTAAAGGAGAAAAGCTAAATATATAAAGCACATTATCCTATATTTACATCCCTAACCTCTTCTTGGGGCTCTATAATTATCATTCATTCAATTGCTTACTTGATATTTCTTTAAAAAATACTTCACTGTACATACTCAAAAATAATAAAACATTCCTTTTGAAATCATTTATAATTTACCTATTTTATTAATATGCCCTTCCTTCAATGAGTTCCTTCTGTATTTTGTTTTATAGTAATTAGCAAAACTGTATGAACATTTTACTATCCCATGAGAATGACATTACCTGAAATAAATTTAATTGCAAAATAAATAGCCAGTATTAACTACTCATAGTGTCAACTAACTATATCCTTACTATCATCTTTTTTTCCTTCCTTTCTCAAACTCTATTCTGCTTTTTTTCCAAAATTGTGAGTCAACTCCGTGTATCATTCATTTCAAGCCAATTATAACAGAACTTAATTAAAACTATTGCTATTTGGTCTCTAACAGCATTTTTTTTAAATGAAAGGTGTATATGCCTGTATTAGTATCATATACTCTAAATAAGTAGATCTAACAAAGTATAGGAAAAGGCTACTTGTAGTGACTTTTTAGAGCAGTTTTAGGTTCACAGCAAAATTGAGGGGAAGATTCAGAGATTTCCCAAATTCCCCCTATCCAACACTAGCATCACCTCCTCCATTATCAACACCAGAGCAGTGCATTTGTTGCAACTGAAGAACACACACTGACACCCAAAGTCCATAGTTTACATCAGGGTACACACTTAGTGGTGTACATTCTATGGGTCTGAACAAATTTATGACAGGTATCCACCATAAAGTATCATACAGACATTTTCACTGCCCTAAAAATCCTGTTTCACCTATTCTCCTATTCACCTCCTTCCCCACTAACCCTTAGCAATCACTGATCTTTTTAGTGTCTCCACAGTTTTATCTTTTTCTGAATATCATATAGTTAATTTAATGCAAACAAGTTTATGACATGGTATCAAATACCAAAGTGAGCCTTACCAAAATTTCACTGTTCTTGATCAAATACTGTTAATTATTCGGGCACCTGGGTGGCTCAGTCAGTTAAGCATCCAACTCTTGATTTCAGCTCAGGTTATGATCTCAGGGTTGTGAGATTGAGTCCTGTGTGGGGCTCCACGCTCAGCAGCAATTCTGCTTGAGATTCTGTCTTTCCCGCTCCCTCTCCACTGTCCCTTCCCCATCTCACGCTCTTACTCCCCCTCTCTAAAATAAATAAACCTTTAAAAAAAAATTCAAAAAATACTATAATTATTCTTTGTACTTAAGATTATTTAAAATCAATTATGTAAACCTTTCCTTTTAAAACAGAAATTCTATAGTAAGCTTAATGACAATTATTTAATTATATAAAATGATCACAAGTCAATAAATGGGAGAAAGTCTGCATTTATTTTCTTCTTGAGTCTTTTCACTTCAATCCTACAAATTTTCATAATGTTATTTTTTTATGTGATTAACAAAGGCCTTACTATTTTCCTTTATATTTTATGAGCTTTTCCCAGTAAGTAAAAAGATACTCATTAGTATCTTTAGGATATACTTTTACTAGCCACGTGACCTTTGGCAAATTACTTAAAATCTTTGTACCTTATTTTTCTCATCTATTAAAATAGGATCTTAATATTACCTATACCCTGGGATTATTGTGAGTTGAATTTATTAATACACAATAGGTAAGTTTTGGAGCACCTGGCTGGCTCAGTCGTGTAGCATGCAACTCTTGATATCAGGGTCATGAGTTCAAGCCCCACACTGAGCATAGTTTACTTAATAAGAAAATATTAAAAAACATATATAGAAATGCCTGGGTGGGTCAGTCGGTTGAGTGTCTGACTCTTGGTTTTGGCTCAGGTCACGATCTCAGGATTGTGAGATGGAGCTCCACTTCAGGCTCCATGCTCAGTAGGGAGTCTACCTGGCATTCTCTCTCTCCCTCTCCCTTTGCCCCTCCCCTCCAATCTCTCTCTCTAAAATAAACCTTTAAAAACAAATACACACATACACACACACAAAGAGGTATTTAGAAGAGTGTCCAGTTCATATTCAGTGCTGAATCAATATTAGCCTCCATCACTTTAATATATTATTTCTCTAATAAGAATTGTTAACATACCTATTTCCACTTTTTTAGTATCAATTAAAAATAAAACCTTGACTTTTTAAATTTTTTAATAAAAGCATGCACCTTTTTTTTTTTAAGATTTTACTTATTTATTTGAGAGAGGTGGGGTGGGGGAGCATGCGTGCGTGAGCATAAGCCAGGGAGAAAGGCAGATGGATAAGGAGAAGCAGACTTCCCGCTGAGCAGGAAGCTCAATGCCAGACTTGATTCCAGAACCCTGGGATCATGACCTGAGCTGGAGGCAACCACATAACTAACTGAGCCAGCCACGCAGGAACCCCAGCTTTCTTTTCTTTTTTTAAGATTTATTTATTTGAGAGACAGCAAGCACATGAGTTCGGGGGAGGAGCAGAGAGAGAAAGTCTTCAAGCAGATTCCCCTGAGTGTGAAGCCCAATGCAGGGCTAGATCCCATGACTTATGAGATTATTACCTTAGCTGAAACCAAGAGTCAGACGCTTAACCAACTGAGCCATCCAGGTGCTCCTAAAATCTTGACTTTTTAACATAAAATGGTTTCTCAGAGGAAGTTAAAATAAAAACCAAATCAAGGGACAACTCATGGGTAGTAATTACCCAAAATCACTTAGTTAAGAAAGATTCCGAAATCTCATCTATGTTCAGAGGTAAAGAGCTTCAAGACTGGTTAGTTTTGTCTGTCATAAACAAGAAGGGGGGTTTAGTGATGGCAATAATTACTTGCTATGCTACATCTATATGCTGCTAAGGTTCACCTTAAGGAATACTACAGAATATGTTATAATAAACAGTACATAACAGCAAAAAAGTCTATGAATTTTAAAATTCAGAAAATATGCTTCTACAAGCACAATAAAGGATGCCCAGGTGGCTCAGTGGGGTATGCGTCTGCCTTTGGCTCACGTCATGAACCCAGGGTCCTGGGATGGAGCCCCACATCAGACTTCCTGCTCAGTGGAGAGTTTGCTTCTCCCTCTCTCCATGCTTGTGCTTGCACACTCTCTCTCCCTCAAACAAATAAAATCTTTAAATAAATAATAAAAGCATAATAAAGTCAACTGATTAGTAATATCCTAGTAATATCTATAATTTGCCTAAATACTTTAATACCTTAATGTCCAAGTTATTGTAAGATCTGCCTAAGTCAAATAAAATGTGAAAAGTCTTTAGGAAAAAAAAATTGTAATAACTATAAAAGCTAACATTTACATAGTGTTTAACATACGCCAGGCCTTGTTCTAAACTTTTTACATATACTAACAACTTTAATCCTTCCAACAACCCTAGAAGTAGGTGCTATTATTATTCTCATTTTTTAGATAAGGAAACTGAGGCACAAAATGTTTAAGGGCTATGCCCAAATTCACATAGCCCGTAAATCTGAAGCAGTCTGGTTCCACTGTGTGTCCTTCGTGATGAAGATATAATGCCATATATAGAATTTCACAAGGCTTTAGATTCCATAACGTTCCACAATCACTCAAAGAGAAAAAAACCTGCCCTAGGCATCCAGTTTTCATCATGAGGCTACAAAGTAAATAGAAAGGAGAAATCTGAATGCGAAACTCTGACCAACAAATAGTAACCACTGGATAGTTCTTTCAACTGAAAGCTAAAATTTGGTGTGTTAAAGACAGTTTAGGAATATCAACGTCAAATCCATGTAAGTATGGGTTTTACAAAGGCAGTTAAGACTGCTACACCAGTAAAGGTGGTATTACCCTTAAGCAACTTTCTTCTTACATCTTTTGGACACTGACTCTTAAAACTAGTATTCTTCTTCCTGCTTTAGTTACCAAGAAGCTAATATGGCCCTTCTCTAACAACCTTATGGAATATACTTCTTGTATCTGAATCTAACTCCAGCTTTTCCTTTGGCCTAATTTCATCTAATCACTTTTAATCCTGTTATATATATGTATCTCAAACATCTCAAACCATCTGCCTACCACTAAGGTCATGATACCAGGGTCCTGGGATTGAACCCCATGTGTGGCTCCCTGCTCAGCTGGGGAGTCTGCTGCTCCCTCCCCGCTCTGTCTCTGCTCATGTGCTCGCTCACTCTCTCTCTCTCTCTCTCTCTCTCTCCCCGTCATTCTCTCTCTCAAATAAATAAAATATTAAAAAAAAAAAGGCTGAGAATTTATAAATGAATCTGATATACACAAAACTAAAGACCACAAAAAATTGTGACCCAAAAGAAAAAACATATTATCTATTAATCAGAGTTCTTCAATACATTCTCAACAGTACACTCACGTAAGGGAAGAGACTCTTACCTGGGTAAAAACTGGGGTTTGAGTAGATAGATTTCTATGCCAAAATATTTTAAAATATTATTTGAAACCAGTTTAAAATAGGCAAATACTGAGGCACCTGGGTGGCTCAGTGGGTTAGGCCTCTGCCTTCGGCCCAGGTCTGGTCTCAAGGTCCTGGGATTGAGCCCCGCATCGGGCTCTCTGCTCAGCAGGGAGCCTGCTTCCCCCCCCCCCCCGCCCCGCCTGCTGCTCTACCTACTTGTGATCTCTCTGTGTCAAATAAATAAATAAAATCTTTAAAAAAAAAAAAGGTAAATACTGGGCCATTTCATTTTCATCAGTTAATGAAGCAACTCTTAAAATATGGTCCAGGCTCTCTCTCTCTCTCAAATAAATAAACATATTTAAAAGAAGAAGAAAGAAAGAAAGAATGAGAGAAAGAAAGAAAAGAGAAGAGAAGAGGGGGGGCCTGGGGCCTGGGTGGCTTAGTCGTTAAGCAACTGCCTTCGGCTCAGGTCCTGATCCCAGGGCCGATGGACCCCTCCATCAGGCTCCCCGCTCTGTGGGGAGTCTGCTTCTCTCTCCCTAACCCTCTGCCCCTCCCCCTGCTCATGCTCACAATTGCTCTCTCTCTTTCTCAAGTAAATAAATAAAATTTTAAAAAATATATATGATCCAGGAACCCTAGAGATTCAAACACTTGGTTTAAGTTTAACTCAAAACTTCAGGTTTATGAAATTAAAACTACTTTCATAAAATACTATTTACCTTTTTCACTCTAATTCTCTCATGAGTAAATGCTGTAGTTTTCAAGAAGCTACATGAAGTGGTGTGATAACGTTATCACCCTGACAGCTAACAATGTGTGCTTGATATTTTTGTACTCAAAAAAAGTTGTTTTCATTTCTAACATGGTAAATACTGATAGGTAAAACTCACAGAAACTCTTTCAGTCTTCAATAACCTTTAAGAGTTATAAATGGGTCTTAAGAAAAAAATACTTAAGAACTTTTGCAGTTTTCAAATTAAGCTCATACACTAATTTTTAAGAGCAGAAAAAGAACTGTAATTGAACAAATGATCTAGCATATTCAAGAAATTATTCTTACAGAAAACATAATGTACTGAATTAAAGTTTAATAAAAAGACATAACACACTAAATTAAATAACAAGTTTAAAAAGTAACAGTGTTAACAGAATTTAAAGAATCTTAGTAAGCAGAAACTCTGAAAATACAAGCAACTGGCTTACAAAAGTTAGCAATGAGAAATGTGTAATTCTTTAGTCCAAGTACTAGTTTAAAAAATTAAGGGGACCACTTCACAGCAGTCAGAATGGCTAAAATTAACAAGTCAGGGAAACAACAAATGTTGGAAAGGATGTGGAGAGAATGGAACTTTCTCACAGTGCTGGTGGGAATGCAAACTAGAGCAAAAAAACAATATACAGATTCTTCATAAAGGTAAAAATAGAGCTGCCCTATGACCCAGAAATTGCACTACTGGGTATTTACCCCACAGGTAAAATGTAGGTGATCTGAGGAGGCACCTGCACCCCAATGTTTATAGTAGCAATGTCCACAACAGCCCAACTATGGAACGAGCCCCGATGTCCATCGACAGATGAAAGGATAAAGAAGATGTGGTACTCACACACACACACACACACACACACACATACAATGGAATATTACTCAGCCATCAAAAAAGCAGAGGGGGCGCCTAGGTGGCTCAGTCGGTTAAGCAACTGCCTTCGGCTAGGGTCATGATCCCAGGTTCCTGGGATCAAGCCCCACATCAGGATCCTTGCTCAGCGGGAGCCTGCTTCTCCCTCCCTCTCTCTGCATGCTGCTCCCCCTGTTGTGCGCTCACACATGTGCATGCTCTCTGTCAAATAAATAAGTAAATAATTTTTTTAAAAATGAAATCTTGCCATCTGCAAAGACATGGATGGAACTAGAGGATATTAGGCTAAGCAGAATTAAGTCAATCAGAACAAGATAATTTTATGATCTCACTCATTTGTGGAATTAAGAAACAAACAGAGGAACATAGGGGAAGGCAGCAAAAAATAAAACAAGATGAAACCAGAGAGGGAGACAAACCATAAGAGACAACTTAATTACAGGAAACAAACTGAGGGTGGCTGGAGAGGAGGGGGTAGGAAACAGGGTCACTGGGTGATAGGCATTAAGGA
This sequence comes from Enhydra lutris kenyoni, assembly GCF_002288905.1. Classification (NCBI taxonomy): domain Eukaryota; kingdom Metazoa; phylum Chordata; class Mammalia; order Carnivora; family Mustelidae; genus Enhydra; species Enhydra lutris. The sequence goes on along the minus strand of NW_019154156.1, from coordinate 495,524 downwards.
AGGCATTACGATGTAATGAGCACTGGGTGTTATATACAAATGATGAATCACTGAACTCTACCTCTGAAATTAATAATACACCATATGTTAATTAACGGAATTAAGATTTTAAAAAACAAAATAAAGTAAAATAAATAATTAATTGATTAAGGGGAAGCCTTGACACTCTGAAGACTAATCCAAAACCACATCTCACAGTCTTTTTTTTGCAGTCAACGATGAAAGAGCAAACAGGATTTTTTTCTTCAACAAAACCAAAACAGAACCCTAACTAAAGAAAGTTTCTAATATAACCAAATAGTTGCTCAAAGGAAGAAAAGGCAGTTTTAAAAAATAATTTCTTTAGCATACTTAACACTCTTATTTTTCAAAAAAGAAAAATTATTTAGAAAAAGAAATGTACCTGAAAATGGCAGGGTTGCAGACATGCTTTGGATCCAATGCTTCTCCCTGTATAAATTCATAGCATAGTCCATTATTGAAGGTACAGTAGAGTTGTGGTGCACAACCATGAGCCTGCAACACTCGGAAACTCTTCACTTCCTCATCTCGATCAACTAACAACTCAGTCTTATTGCCATAAATTCGCACCAGGACTACATCCTCCATTGTATTACTCACATAACAGCCAATAAGTTTATTTGTGATTCCATCTGTGAAAAGCTGCCAAAAAAAAAAAAGAAAAGGAAAGGAAAGAAAAGAAAAAATGAGGGAAAAAGCAATTATTTAACGAATGAAACAGCAGATAGATTAAAATAATTAAGTACTAATTAAAAGTATCTACTTTTTAACATAAAAAACTTTTAAATACAATTTTATCTAACATGTCTATAATTTTAATTCTAGATATAAAGATAAAGGAATGCTATAATTCCTATAACATTATATCTTTCTTGATCCAAAAGTGTTAATTATTCAATCTTCAGTACTTCCACACAATGTTTTGATACCTATTATATCTCAAAGTATGCTTGTACTGCAATCATTGCAAATGTGTGCATATACACACACACACACAATTTCTCCTATGTCTAATAAATTCAAAAGTCTCTGAAGACAGAGACACTGCTCTCCTCCAGCATGGCATATAACATATAAAAGATCTTTAATACTGTTTACAAGTGTATACACAAATATACAAATATAAATCTACCATAAGTTACACATTGTGGTAAATCTCCAACTTCTAAAATTTAATTTTAAATGTTAATTTTAAGGGTTACTTAATACAACATGCATTAGAAATTGTTTTTAAGCATTCAGATTATAATTCAAACTTGAATGCTATGGCTAAAAATGCACAACCCTAATTAGAGGAAGTGAGAGGTTAAGTAGAGATTTCTACAATAGTTTCTAAAAGGGACTTTTGGGACTTTTCAAGAGCTTAAGTCAAAAATTTCAAGTTCTTTTTTTATATCTGAGCACAAATGGTACCTTTAAAAAGCAAACAGATATTAGCAGTATTAGTTCAAATCCACTCAAAAAGTGCAACTTTCATTTTCCTCTGATACTAAAATTAATTTTTCTATTTGCTCAATTATAATCTAAAGCTTTTGGAGGCTCTCAGGTGGAATGAAGGGATAAAAGTGTAACCAAGAGTTAACGAAATTTTTTTCCCAAGAAAACTGGCAAAAAGCAAAAGGAAAAAGGGCCAAAGAGTAAATTTTAAATGAACACATATTTACCTAATGCCTGAGAAAGAATATAAATGTTTCTCTTTCAAGAAGATTATTGTAATGATAAATGACACTGGAAAAGGCTTTACATCTTCAGATGAAAATTTTAAAGGTATTTCTTAAGGTAATACTAGTTACTAGTTACTAGTTTTTATATAAATTTCTTTATTGTATACAAGACTTGACTATTACTGACTACCTTACCCAATGTAGGTAAATTGTATGAGCTAATGTAAAGAGACTTATTTTAAATATCTACTTTTTCAGGTATGCAGAGATACAAGTATCCCTTTCCACCTAGATTTCACAAAAATAGTATACAGCATTGACGAGAAGTATATTCACTTAAACTAAATGTTAATCATTTTATTAAAAACTGTGTTGAAAAGCATGTTGTTTATTACAAAGCCGTGTCAATTTACACAAGTTATTCTGTAACTTTTTCAGATGTCATGTACAGATAAAATATTTCAATTTACTGTAACAAAGATTGAGAAACTAATCCTAACATCCTCTATTGTACAACAGCCACATACTTCCAGTGAAATGACAGTCACAATAAATCCTTTAGAGTAAAAACAAACACACGAATAATAAAACTTCGCATCTATAAAAATATTTTATGTATAAATAAGGGATAAAAACACCTGCAAAGATATTCAACAAAACTTTAGGAAAATTAAATCTTGGTTTTTTTCTTTTGTTTCTCTAATTTAAACTTTTTTTTTTTTTTTTTTGGCTTATGTATTTTTTCTCACTTTCTTTTTCCTGCAATGAGGCCCAAAAGTGAGGAACTGACCAGGCCTACACAGTACGGCCTTGTGGTTCTGCTGAACATAAATAATTTTACACAACACCAACATCAGATGAGGCCACTCTGACCACAATGGACCAAGACAAAAACAAAGGCACTTTGTAATCATGTCTGAACATAGACAAAATTAAAAAAATTTTCAAGACACAAAAATGACTAAATATCCCCCTATTTGGGTTAATATGAATGACTGCTGTTCCTTTTCCAGCCACAGCTCTGACCCTGCTTCATTCCTTCGGTCTTCTAGGTAAGATTAAGATATCAGTCACAGACTTAGCCCACTTTCTTCCTGACAGCTCCCAATCCAGAGGAAAGCCTGCTTCCTTGAACACTCTCCCAAATCAGCAAACCAAATTCTATATTAAGTCCCTTCTAACACCTACTTACTAAGAGCCCTACCATTCTGAGCAATATACATTCTCTCTTAAACCCAACTTGTTCACCTATCAGTGTGTTCCTGATGGTCTGTCACTGGCTTTAAAGGTGTATGGATAAATGATTTTTGCCCTTGGATGGTTCCCACCTCATATATACACCTATAAGAAATTCAGTGTGCTGAACCTTCTGAAACATACAACAAAATACACTCGATATTTATTAGATACATACAGTGTACTAGATATATACTAAAAATATAAAATTTAGGGGAGCCTGGGTGACTCAGTCAGTTAAGCATCTGCCTTTAGCTCAGGTCATGATCTCAGGGTCCTAGGATAGAGCCCTAAGTCGGGTTCTCTGCTCAGTGGAGCATCTGCTACTCCTGCTGTCCTCCCCCACCTTCCCCTGCTCGTGCTCTCTCTCTCTCTCTCCCCCCATCAAATAAAATCTTAAGGGAAAAAAATGTAAAATTTCATCTCAATGGAGGTGGGACAAAAAACTAACACAAATTTCACAGAGCTCCTTTTCTCCAGGATTATCCTATACTGTTTATCACGTATTTAGGATAGTACTAGCTCAGAGGAGGAGCTACAAAGCAAGACATGAGTCTAAATTCTAGCTGTGTTATCTATAAGCTGAGTAACCCTGGGCAAGTCACTTAACCCCTATGCGCTTCATTCTCCTTACATATAATATTAACATACTGGAATCTATTTCATAGCATTATTTGGATTAATGAATTAATATACATAAAAGTATTTAGAACAGTGACTGGCACACACTAAGATCTTAACATGTATGTAGAGAACTACATTTTTCACATTTTAACAAAAAACAGCAAAATAATTCACAATAAAAGAATGAATTAAGATAAAACCTATGTTACAAATTTATATATTAGCCCTAGACTCTAAGCTACACTGGTCCCACATAGCATACCTTAAAAGCAAGACCCAAAAGACTCAAACTATTCCCAAATAACTACAAAAACTATTCAGTGCCTAAGAAGGTAAAAATTCACAATCTGACATTCAATTAAAAATTACCAGGTATATAAAAAAGGAAGAAAAATATAATCCATAATGAGGGGGAAAATCAATTAACTGAAACCAACCAGAATTGACACAGATGTTAGGATCAGCAGACATTAAAACAAATATGTTCTGCATTCTATAACAAAAACGTACGCAGAAACACTGAATATAAAAAGACAAAAGTCAAGCTTCTCAAGAAGTCTAAGGAGAAAAATACACTAGATGTATTTAACAGTAAGTTAGATACTGCCCCCCAAAAAAGCAAACTTGGAAAGAGAGCAATAGAAACTATCCAAAACAAAACACAGGGGGAAAATTAGCTAATTGAGAGAAAAAGTGAGCATGAGTGAATAAGCAAAGTATCCATGAGCAGAGAGAATCTGTATCCCTTAAAAGAGGAAAAGAGAAACAGTATTTTTTAAATGGCCAAAATTTACCCAAATTTGATGAAAAACTATAAACTCAAAGATCCTAGAAACTCAATAAGCCTGAACCCAAGAAATATAAGGAAAACGATACCAACACATCTCACAATAAAATTGTTTAAAACCAAAGATGAATCATTTAATGGTAACAGTACCCATTCATCTTACTTTCCATCTACTCAGGCAAATTTCAGAGAGCCATCCTTGAACCCTCTCCCTCCATTCCCCACATAAATAGATAATTCTTAAAACCTAGATGTAATTCTTAAGACCTCTGTTTCTGGGGTGCCTGGGTGGCTCAGGTAATGATCCCTGGGTCCTGGGATCAAGTCCCACATGGGGCTCCCTACTCAGCAGGGAATCTGCTTCTCCTTCTCTCTCTCCCTTCTGTTCACATGCACGCGCGCTCTCTCAAACAGATAAAATAAACGAAACAAAACAAAAAAAAAAAAACTTCTGTTTCTTGGGATGGCTGGGTGGCTCAGTCAGTTAAGAGTTTGCCTTTGGCTCAGGTCATCATCTCAGCATTGGGTTCCCTGCTCAGTGAGGAGTCTGCTTCCTCTCGGCCCTTCCCCACTACTTGTGCACACACTCTCCATCTCTTCCTCGCTCTGCTCTCTCTCTCAAATAAAATATTTTTAAAATTAATAAATAAATAAAATACAAATATGAACATGATAAATGGGAATCTTCAAATGGCCCCACACTGCTCCGAGGAAAATTTCAAGCTCCTTAGGGCACACAAGTTCCTTGATATCTCCGCCCTCAAGTTATCTAGCAATCTACCCCACGATTTCACCCTTCTTTTTTCTTCACTTCACCAACGTCTAACCTCTTCTAAAGTTCTAACATGAGGAGCACTTGGGTGACTCAGTTAAGTGTCTGCCTTCAGCTCAGGTCATGATTTCCTACACTGGGCTCCCTGATCAGTGGGGAGACTGCTTCTCCCTCTCCCTGCTCCCCCCACTCGTCTCTCTCTCACTCTCTCTCTCCCTCTCTCAAATAAAATCTTAAAAAAATAAAACAAAATAAAATAAAATAAAATTCCAACACAAAAGGGGCACCTGGGTAGCTCAGGTGGTTAAGCATCTTACTCTTGATTTTGGCTCAGGTCATAATCTCAGGGTCGTGGGGTCGAGTATAGAGTCTGCTTGTCCCTCTCCCTCTGCTCCTCCCCATGCCCATGCTTGCTCACGTGCATGTGCTCGCTCGCTCACTCTCTCTCTCTCTCTAATAAATAAACAAATAAATAATCTTTTAAAAACATCCAACACAAGAGTTCTCTTTTCTAGGACACAGTCCCTAAACTCAGGTAAGGCATAAATACTTCTCAGTGGTTAACTAGAACCCTATATATAGCATTTACTAAAATGCACTGTAATTGCTTAATTATATTTGCCACTCCATGTTCTACTAGAAGCTCCTCTGAGATTTGGAACAAACTGAAAAAAGGAAAAAAGTAAGTTAAAAACAGGAATGTTTGACAAATAGGTCAAACAAAAAAAAAAGATTACTTTGAGAGAAGAACTCAACTCTGTAAGTAGTTACACTAAATGTGAAAGAACTAAATCCAATTAAAACACTAAGTGTGAAAAATATATATTTATATATGCTTCTTTTACAAAAGACATGCAAAAGAAAGTTGATGTAGTTACACCATATTAAACAAAATAGATCTTAGCAACATGTTCTGAGAGATAAAGGGACATTTTATAATAATGAAAGAATGGATCATTAAGAAGATGTAACAATTCTAGATGTGTATCCATCCAATAACACAGCTTCAAATATATTTAGTAAAACTGACAAATTAATTTCATAACTGTTTGAATCTTTTTTTTTTAAAGATTTTATTTATTTATTTGACAGACAGAGATCACAAATAGGCAGAGAGGCAGGCAGAGAGAGAGGGGAAGCAGGCTCCCTGCTGAGCAGAGAGCCTAATGTGGGGCTCGATCTCAGGACCCTGGGATCATGACCTGAGCCGAAGGCAGAGGCTTTAATCCACTGAGCCACCCAGGCGCCCCATAACTGTTTGAATCTTGAACACAGTTCTCAAGAGCTGATTTTTTAAAAACAGGAAAAAAATCATTATGTACACAAGCGATCTGAACAACAGAATTAAAAATCCAACTTATTTGACATACACAGAATGATGTATCCAACAATACACACAATTTTCAAGCCTACACTAAATATTACCAAAATTGACTAAAGGCTTGATTATAAACAAGCCTCAACAAACATCAAAGATTAAATCATTCAGAGTACTTTCTCAAACTACAAGAGAATATGTACTGGACATCAATAATACAAACTGCACATAAACTTATACACCCCAAATAGATTAAGATAGTAAATTTTATGTTGTTTTTCACCACAGTAAAGAAAAAGACTTTAAAATTCTCCCACTCATTTGAAATGAAGCCATAATGGATGTAAGTAATCCATGGGATGAAGGAAAAAAGATAATTAGAAAACATTCTGAACTGAATGATAATAAAGACATTTCAAAACGTATGGGTACCTGAAGGGTCACGTAAAAGAAAATATAAAAATAAAAAAGGCAGAAAATTAATGATTTAAGCTTCCAGCTCAAGAAACTAGAAAAAGAACAGGCAATTAATCTTAAAAAGAAAAAAGAAAAAGTTAGGAAGAAAACAAAGGGGAAAATTATCAACAAAACAGAAAAACTCAACAATCAAAAATTGTTCTTTTTCAAGATAATGTTGATTACTTCTGAGCAAAACTATCAAAGAAAAAAAAAAGACCACAAACTATCAGTAAGATACCAAAACATGTCAAGGACATTACAAGAAAATTACAAAGACCACTCTTCTCATGAACATAGTTGCAAAATCTTAGTCAAAATATTATTTACGGGGGCACTGGGCTGGCTCAGTCAGAAGAGCATGAGACTCTTGATCTCAAGGTGGTGAGTTCAAGCCCCAAGACAGGTGTAGAGATTACTTAAATAAAAACTTAAAAATATGTATTAATAACTAATACAATATTTTAAAAAAGAACATCAGAACCAAATAGGACTTACTCTATGAAAGCAAAGGTTTTTAACATTCAAATTTTTTTTTATTATTTTTTTTTATAATTTTTTTTTAATTTATTTATTTGACAGACAGAGATCACAAGCAGGCAGAGAGGGAGGCAGAGAGAGAGGAGGAAGCAGGCTCCCCGCCGAGCAGAGAGCCCGATGTGGGGCTCGATCCCAGGACCCTGAGATCACGACCTGAGCCGAAGGCAGCGGCTCAACCCACTGAGCCACCCAGGCGCCCCAACATTCAAATTTTTTTTTAAAACTCTATGTTATTCTGCTGAGTAACGAAAAGTGGAGGCAAATCATACAACCATTATTAGATGAAAAAAAACCACATGACAAAACTCAATGCTCATCTATGATGAAAACATTTGCAAACTAAGAATAAAATGAAAACTCAGAGCCCCTAGCTGGCTCAGTCCATAGAGCATGGGACTCTTGATCTGGGGGTTCTGAGTTCGAGCCCTACACTGGGTACAAAGATCACTTAAAAATGCATACACACCTAAGTTAAAAGAGGAAACTTCCTTAATCTGACAGAGTAGCCAAAGAAAACCTACACACATCATACCTCATAATAAATTATTCTAAGTGTTCTCCCTGAGACTGGGAACCAGATAAAGATGCCCACTATCACCTTCTATTTCAACACTGTGCTGGACATCCTGGCCAGTGCAGTAAGGCAAAAATAATAATAATAATAATAATAATAATAATAATAGAATAGAAATAGGAAAGGGAAAAACAAAACTGTCATTATTTGCAGATAGAAAAAATGCAAAAAGCATACAGATTAAACATTAGTTAATGTTTGAAAAATTCAATACAGGGCGCCTGGGTGGCTCAGTGGGTTAAAGCCTCTGCCTTTGGCTCAGGCCATGATCCCAGGGTCCTGGGATCGAGCCCCACATCAGGCTCTCCACTTGGCAGGGAGCCTGCTTCCTCCTCTCTCTCTCTGCCTGCCTCTCTGCCTACTTGTGATCTCTGTCTGTCAAATAAATAAATAAAATCTTTTTAAAAAGAAAAATTCAATACAGAACAATCAACTGAATTTCTATATACCAACAATCCACTTTTTTTAAATGAACCTTTTATAATATCAAAAAACATCAAATTCCTGGGCAGGAGATCAAATGAAACATGCAATATCACTACATTGAAAACTTCAAAAGTCTGAGAGAAGGTGTGCCTGGCTAGCTCAGGCTGTAAGACATGCAACTCTTGATCTTGAGGACATGAGTTCGAGTCCCACATGAGTTCAAGTAGAGTTTACTTTAAGAAAAAGTTTGAGAGAAATAAAAGGACTAAATAAATAGGATATACTTTGTTTATGGATTTTAAAACAATATTATTAATGATTTTACTTCTCAAAAATCTATAGATTCCACAAAGTATCAAACTGTCATCCAGTTTCTTTCGTGAAAACTGAAAAGCTAATAAGTGTGCAATTTATATGGCAATTTAAAAAGTCAAGAACAGGCGCGCCTGGGTGGCTCAGTGGGTTGAGCCGCTGCCTTCGGGTCAGGTCATGATCTCAGGGTCCTGGGATCAAGTCCCGCATTGGGCTCTCTGCTCAGCAGGGAGCCTGCTTCTCCCCCCACCCCGCCTCTCTCTCTCTCTCTCTGCCTGCCTCTCTGTCTACTTGTGATCTCTCTCTGTCAAATAAATAAACAAAATCTTAAAAAAAAAAAAAAGTCAAGAACAGGGGCGCCTGGGTGGCTCAGTACGTTAAAGCCTCTGCCTTTGGCTCAGGTCATGATCCCAGGGTACTGGGATTGAGCCCCACTTCGAGCTCTCTGCTCGGCAGGGAGCCTGTTTCCCTTCCTCTCTCCCCACCTGCCTCTTTGCCTACTTGTGATCTCTGTCTATCAAATTAATAAGTAAAATCTTAAAAAAAAAAAAAAAAGTCAAGAACAGTCACAGCAATTTTAAAGAACAAAGTCAGAATCCTATACCAAGGACTACGGTAATTATATCACATACCAATACCCATAGCATTTCATCAGGTTCTATGCTTAATGATGTATACTTTTTATTATCACTTATCAACAAACAAATTTTTATTAGAAAGCGTTAATGTAATATTCAGATCAGGAAGAACGTACTTTCACAGAAATCTTCTCATAGTATTCTCAGAGAATATTCCCCAAAGCTTTATGGTTTTTAAAGCTAAAAAGAATTATACAGGTCCTTTGGCACTTCTCTAACTTCTACCTTAGTATTTTTTTCCATTTTTTTAAAAGATTTTATTTATTGGGACGCCTGGGTGGCTCAGTTGGTTAAGCAGCTGCCTTCGGCTCAGGTCATGATCCCGGCGTCCTGGGATCGAGTCCCACATCGGGCTCCTTGCTTGGCAGGGAGCCTGCTTCTCCCTCTGCCTCTGCCTGCCACTCTGTCTGCCTGTGCTCGCTCTTGCTTCTCTATGTCAAATAAATAAATAAAATATTAAAAAAAAAAAAAAAAAGATTTTATTTATTTTTGCAAGAGAGAGAGAATGAGAGAGAGAGAGCATTCGCATGAGTCGGGGGGAGGGGCAGAGGGAGAGGCTAACTCCCCACTGAGTGGGGAGCCTGACTGGAGACTCCATCCCAGGATCCTGGGATCATGACCAAGCCAAAAGCAGACACTTAACCAGCTGAACCACCCAGGTGCCTTCCACCTTAGTAATTTAGAGAGGAGATACAGATATGAATATATACAGATGGTCCCCAACTTACAGTGGATGGTCCAACTTACAATTTTCCAACTTTACAATGCTGTAAAAGCAATATACATTCAGTAGAAACCATACTTTGAATCTGAATTAGGGCTGGCAACATGCAATATGATGCTCTCCCATGATGATGGGCAGCAGTAGTTGCAACTCTCAATCAACATGATCATGAGAGTAAACAACTGATATACTTACAGCCATTCTGTACCCATACAACCATTCTATTTTTCACTTACAGTACAGTATTCAATAAATTACATAGAATTTTCAACACTATTATAAAATAGTCTTTGTATTAGATGATTTTGCCCAGCTGTAGGCAAGTATCACTGTTCAGGCACATTTAGGATAGGCTAGGTAGGCTAGGCGAGGGGAACCCTGGTGGCTCAGTGGGTTAAGCCTCTGCCTTCGGCTCAGGTCATGGTCTCAGAGTCCTGGGATCCAGCCCTGCATCAGGCTCTCTGCTCAGCAGGGAGCCTGCTTTCCCCTCTTCCTGTGCCTGCCTCTCCACTTACTTGTGATCTCTGTCAAATAAATAAATAAAATCTTAAAAAAAAAAAAAAAAGATAAGCCAGGCTAAACTAATGATGTGCAGTAGGTCATGTGTGTAAAATGCATTTTTGATTTAGGATATTTTTTACTTACACTGGTATTAGGACGTAACTACAACCTAAGTCAAAGGATATGAAATGAAATGAAATTTCTCAGCCTATTGCATGTATTCTCAACACAGATCACCACCAAAGGAGCAAAAAAAAAAATCTTAGGTATTAAAATAGTTTGTGGATCACCAAAACTCAACAATGACAAAATCCTATTCTTTGGTAGATAATTTCTGCTAGGTAGAAAAAAAATTTTTTTTAATTAATTTCAACTTTCTGTTTAGAGAGTAATTATTAAAAGGGTTGAGAAACAATGGCCTACAACACAGACATATTCAATAAATGTTTGCTTATGCAGAGACTGATTGTAAAATACCTTGGAAATAATCAATTTATGGGATGAGAACACTATGGCCTAGATAAGTTCCCTTATTTTTTTTTTTAAAGATTTTATTTATTTATTCGACAGACAGAGATCACAAGTAGGCAGAGAGGCAGGCAGAGAGAGAGGTGGAAGCAGGCTCCCTGCTGAGCAGAGAGCCTAATGTGGGGCTCAATCTCAGGACCCTGGGATCATGACCTGAACCGAAGGCAGAGGCTTTAACCCACTGAGCCACCCAGGCACCCCGATAAGTTCCCTTATTTATCCAAAGTTATACAATGGCAGAACAGGTTAAAAAGCTGGTATCGTGACTCTTAATCTGCTTCAAGGATATCAATCAAGTTCACTAGCATGATCCTAGACTCACTGTAATATTGCTAAAACATTATTTGGGGGAAAATATAAAGAAGCAGTTAGAGGATGATAAATTCCTGATGCCAGCTGCTTGCCAAATCACCCAGAGTATTAAACAGTAGGCACGCTGCCATCTGTTACAGGAGGTAAAAGTAAATGAAACCTAGCAATGACAGACCTAACCCCAGGAGTTTAGTCACTGAATCCACAATAAGATGCAAAATGAGAAATTGGCTAAATACACAATTCCCTGGCTATTGTTAGCACAGTACCTAGAACAGAAAACTAAAGACACTTTTAGGGTGGATTGTGACGTTACACAGACCCAGATTCCAACTGGTCCAATGCAACATCAAGATGCTAACCTCAAAACCAACACAAAAGAGAAAAATCATGCTGAATAGTAGATTTAGAGCTGCTTACCAAAATGATTCAGGTGGCAAGGAGACAGAATCAGGAAACTACTGAAACCATGGCATATAGTGTCAAAGTTGTCTCATTCAGTGGCTCAAGCCAGCTCCCTAAAAAAACTGTATTAATATGGCCCATAAAGATTGTTAATAAGGAGTCTATGGTTTGAAGACCCTGGCATGTTTGCATTAATGCAGGATCCACACCTCACTAATGACCGTTCTTAATGGCAGTGACTAACCCAAACAAGAGTGCTAGTCTGGTACAATGAATCAAAGTGGCTAGAAAGTTTGTTTATCCTGAGAAGAGAACTGTCCTGTCCTTCGCATGCAAAGTGGAATAGTCCAGATGAAGTAGCTGATATGCTAAACATGCAGGCCATGCTAGACTTGCTTTATAGTGACCAAGATATTCAACCACTTAATATGTCCCACCCCCAAGACATGGTGAATACTGTGATAAAGATTGCTCCTACTACATGGGTCCCCCATATACCTTTACTGTTACCAACACAAGAAACTATTCAGATATTGGATCAGATTTGCTGTCTCAAGCTCTCTGTCATGGGTCTTAGGAATTAATACCAAGAAAATTAGAATGCCTCACTAGCAAGTGGAAAAGATACGGAAGCTGGCAAATCTACTTGCCCCAACAAAATGTCAGTTTTCCGTGGTATCGAAAAAGCAGATAAATAAAGCAGGTATCGATGAGGTTGAAGCAAAAGTTTTTAATCCAACATTATCAGAGACTTGGTGGACTGACAGGAGCTGCTACTAGTCTCCCAGCATTGAAGGGCCCCTAACAAATTCATTCTATTTACTCTAGTTTGGGATACCTCAAAAAACCAGAACACGAAGAGAATACAAAGATGATTAATAAGAGTGTGCCATCAATGTGGGGCACACTCTTATTCAAGATCTTAATCAAGATGAAAAAAGACTATGAAGGTAGGATCCTGACCCTCAGTAGCCAGGGATCCAAGACCAATGCACATATGTGGGTAAAATGGCCTAGAGTTGGAGAGAAGAAATCTTTTTGAGATTCCTTAATATGGAAGCCCAGTGCACTGAATCTAACACCTACATGAGAGATTCTAAAAGGACCAACAATTAAAACTAGAGATATGGGGATGCTACTGTTGATGGGAACCTTTGGATGCAAATTAAGTGTTGGAACAGATATTATATGAGGTGGTTTTGTCTCCTCTGCCAGAATGTATTACTAAATAATTATTTTTATACGAATGCTTCCATTATTTACTACTATTGTAAAACAGAAGACACATAAATTCACCCTTCAGTCTGGACTTACTGACCGTATCAATTGGAAACTTACAGAATTGCCCAAACCTACCACGGATGCTATTTACAGCAATATAGAATACCTGGTGGGCAAAAAGAGTTGATAGCTTTAATGATACCTTAGAAGCTAAATAAATATCAATAAACTTGAAGGTCATCTTAAGACCCCCAAAACATTAATCCACTCCTTTCAGTATGTGGCACTGTCCTGCAACTACAAACCCTGAGATGATAAAAATACTAAACTCTATCGAGCCACTATGAAACTTCTTTAGTCCTAAGGATGATTTAAGATACCAAGGAGGGAACCTGTTTTGACATGTATTTATGGCCTAGAATTTAAATGAATAAAATCTCAGGCCAATTAAATAATGAAGACAACCTACAATTAAGATAATGATTACTAAACAAACCATAAAGCCTAGAAAGGTAAAAATTAATACCTATCAGTTAGAAGAAACCACCGGATTCCATCATCTTCCAAAACAACAAAATTAAAAGGAATCTAATAAACAATACCATTTTCGTGTCTCCCACTGGCAAAAATTTTTTAATTTGGTTATCAGGGATTGGATAAGGTATAAGGAAAAACATACTGTCCAACACTATGTTGAGGAGTATAAATTAACACACCTTTCATGACAATTAGCAATATTAAAGTGAGAAACAGCCTGATAGTTTTATGTGTCAACTTGGATTGGCTATAATACTCAGTTACTCAAACACTAATTTAGATGCAGCTGTGAAAGTATTTTGTAGATGCACTTAACACCCACTATCAGTTACATGGGTGGGCCTCATCCAATCACTTCAAGGAATGTAAAAGTAAAACTAAGTTTTAAGTGTCTCTGAAGAAATTCTGCCTTAAGGGGGGCCTGGGTGGCTCAGTGGGTTAAGCCTCTGCCTTCTGCCCAGGTCATGATCTCAAGGTCCTGGGATGAGCCCCGCATCAGCCTTCTCTGCTCAGCAGGGAGCCTGCTACGCCCTCTCTCTGCCTGCCTCTCTGCCTACTTGTGATCTCTCTGTTAAACAAATAAACAAAATCTTAAAAAAAAAAAAAAAAGAAAGAAAGAAAGAAATTAATTCTACCTTAAGACTACAGCCATTGGGGTGCCTGTGTGGTTCAGTCAATTAAGCATCTGACTCTTGGTTTTGGCTCACGTAACAGTCTCATGGGTGGTGGGGTTGAGCCCCACATCAGGCTCTGCACTGGAGCTCCATGCCCAGCAGGGAGTCTGCTTGAAGATTCTCTCCCTCTGACCCTCCCCTGACTCATATCCCCCCCACCCACCCACCCACCCGCACGCGCGCGCACACACAGACACACACACACACACACACACACACACACACACACACACAGGCTTTCCCTCTCTCTCAAATAAATAAATCTTAAAAAAAAAAAAAAAAAAAAAAAAAGACTACAGAATCAACTCCTAAGTTTCTAACCTATTATCCTGCGCTACAATTCAGACTTAATCAGCCTCTACAACTGGTATAAGCCAATTCTTTGAAATAAAGCCCAGATACAACGACCATAACTGGCAGTTTTCACCCTTTTAATTCCACTAATAAGGTTTATGGGTGTCTAGAAGGTTCCATCAGAGGAGCATGTGACTCTTGATCTTAGGATTGTGAGTTCCAGTCCCATACTGGGTGTAGAAATTACTTTAAATAAACTCAAAAAAAAAAAAAAAAAAAAAAAAAAAAAGAATTTACTCTGAGGACACATTTAGAAAAGCTTTCCAAAATATACATATAAAAGCAGTTTATGTAATACTGTTTTTAATATGCAAAAAATAAAGGCAATTCAGTTATTTTAAAAATATGGGTGGCTCAGTCAGTTGAGCCTCTAACTCTCAGTTTCCGCTCAGGTCATGATCTCAGGATCATGAGATCGAGCCCCACATCAGGCTCCAAGCCCAGCAGGGAGTCTGCTGGAGATTCTCCCTCTCCCTCTGCCCCTCACCCCATCTGAGCAAGCATGCATGCAATGTGTGCACAGGCTCTCTCTTTCAAATAAATAAACCCTTAAAAAAATATATGGGCAGGGGCGCCTGGGTTGCTCAGTCGGCTAAGCATCTATCTTCGGCTCAGGTCATGATCTCAGGGTCCTTGGATGGAGCCCCGCACCAGGATCCCTGATCAGCAGGGAGTCCGCTTCCTCTCTCTCTCTGCCCCTCCTCTCCACTTATGCTCACTCTCTCTCAAATAAATAAATAAAATCTTTTAAAAAAATATACATGGGGCAGACTACATATACTGACAAAAGAGGATGTCTAAGATATATTATTTTAAAGCGCAACATACAGAATAACTTTGTTGTGTATACAAAAGGAATATAATTATATTTACTGATATTTATTAACACATGTAGGTATGTGCTGTAATAAATCTGTATCTGCTAATTTTTTAGAAGTTCAAAAACTGCTCACCAAATTGCTGTGAGGAGAATGAGTGACTTGGAAGTTGAGGGAGTTAAACTTTTTACTTTTCATCTCATAGCCTTGTATATGTTTTAAATATTCTGTTCAAAAGAGCATATATTATTTATGGTTTTTTTTATGTTTTTTAAACAAAGTCAAGAGGTTTAGATAGGCTATGAACCTTTCTAATTTTCTACTTAATACTCTCCAGAATTTTTTAAATTTAATTTTAATAATTAATTCACATGATGTTTAACATAACCAAATACTATGTTTACAGCTATCAAACACTAAAGTCAGTAACATACCAACATGGAAAAGTGAAAGAAAGGCAGCATGAAAAAAAGGAATACAAAACTGTACGTATGGTGTGATAATAACTATGTAAAATATATATGGAAAAAACAGAAGATAATAAAAGAACAGTTGATTTTTTAAATAAAATATGGATAGGAAATGGTTTTTCTTCCTAGTCAGTTTCAATATTATGATGTCTTTTTTAGTAAAACTAAATTATTTCATGTTCATGTCCCTTGTGAAAGGAAATACCCTTAATATATTATTTTCTCATACCACTGACTTGCAAAAAAAATGACTAATTCAAAATAGTCCATTGGTTTTAAAAAAAAAAAAAACAAAAAACAAAAACAAAAACTGCTATTGTTACTACCACTAGAGGGAGGGAGAGATTAGGGCCAGGAAGGAAAATGGGAAATATTCTGGGTTGCTGATATTTTCTTTGCTGGGGTTTGGGTTACACAGTATTTGTTTTACAAAAAAAATTTATGTTTCATGTATTTTCCTGTATGTTTGTTCTAACAATTTTTAAAAGGGTGATAAAAATGTATTTATGGCCCATCTGTTATATCAAAGAGCAAAGTAACTCCTGAGAAGACAAAATCATGAAAAATAACCTGATTCCTTAAACATGGGTCTTCCATTATTTCACCATCTTTATCACCAACAGAAACAGAAAACAACAACAACAACAACAAATATTTAGGCTTCCCTTTTCTCTCACCTGCAAGCAATTAACTCCTGCATATTTATTTTCTGAAATATCAAATCTGTCCTTTATTTTCATCTCCAAAGCCACCGTCCTAATTTGGATCACAGCACCTCTTGTCTGGACTAATATAACAGTCTCTCCCAGGTTAAGTCTTTCTAAAACATTTTTTAATGTGATATTCAGACCAAAATATATATTTATCATCTAATTCAGTACATACTTTCATCTGAAACTAAAACAAGCTTCACCAATCAGTCCTTACCTTATTATATGCAAGGCTCTCAGATCTATCCTATCACATCCTATTTTAATTCATCTTTTTAAACTGTAGTGGTTTCAACCTACTATATTGATTTTAACATCCTATTAGTGTGGGGTAACCACCAGTTCAAAACCAATGTCCTAAGCAATCACTTATTCCTCAGTTCAAAACATCTCATTCAACTACTGCTGCCTGCAATACAGCCTGCCACTGCTCTAAAAAATACACAATATAACTCATCTGCTTAAAAATATTAACTGGCTTCCCATTATATCCTAGATAATAAAATATCACCTCCTTATTGAAGCACAAAACCTTCATATCTAACAACTCAGTTTCTCAAAAATCAGTCCCACTTCTTTTCTGGTTTACACTCCATTCTGCCCAAAATACTTATGGCCTCGCTGTGGTTTTTTTCCCCTCACAATCTAACTTTGTGAACATATTTTTCATTGCCCAGAATGATTTTTCATTGCTCCCCCACTCCATCTGACCATATCTTTCCTTCAAAACTCAGCTCAGGTATCCCCTCCTCTATGAAGCCTCCCCTCCTACGTTTTCCCATGCCTACCTTCTGTTATGGTTAGTTGTACAGAAGAATGCTGCTTAAAATTAGCATCATACCTGCTACAAAAAAATATGTATCAGGGGCACCTGGGTGGCTCAGTCAGTTAAGTATCAGGCTCCTGATTTTGGCTCAGGTCAAGGTCTCAGGGTGTGACATCAAGCCCTGCATCGGGCTCCTTGCTCATCCAGAGTCTGCTTTTTTCTCTCCCCCCCCACCCCCTCTTCACCTGCCCACGCTCACTCTCTCCCTCTCTAAAATAAAAAATAAATAAATACATATATGTCAGAATTACTGAATTTTAGGAGTTTACAACGGTTTCTAATCAATTATTTCACTTACAAATGGAGGGGTTTCCTGAGGGAGATGGGAGGTGGCAGGAGGCACGTAATACTAAAATATACTATGCATAATTTCATGTATTTCATTTCTCAGGATATTCTACTATTAGTAGTAAAATAGTAAAAACTGGTGCTGGTAGTAAAATTACTATTAACAGTAAAGCAATATTAGAGTAGAAAATTCTATTATTTTCTGCTAGTCTACTATTTCCCAGAGATTTAAAACTTGCCAAAGGTTACAAATAGCTGGTATCAGGATTCAAAAACCATCCTCTTTCTACCACATTGTGCTGAAGCCCCAAAGAGGACAAGTTATTTGCTTAGCCCAAGTCACACAGCCATTAATACTTGAAAATGAACTAGTGTGTGAGGCTTCTAACTTTTTAGTCACATCTCAGTAAAAGACATGGGAGCTTATTATATCTTTGGGGAGCCTAGCTAGCTCAATTGGTAGAGCATCAACTGTTGCTGTCAAGGTCATGAGTTCAAGTCCCACACTGGGTATAGAGATTACTTAAAAAATATGTATTTATATATGTGTATATATACATCTTTGATAGCAGCCTATCAAACATACACCTCTCTTAGCTATATTCAACAAAGTTTTAGGGCCTACCACCCATCAAATATTTTATTATTATAAAACACTGAAATCAAAAAGAGGAGGAATAAGAAATGGAAAACTGGACATAAGTGCTAATATTAAAAGTTGTGTTGAATAAAAACTATGACCCCTTATATTTATCTACAGGATTCAAGATTCCTATAAATATCATATCCTTTTGGCACACTTAATACATTACTTAAATCTATGTAAGACTTTTCAGAGACTTCTATCACTTAAAGTAAGGAACAAACTCTGTTTTTGTTTTGTTTTGTTTTTGAAAGATTTATTTATTTATATATTTGAGAGACTGTGTGCCACAAGCCAGGGTGGGCGGGGGAGCAGGCACAAGAGGGGAGCAGTGTGTGCAGAGGGAGAGTAAGAGAATCTCAAGCAGACTCCACATGGAATGGAGCCTGGAGCAGGAGATCATGACCCAAGCTGAAATCAAGTCAGACGCTCAACCTACTGAGCCACCCAGGCACCCACAAACTCATATTTTTTAAAACAGGGAAAAAGGGTACCTGGGTGACTCAGTTGTTAGGCATCTGCCCTTGGCTCGGGTCATGATCCCAAGGTCCTGGGACTGAGCCCCACATCAGGCTCCCTGCTCCTCAGGAAGCCTGCTTCTCCCTCTCCCACTTCCCCTGCTTGTGTTCCTGCTCTCTGCCTGTCAAATAAATAAATAAAATCTTAAAAAAACACACACACACACACACACAAAAAAAAAAACAAAACCCACCTGAAACTAAGGTAACCTTGTGTGCCAACTATACTTTAAAAAGTTAGAACACTAAAGGAGATATAGTTTATTTTTTTTTTAATTTTATTTATTTATTTGACAGACAGAAATCACAAGTAGGCAGAGAGGCAGGCAGAGAGAGAGGAGGAAGCAGACTCCCCGCTGAGCAGAGAGCCCGATGTGGGGCTCGATCCCAGGACCCTGGGATCATGACCCGAGCTGAAAGGCAGAGGCTTTAACCCACTGAGCCACCCAGGTGCCCCATAGTTTAAAAAGAACTATATATATTTTGGTTTTGATTCTTCATTTAAAATATTATTAAAGGGCTACCCGAGTGGCTCAGTTGCTTGAACCTCTGCCTTTGGCTCTGGTCATGATCTCAGGGTCCTGGGATTAAGCCCCTCATCAGGTTCCCTACTCTTCAGGGAGCCTACTTCTCCCTCTACCCCTGCTAGTGTGTGTGCGTGCACACTCTCTCATCAAATAAATAAAATCTTTTTTAATAAATAAAATATTATCAAATATGAAATATCAAATATCAATATTAAAATAAGAGGGATTCTAGATTTATTAATAGGATATTTTAGTGACTATCTCCAACACAGCTGAATAAAGAGAAGGTAGAGGGTATGAAAACTGCTATGCAGCTACATAACCAAACACAAATACTGGTTTCCAAGGTAGCATATGTATGCTTAAAAAATAAAGGAATATCAAAGCTATGCATCCAAAAACATAAACTTATAGTACAGCAAAAATAGTATGATTTTTAAACGTTCTTCTGTAGTCTCTGCACATGAATATGAATGTTCATTCCAAAAACACTACATTGTGATTGTTTTCTCTTCCCTATTAGACTAGGAATTTCAATAAATTATGAAACAAAAAGCACGTGACTGGTACAGTTGTTTCTGATCTAGTCTGCCTACTCTAAGTAGGATACACTCCAAAAAGCTTACCACCCCTTTTATACTTTATTTTTTCAATCTTGTGTGAATAGGAAAACCAAAAAATGAACTTGTTAAAATCCCATCTAAAAAGAGATACAGCATTCCATGTGACTGTAAGTTTTGAGCAAAGACTGGGCCCTGTATCATTCTGACTGCATCAAAGTCTTTTTTGCTTGCTTCTGGATTTTCCAGTATGTTCTGAATAGTTCAGCTCAGACGTAATCACCAAGTAAAATAAGTACTACTACACTAAGCTTCTAAGGTATGTTTAAAGCAAATTTTAAATATATAATCTTTGAAAAAATTGGCTATATACCAGTATTAATCTGTTGAATATATGATACATACGTCCCCTTCTGAAATGTTAAGTATTATCTTTATACTTCAAAGGAAATAAAAGCAAATCTCAAAAGAAATATTCCCACTGTTGGGCGCCTGGGTGGCTCAGTTGGTTAAGCGACTGCCTTTAGCTCAGGTCATGATCCTGGAGTCCCGGGATCGAGTCCCGCATCGGGCTCCCAGCTCCACGGGGAGTCTGCTTCTCCCTCTGACCTTCTCCTCGCTCATGCTCTCTCTCTTCTCTCAAATAAATAAATAAAATGTTTAAAAAAAAAAAAAGAAAGAAAGAAAAAAGAAATATTCCCACTGAGAATTACAAAAGAAATCCTGAAGCATCATAGAGTTTGAATGACAGAATATGGGAGTCAGATTTTCTCGAGTTGAGAAACCACCAATGAATGACCACCAATTCAGAATAACAGCTGTCTCAGCTTCTAGATCAAAAGCATTGTTTGCATAGGGAAGGATTAGATTTCTAACCCATAATCATCCTTAGAGCAAAATAAGTGGTAGTATTTACCTTCACTGACAAATAAGTATATTACAAATTTGGATTAGGAGTCCAAAGGCCTTAAAGTCAAAAGTTGCTGCATAATAAAAGGTAAGATTCAATCACAAATACTTTCTGACAATCAAAAAGTTTGATGTTACCAAATTTTGTCCCTTTTTTACCTATACCCTGGCTTTATTTCACGGAGTTTCACTTCTAAAATAAATAAATAAATAAATATCTACCTAATACAGTTGTTTGTAGGATTAAATGATAAAATATATACATGACCTAACTCACAACCTGGCACACTGGTACCTAAAGGTATCTATTATTCCTGTTCTACAGACAAATACATCATCAATGGAAACACAAATCTTCAAAGCTTCAAATTTTAAAGTCTCTACTTAAAAAGTAGCATAGTCTGCCAGTACCAAAGGTTCCCAGGAAGCAGCACTGCCTTTAGTTAGCATCTGTTTAGTTTATAGTTGACTGCCAGAATATAAATCATTTTAATAAATACAAAACTCTTCTGTAGTAAGAGTTAATGAATAATAAACCAAAGCTCAGAGTTTCAATTGGGAAGTTTCAAGTAATTTAACTTTCTCAGCCATACTATTTTTTCAAATTACACATGAGAATCATTCTGGATTCACTATGTCCTGTTTAGTTAGCTAATACTCCCTTAAAACTTCAAAATTTTTGTCTAACAATTTTTTTTTCCCAGAACATGTGAGTCCTTTCAATATGCTCAAAACTCTTCTAGGCAACAAGAACCGAAACTAACACTTCTGAAAGCCCAAGTGTCAGGAACTGTTCTGGGCCCTAGAGCACTATTCATGTTTTATTCATCTTTGTATAGGTGACTACTTTAGCAAAGAATCTGAGATACTGTTAATTCAATAACACTGCTGAATAAATTAGTCAACAAAATAAAGCAGATAATTTGGCTACTTCTTGCATTATTGCTCAGATGTGAAACAAACCCCAAATATCTCAGTCTTCAAAATTATTGACTTTATATTTAGAGTATGCAAGGAAAATGGAGGTTCACTGTTGTACACCCTGAAACTCTGAAAGTTAAAATATTCAAAATAAATGTCATCTATACTAAATCATAACTTATTAGAAATAAGTTATTAGAAAACACCCAGATCCATAAGGATTTTTTTCTCCCAATTTTTATTCTACGAATACAACGGCACACTGATTGACCTAACATCAAATAGGGTTAATTTTACTAATACGACTAAAAAAATTCAGAAATATCGATTCAAATAAAATATGTGGAATGCTACACAAGAAGCCAATCGAGTGATGCATGGCCATGGTTATGACTTTGAAATCGAGTACTCTCGCCCATCCGAGGATTTAAGATACAACGCAGGGTGAGACATCAATGGGAGTAAACCGCCGGGGAGGGGGAGGGGCGGGAAGGGAAAGGAAAAGATCACAAGGATTAATTCCTACATCATCTGTGGCAGGCGAGAAGGTACCTAGGGCCGACTGAAGAGGACCCCTTGCAGGGGGAATGGAAAAGGTTCCTTTGCAGTTAGAAGGGACCGGAGACTGGGAGGAGGGGCGACCATCAACAGAAATTTTCCCGGGGTGAATGGATGCGTCACTTACGTAGCTGCTTCCAGAAAGAAATCTGCCCTAGGGACAACCTCAATCAGCAATTGTGAAGGGAGGGGGAGTGACCTTCGCAGGTCTGAGGAAGGAAGCACAGGGCCCCTTGCCCAAGGGCTCCCGTCGGGTCTGCCCCATCATCCGGGAACTGAAGGGACTGAGCGCCCCCGCCACCCCCCACCGGCCGAGTCCAGGTTGGGAGACCCCGGGCGGGATGAGGGCGTTACCTGCAGGGTCACCTCCTGAGGGTCCCAGTGCGGCCGCAGGTGCTGCAGGAGGCTTAGGGCGCCCTCCCGGCAGCGCTGCTCCTCCTGATCCTGAACCGTGACGTCCAACTTGGGCACCTCCGGGGAGCCGTGCGGAACGTGGATGTAATTGGCCATGGCCCAGGCGACGGCAGAGACTACCACCACGACGACGGCGACGGCGACCACGAGCACGGCGGGCGCCGACAGGCTGGTGGACCCTTCCGTCCCGGGGCGCCCTCGCAGGAGGGCTAGGGGCGCTCCAACGGACGGCCGAGCGGTAGGAGAAGGGCTGGACACGGCACTCTCGCCGACCCGGGTCTGGACAGCGGCTGAGCTGAGCAGAGCAGAGGATGTTCACGGGAAGAATTCCGCTCGTCTGCGCTCCACCGCCAGCCACCGCGGAGCATGCCGGGACTGGCCTGACGCTGGCGTCATGCGCGGGGCGGGGCCTCCGTCTGCGTCACCGGCTAACGCCGGCTCTCCAACGCCAGCACAATGGGCTGGCTGCCGGGAGTCTGGGGGCTGTTGCTCCTACAACAGCCCGCCGGGCGTGCTGCTAGTCTGAGAACGCAGGCTACCCATGAGGCACGAGCCTGAGCTCCGACAGGACTCGCAGGGCAGTGAAGCTTTAGCTCGGCTGATCAGGAGCGTTTGGGGACTAGGTCGTTTTGGGAAGCGAGGGGCCTGTCCTGAGATAACCCCCGGAAAAGTCTCTGAATTTGGCCTGAGGATGGACGATGGGGGAGGCACTGGATCGGGGCCCCGATCACGGAGCTGCCCTGTACTGGCGACTGCACAGCTGAGTGGGCAACCACATTCCCATCAGCTGTATACTGAGATCACAGTATTTGGGGCAAATGTAATTCAGATACTTGTGTAAGACAACGACAGCACTTCAGGATTTATTTTTAAGGCCAAATGTTTGACCATACTGAGAATTATTCAGAGCCAGGAAAAACAGGTTGTAGTCTAGGATGAAGATGAAAGGGAAGGAAAGAAAAATAGTTTGGAGACTCAGCGCTGCAGTGGCTCCCTGCCTGTTTCAGGGTATCCCTGCATGGACCTTAAAATAGCTACCTTAAAGATTTGTAGCTTACAAGTTTTATAACAGCTATTTCCACTGTTAACGTAATATTGGAAACTGAATAATCCACAAGGAATGTACTGGGGCCTCCTAATTTTCTTTATGATTTAGGAAAATGGCTTGAGATGTGACTTATTAATCTGTCTTCCCTGAAATACTTAGGACATGGTGAATATCTTTATTAGTGGCAAATTAAATCACTAATTCAGCGTAACTAACATTCAAATGCTTAAATGCCTCCTGAGCATGAGTTTACGTTCTGATTATTCAAAATGAACATACTTAGTTTTGTAAATCATAAACAGCTCACTATCAATGAGAGTAAACTCATAAACTAAAAAGAACAAGAAGGGCACCTGCCTGGCTCCATTGGTTAAGCTTCCAACTCCTGATTTTGGCTAAGGTCAAGAACTCAGGGGGGTAAGATAGAGCCCCGGCAGGGAATCTGCTTGAAATTCTCTCCCTCTCCCAGTCCTGCCCACCACATGTAGGTGCACGCTCTCGCGCTCTCTCTCTCTCTCTCTCTCTCTCTCTCAAATAAATCAATTTCAGGGCCCCTGGTGGCTCAGTTAAGTGTCTCCTTTGACTCAGGTTATGATTTCAGAGTCCTAGGACTGAGCCCCATCTTCAGCTCCCTGCTAAGCAGGGAGTCAGTTTCTCCCTCTCCCTATGCCCCTCTCTCTGCTCATGCTCTCTCACTCTCTGTCTCCTTCTCTCAAATAAATAAAATCTTTAAAAAAGGAAGAAGAATAAATAGAGTTATAATACAGCAAGGAACTTAAATCAACATTTTCTAGACTTTGGCTTTTTTTTTAAATCATGTACTTTAAAAAACTATCTATTCCTTCCAATTTGGAGAGAAATAATACACTAATGCTTTCACATTTCAGATACTATCTCTTGTATTTTTGTACAATTTGTATGTATTTTATACTAAACAGTTGACGTTTCAAAAATTTAAAAATTGTATTTTGAATTGTGAAATAATTTAATAGCAAATTATTAAAAAAATATTTTGAGGGGCACCTGGCTGGCTGAGTCAGTAGAGCATATGACTCTTGATCCGGGGGTTTTGATTTGACCCCCTTGTAGGATATAAAGATTACCTAAAAATTAATTCTGGAAGATTATAAACTTTAATGTTATAAGCAAAACTTTACATAAAAGGGGTGCCTGGGTAGCTTAGTTGGTTGGGGGTCCAATCCTTGATTTACGTTCAGGTCATGATTTTGGCAGCACCAGATTGAGCCCTGGATCAGGGTCCACACTCAGTGGGAAGTCTGCTTCTCTCCTTCTCCCTCTCCCTCTGCCCCTGCCCTAGCTATACAATTGCAAGAACTTGCATTCTCTCTCTCTCTCTCTCAAATAAATACATTAATCTTTAAAATACATAAGAAATGTCTATTCTTATCAACTTGATCTATATGTTCAATGCAGTTCCAGTCCAAATCCCAACAAGTTATTTTTGTGCATATTGACAAACTTTCAAGTTTATATGGAGAGGAAAGGGACCCAGATTAGCCAATGAAATACTGAAGAAGAACAAAGTCAGAAGACAGACACTACCCATCTTCAAGACTTACTATAAAGCTACAGTGATTAAGACAGTGAAGTATTAGCAAAGAATAGACAAATCAGTGTAACACAATAGGCAGTGCAGAAATAGATTCATATAAATATAGTTAACTAATCTTTGAAAAAGCATAAGGCAATTCAATGGAGAAAGGATAATTTTTTCAATAAATAGTGCTAGAAGGACTTGATGTCCACATACACGAAAAGAGGAATCTAGACATAGACTTTATTTCTTTCCCAAAATTAACTCAAAATGGATTATATACCTAAGTGCAAAAAAAAAAAAAAAAAAAAAAAAAAGAATTATAAACCTAAGAGAAAAAAAAAAAAAAAAAAAAAGAAAAACTATTACATTGTTAAGACAAAACATAGGAGAAAATTTAAGTGACCTTGGGTTTGGCAATGACTTTTTAGACACAATATCAAAAACATAACCCATGAAAGAAAAAATGGTGAGTGGGACTTGATTAAAATTGAAAACTTCTGCTCTGTGAAGAACAGTTAAGAAAATGAAAAGCCAAACTACATGACTGGGAGAAAATATTTTCAAAACACGTATATAATAAAAGACTTGTGTCCAAAATACACAAAGAACTCTTAACAATAGGGAAAAAAACAATTTCAAAATGGGCAAAGGAGGAGGTGTCTGGGTGGCTCAGTCAGCTAACCATCAGACTCTCAATTTTGGCTCAGATCGTGATCTCAGGGTCATGAGATTGAGCCCCATGTTGAGCCTACTTAAGATTCTCTCTCTCCCTCTCCCTCAGCCCCACTGCCCAAGTACTCTCTCTCCCTCCCTCTTTCTCTCAAATAAATAAATAAATCTTTTTTTTTTTTTTTTTAAGATTTTATTTATTTATTTGTCAGAGAGAGAGAGAGGGAGAGAGAGCGAGCACAGGCAGACAGAATGGCAGGCAGAGGCAGAGGGAGAAGCAGGCTCCCTGACGAGCAAGGAGCCCGATGTGGGACTCGATCCCAGGACGCTGGGATCATGACCTGAGCTGAAGGCAGCTGCTTAACCAACTGAGCCACCCAGGCGTCCCTAAATAAATAAATCTTAAAAAAAAAAAAAAAAAGAAAGAAAGAAAGAAAGAAAAGAAAAGAAAAAAAAAGACCTGAGCTGAGATCAAGAGTCAGAAGCTTAACTGATTGAGCCACCCAGTCAACACAGGACAGGTAAGTTTTTTGTAATATAATTGTCTATGTAATATAATCAAAAAAGAACTATTATTCAGAATACTGCTAACAAGAAAACCAAACCACTCAGTAGAAAAATGGGCAGAGAATATCAATTCTCAGAAGATGAAATCCAGTCAATAAGCTTATGAAAATAAAGTAACTCCAAACAATAATGAGATACCATTTTATATCCTTTAGATTAGAAAAAAAATGAATTCCTATAATCCCAATTTTACATTATTATTCTCTTTCCAATTGTACATTATTGATGGGAAAGTAAATTTATTTGGAAAAAAAGCTCTGGAGAGCAATATTGTAATTTTTTTTTAATATTTTATTTATTTGACAGAGAGAGATCACAAGTGGAGAGAGAGAGAGAGAGAGGAGGAAGCAGGCTCCCTGCCTAGCAGAGAGCCTGATGTGGGACTCGATCCCAGGACCCTGAGATCATGACCTGAGCTGAAGGCAGAGGCTTAACCCACTGAGCCACCCAGGCAGCCCAATATTGTAATATTTAATAAAGATGAAGATAGGTGTTCTTTACCACCCACAAATTTCAATTCCAAAATTATACAAAAGTCCCACATATACACATGAGAAAGTATGTAAGAATGTATTCTGCAGTATTGTTCAAAATAGCTAAAACTATCGATAACCTAGCTATCCTTCATTAGGGAAATGACTGGATGAAGATAAGAAGGTAGGTAAGAATATCCTACAAAAAAATAAAGATGGCAGGTGAAATATATGCATGTATATATGCATATATTTAGGAGATAACAGTGACCCTAGAAGTCAGAAATCAAGCAGTAGCTCTGGGAATCCAACAGCACCTCTGTTTAGTTTGCAAACAGTTGGCTTCTCTGTCTTTTCTCTCTGTTTTTATCTGTATTTTGCTTCTAATTATCTGTTTGTGCTTCCTTGTGATTTCTTCCTACTGGGTTTTCTCCATGTATGTCCCTATCATTCAGATCTTACCCAAAAATTGTTCCCAGGGAGCCCTTCCCATTGCTTCCTTTATCACAACAAGCTTTTTAATTTTTTTCTTGAGATTTTATTTATTTATTTGAGAGAGAGAATATGTATATGAATCAATGCGGGGAGGGGCAGAGGAAGAGAGAGAAGCAGACTCCCTGCTGAGCAGGCCTGGATCCCAGGACACTGAGATCATGACCTGAGCTAAAGTCAGACACTTAAACAACTGAGCAACCCAGGCCCCCCCAAGCTGTTTTATTTTTTAGGTATCACTTATGACCATGTAAGTTGTCTTAAAATCAACATATTTACTTTTTTAGAATCTATCTTTTGTACTACAATGTTACCCCCAGGAGAGCAAAGCCACAGTCTGTCTTGTCTGTTGCCATACTGACTGGCATAGTGCCTAGAGCATAAAAGGTACCCAATAAATAAATGTTTAAGCCCACCTAGTTAGCTCCTGAAATTCCGCCAGTCTCACATAAGAATAGCCCTCAGTCAAGGGTTGTATTTTCTCATCCCCATAGGAGTACTCTGATTATGTTGAGCTGTTCTACCTGATTACTTCCTAGACCACAGGCCAGCCCATAAATTATCTCTGGCTTTGGAACAAATTCTTCACTGCAGGGTATCATTAAATCTGCCCAGCACTTTGCAACAGGTCTAGAGTATAGAAGATAGTTATGAAAATATAACATCGGGGGCACCTGGGTGGCTCAGTTGGTTAAGCATGGGCCTTCGATTCAGGTCATGATCCCAGGGTGCAGGGATCAAGTCCCACATCAGGGTCCCTGCTCAGCAGGAAGTATGCTTCTCTCCCTCTGCCTGCTGCTCCCCCTGCTTGTGCATGCTCTCTCTCTCTCTGGCAAATACATACATACATACATACATACATACATACATACATACATACATACATCACTGATATATAATGTCAGACATGTTTTAATCCCCTTCCCGCATTTAGCATGACATTGGGGTCTCCAATACCTGCCTCCTATCTCTGGTTCTTAAAGTCCCACTCATTTTTCGGAGTTTAACTGTCCAATGATCAGGTTGATCGAGCTGAAGGGGAGCAGAATTTACCATCTCAAAACATGTCACTTTGGCATAAGGATTATTTTGAGCTAAAGGCAATCAAAACCCAGCAGATTCAGGAAAATCTCTTTACCTCCCCCTCAACTGCCTAAATTTACATTGGAAGGGGGGGCTGGAAAAAGAGCTATTCCAGAGGTATCTTTTTCCCTAGGAAACTTATCTGCATAGCAGGGCAAACTGTTTTCTAAACATCTCCTCTGACTACCTATGGATGGTCTTCCTCCCTTTCATATTCCCAAATCATTACCCCTTTTCTTAGCTCAGGATGTTTCATGAGCTTCAGTTACCTGGCTGTCCTTTGAGTATCCCCATCTTTATAGGGCTTCCACATACATAATTTTGTTTGTTTTTCTTCGGTTAACCTGATTTATATCAATTTAATTTAGACCAACCGAAAAAAACATAGAATGGATGAAGGGAAAATTTTTCTATCCCTATAAAAACCTATCTGGATTTCCCTAGTCCAAATTTACTTTTCTCTTTTATACATCTTTTAGAACACCTAACAAATTCTGTCATATGCCACCCACATTGTAGATGTAAGTCATAAAGATTGTGCTACACATAAAAGACTAGTAAAACATTTAAGACCTGTTACATAATGAGCATTTTGTATGAGGGAATGAAAGGATCATTGAATATAATTCCAGAGGCTCTGGTCATAAATTTTTTAATTACAGTGGAGTTAACTTCACAAAGAATTTGCAGAAGAAAATATTCTGTGACAAGATTATATGGTGACATCTAATAGCTAAATCAGACATCAAATTGAAAACATATTTAGGTGTGCTTTGGTGACTCAGTGGGTTAAGTCTCTGCTTTCAGCTCAGGTCATGATCTCAAGGTCCTGGGATCGAGCCCCGCATCAGGCTCTCTGTGCGGCTCTCTGTTCAGCAGAGAGCCTGCTTCCCCCTTCCTCTCTGCCTACCTCTCTGCCTACTTGTGATCTCTCTGTCAAATAAATGAATAAAATCTTAAAAAAAAAAAAAGTCTAACTATATTTAAAAAAAAAAGAAAAGAAAACGTTTAAAATGAATCATTCAGGGCACCTGGGTGGCTCAGTGGGTTAAAGCCTCTGCCTTCGGCTCAGTTCATGATCCTGGGGTCCTCGGATCGAGCCCCACATCGGGCTCTCTGCTCAGTGGGGCACCTGCTTCCCACTCTCTCTCTCTCTGCCTCTCTGCCTACTTGTGATCTCTCTCTCTTTCTCTGTGTGAAATAAATAAATAAATAAAATCTTTAAAATGAATCATTCTTGGGGCACCTGGGTGGCTCAGTGGATTAAACAGCTGGCTCTTGATTTCGACTTAGGTCATGATCTTAGGGTTCTGGGATCAAGCCCACATTGGCCTCTCATTCAGTGCAGTCCACTTAAGAGTCTATCTCTCCCCTCTCTCTCTGCTCCTTCCACTCCCTTCCTCTGAAATAAATAAATAAAAATCTTAAAAAAAAAAAAAAAAGAATCACCCTTGTGTGCCTAACAGAGAATCAGAGTTATTTAATGTCATTGTAAAGTGAATTGAAAATTCAGAAATCAAAAACATCTGTGATACTTGACATTAAAGGATGTGGTAGTGGGGCATGGCTGGCTCAGTCAGAAGAGCATATGACTCTTGATCTGGGAGTGTGAGTTTAAACTCCACATTGGGTACAGAGATTTCTTAATAAATAAATAGGGATGCCTGGTGGGCTCAATGGATCAAGTGTCTGCCTTCAGCTCAAGTCATGATCCCAGGGTCCTGGGACCCACCCCATGTGGGTTCTTTGCTCAGTTGGGAGTCTGCTTCTCCCTCTCATTCTGCCTGCCGTGCCCCCTGCTTCTATCCTCTCTCACTCTCTGTGTCAAATAAATAAAATCTTTTAAAAAAATTAAACTTTTTTAAAAATGTAAAAGATATGAATACTCTGTTCTTCTATTCTCCCACCAAAATGAAAAAGGAAGACCTTCTACATGCTTAGATTTTCAGAGATGCTGCATAAAAATGAGGCTACACCTGTTCTGCACTTCACAATTTTAAGACAGCCTAAGGGGCCTGGGCATGTTTAAAACTACAACAGCCACATTAAACATCGGAGAAAGGCTGTGCTACTTACACATGTTATACACAGTTATAAGAGCTAATTAATTTTAACTCTATAAAACATGTCTATTAGTGCTTGTTCTAGCTTGCCTCTCTTTCATATTCCTATAATCAGATTATTACTCCATTATTTCACACAATAGATGAAGTCCTTGAGAGCAAGAATTCTATCATTTTCCTCTTTACATCATCCTCCATGGTCTCAAAGCAATGTCTTGCATATTGTAAATACAATTATAGATTTAATTGAACAGAGAAAGTTTTATTGTAATTTTTACCATCTAGGGACGCCTGGTTGGCTCAGTCGGTTAGGCGTCTGTCTGCCTTCAACTCTGCTCATGATCCCAGAGTACTTGGATTGAGTCCCACATTGGGCTCCTTGCTCAGACGGGAGCCTGCTTCTCCCCCCTCTGCCTGCTGTTCCCTTGCTTGTGCTCTCTCTGTATCTCTGACAAATAAATAAATAAAATCTTTTTAAAAAAATGTTTTAACCATCTGAAATATATAAGTGGAAAACTTTAAAAAAATCTGCATAGGAATGAAGCACTTCGTTGGCTCAGCTGGTAGAGCATGTGACTCTTGATCTTGAGGTTGTGGGTTCAAGCCCCATGTTGGGCAGAGAGATTACTTAAAAAAAAAAAAAACAGGGGCACCTGTCTGGGTCAGTTGGTTGAGTGTCTGCCTTCAGCTCAGGTCATGATCTCAGGGTCCTGGGATCAAGCCCCCCCGTGTCGGGGTCCCAGTTTAGCAGGGAGTTTGTTTCTCCCTCTCCTTCTTCCTTTCCCCTTGCTCGTGTTCTCTCTCTCTCTCTCTTTCTCTCCCTCTCTCAAAATAAATAAAATCTTTTAAAAATTAAATAAAATAAGAGACTATTTGTTTAAAAAAATCTTTATAGGAGTAAGGAAAGGGGATGCACCTTACCGAATGTTGAGTCATTTCATAAAGCCATAAATTGTGAGGTCAACACAGGAACAAATAGATCATTCATGGACTAGACCTAAGGAAAAAAGAAGAGAAAGAAAAAAACCCAAGTATATATGGGTAGCTAATATGCAATAAAGGTAATATTCTAAATCAGTGGGAAAACAGAATAATTTAAAAATCATATTGAGATCATATTTTTCATAGAATTTAATGAAGTGGGTTTAGCAGTGCTTATTATTGTTCTTCAAGTGGTATTAATTAAAAGTTCACAAGTGTTGATCAATACTTCATCTTAATTCTATATAAATCAGTGGCAAAAACATCACCTTACAGGTAAAAGAACAAATATTTTGCCTATTTAAATCCTGTGTTTTCTTTTTAAATTCATTTTTCCGAGGATTTAGCTGATGATTGGCATTTACTAGGCACTTAATAATAATTTGTCAAATGATGAAATGGGTGATAAGATAAATATGTTCTACATTATAGTTTGAAACAATTTTTTTTAGGGACTCCTAGGTGGCTCAGTCGGTTAGGTGTCTGCCTTCGGCTCAGATCAAGATCCCAGGGTCCTGGGATAGAGTCCCCATCGTGTTCCTTGCTCAACAGGAAGCCTGCTTCTCCCTCTGACTGCTGCTCCCCCTGTTTGTGCATTCTCTCTCTCTCTCTCTCAATCTGACAAATAAATAAATAAGATCTAAAGAAAAAAATATTTTTTCAGACTCCTAAGGCATACTGATTTGAATAATCACTCTATATTGTTTTACTACCATTCCAACTTTACCAGATGTACCTAATCGCTTTAACATTGATTCCTAAGTTAAACATTTAATATCTCTCCTCTTATGCCTATTCCATATCACATAAGGAGTGTTTGAAGCAATATTTTGATAGTCGTAGGTAAGGGTTTCAGAGCAACTTTGTGTGCACACGAATTACAAAAGGCCATTGCCTACTACCTGTGTAACCACCACATACAAAAAACACACATCAAGTAATGACCACTTACTGCAGCTTCAGATTTTATTCTATCTTGTCCAAAACATAGTTTTGCTTTCTAGCTCTTTAAAGCATATTACGCAGAGATTAGAGAGGTAATGAAGGAGTTTAAAAGGATTTGAGATTTGTAGTTAGAATTCCTGCTATAGAATTTGAGAAACTTATCTAATCTTTTTGAACCTCAGTTTCCTTATCTGCAAAATAGTGATAATAACAGGGATGTCAAGAAGATTTAAGTAGATGGTTGTCGGATATTCAAAATAACCTCTGGTCCTAATAAGGGCTCAAATCTCAAATTTTATATTATGAGTCCTTATTACTAAATGTTTATCCGAACTAAATGAAATGGTACATAATAAATAGTTATTATTAAATGAGATGGTTCTGGGCACCTGGGTGGCTCAGTTGGTTAAATGTCTGCCTTCAGCTCAGGTCATGATCCCAGGGTCCTGGCATATAGTTCCACAGGGGGCTCCCTGCTCAGCGGGGAGTCTGCTTCTCCCTCTCCCTCTGCCTGCCATTTCCCCTGCCCTCTCTCTCTGTGTGTCAAGTACATAAGTAAAATCTTTTTTTTTTTTTAAAGATTTTTACTTATTTGACAGACAGAGATCACAAGTAGGCAGAGAGGCAGGCAGAGAGAGAGAGAGGAGGAAGCAGGCTCCCCGCTGAGCAGAGAGCCTGTGCGGGGCTCGATCCCAGGACCTTGGGATCATGACCTGAGCCGAAGGCAGAGGCTTTAACCCACTGAGCCATCCAGGCGCCCCCATAAGTAAAATCTTTAAAAATTTTTTAAAAATGAGATGGTTTTATTATTAATAAATCGTGGAAGGAAAAAGACTTTCTTAACCCAGGGAGTTGTTCCAATGTTTTGACATTAGTTCAGTAAATGAGTTTCAAAACCCAAAACTGAGTTACAGCTTTGGGGTCTGCCTATCCCAAGGATATTTCTTTCTTCTTTTCTAGGGATAGATTTAATGGAGCTTAAAGGAGAATATTCTGGGAGAACAGTGAGGGGAATATCAAGGACCTGCTTTCACTGGCCCTTTGTAATCCACTATGTCTGCTCATGTTACTCTCCTTTTCTTCCCATGGTGTATTTTAAACCTGCCCTGAGTAACATGACCTGGAAAGAGAACAATAGCAAGGAATGAGGACTGACACAGTGACTACGGCTCAGTGATAATGTCTGCAAGTCACCTAAACTCAAAGCAGATGCAGAGAGATTGGCAATTGTTTTGTTGGAGGATTTACGGATATGAAAATTCTGAAGATTGCTGCTGAAGAGTTAAGTGAAATACCAGTTGTTTTTTTTGGTTTTGGTGTGTTTTTTAAGTGAAGATGGGTAGTATGAGCCCTCTTAATTGTAAACTGGCAAGATAAACCAGGATGCCTAGGTAACCACTAGATAAGACCTTATCAGGCAATGCAGTAATATAACAACCCAGCAGAGCTTTAAGCATAGCAAGGCTAAATCCTGATGGCTTAAAAAGGACAAAGCCTACTGAACTAATTAATTAACTTTTATGATGGTGTCAGGCCATTAGTGACAATGAGGAAACACTGGATTTCATGTATTTGGACTTTGGTAAAATGTGATTCTTCTTGTCAACATGTTAGGACCATAAGATCTAGAATCTGGTATTATGCAGTAGAGAGAATTATACAGTAAAGAGAAAATTGACTGGATATCTTGTCCAAATGGTTTGCAGTACAACAGCTGACGAAATGTGCCAAATGGGGCTACTAAAGGATCAGTCCCAGGGATTTTCAATCTGTGACAAGTATGAGACATTTTTTTTTTAAAACCAGTAATAGTTTCTACCTACTCCTACAACTTTGAGTCAGTGTCCAGAAATAATAGTAGTCAAACCAAGTTACACCTTCTTGACCCAAAGCCATATGTCTGAAATAAACATATGAGAGGTGACCAATATGCAGAAAACAGATGAAAAGAAAATTAAAAGTTGGGTTGGGGGGAGAAGGAGAAGAGGCAGAATGGGAGGAAAATCCAATTAATATAAAGTGTCCTAGCTACCCATAAAAGAAATTTAAAACGTATGTATTCTATAGATACAAATTGATTCTTTTAATATAATTGTACTTTGTGTTGATCATAAAATAATAAACATTAAAACAGGACACATGTTAAGTCATACAAAATCAAAATTATTAACCTATGGTTGAAAATAAGGGTCAGAAATTCAGAAACAAAGAAACATTCCTCTAAATAAAAACTGAGTAGAAAAGGAAATTTAAATTCATTAACAATATTTGGGAAGTAATTGATATGAAAACAATATATACAAGATGGGCTGCTGCCAAATCAGAACTTATACTTGTGGGTTAATTAATGACTGTTTTGTCATCAAAATAGGAAAAGAGTTAGTAAGCACTGTGTTTATAATTTTAAAACACCCTGGAGGGGCATCTGGGTGGCTTAGTTGGTTCAGGAACTGACTCTTGAATTCAGCTCAGGTCTTGATCTCAGGGTCATGAGTTTGAGTCTAGAGTCGGGCTCCACATTGGGCATGAAGCCTACTTAAATAAATAGATAAATAAAATTAAAACACCCTAAGGAAGGAAAGGTGGGGGCACGACGAGACCCATAAAATCAATCTCTTTTTGAACTCAGCCACGGCTACCTTAGTTACAATAGAATATAAAAATGAATGGGCACCTTGGTGGCTAAGTCAGTTAAGAGTGTGACTCTTTCTTTTTAAATTATTTTATTTTATTTTTAAAAGATTGTATTTATTCATTTGACAGAGAGAGAGAGAGTGAAAGAGAGCGCACAAGCAGGGGGAGCGGCAGGCAGAAGGAGTGGGAGAAGCAGGCTCTCTGCTAAGCAAAGAGCATAATGTGGGGCTTGATCCCAGGAACCTGGGATCATGACCTGAGCTGAAGGCATTCACTTAACTAAGCCACCCAGGCTCCCCTTAAATTTTCTTATTAGAGATTTCATTTATTCACTTGAGAGAGAGAGAAAAAGCACGAGTTGGAGGGAGGGGCAGAAGGAGAGCAGGTTCCTGACTGAACAGGGAGCCCAACATGGGGTTTGATGCCAGGACCTTGGGATCATGACCTGAGCTGAGGCCACACTTAACCTACTGAGCCACCCAGGTGCCCCTAGAGTCCAACTCTTGATTTTGGATCAGGTCCATGATCTCAGGGTCGTGAGATTCTGCCCTGCATCAGACTCCGTGTTGGGTATAAAACCTGCCTAAGTTTTTCTCTCTTGGGGCACCTGGGTGGCTTAGTCGTTAAGCAGCTGCCCTCAGCCCAGGTCATGGTCCTAAAGTCCTGGAATCAAGTCCCGAATCAGGTTGCCTGCTCTGCTGGAAGCCTGCTTCTCCCTCTCCCACTCCCCCTGCTGTGTTCCCTCTCTTGCTCTGTCTCTGTCAAATAAATAAAATCTAAAAAAAAAAGATTCTCTCTCTCTCTCCCTCTTCCTCTGCTCCTCCCTGCTTCCCCCAAACCCCCACAACTCACATATGCTCTCTCTCTCATGCTCTCTCTCAAAAAAAAAAAAAAAAAAAAAAAAAAAAGTAAATGGGATCTATACACCTCCAATAACTAATGTGGAAGAAAAAATATTTTCTAAAAGATTATATTGGCAATTATAGCAAAAAGAATAAATTACCCAGAACTAAAAATGTGCAAGGATTTTTTTCCTATAGTACATACTAATTTTGTAAAAAACTATAAAATATTAATATATATAACGAAAAAAATCCTGTATTTTTTTTCTGCTCAGCAATAATTATCAGTAACATTAGTATCAGATGATTTGGTTAAAATTATTTAATCAAAATGGCAATTGGCCAAGACATATTCCCAGCAATTTTAATTTTCTTTTTTTTTTTTATTAACATATAATGTATCATTTGCCCCAGGGGTACAGGTCTGTGAATCTTCAGGCGCTTACACACTTCACAGCACTCACCATAGCACATACCCTCCCAAATGTCCATAACCCAACCACCCTCTCCATACCCCCCGCCCACCCTCAGTTTGTTTTGTGAGATTAAGAGTCTCTTATGGTTTGTCTCCCTCCCGATCCCATCTTGTTTCATTTTTTTCCTTCCCTACCCCTCAAAGCAATTTTAATTTTCAAACACGATGTCCCATTTAACAATTTGTCAGTATTTATTTATATTTTTTTCCTTTTTTTTTTTTAAATTTAAAGACTTTATTTGACAGAGATCACAAGTAGGCAGAGAGGCAGGCAGAGAGAGAGGAAGGGAAGCAGGCCTTCTGCTGAGCAGAGAGCCAGATGTGGGGCTCAATTCTCTGGGATCATGACCTGAGCCGAAGGCAGAGGCTTTAACCCACTGAGCCACCCAGGCACCCCTATTTATATTATTTTTATTTATTGTTTAAACCATAGTGATTTGGGAAACTGTATGTTAACTGCAATAAAACCCAGTCTATTCTGAATGAGAGTTGTGACTTAAGTTTTCAGATTACTGCACCAAATGATTAAGGTTTAGGAAGTATTAAAATGGCTTTTGAGACTTCATGGCACAATATAAAATCTAAATATGAATCAAATTCTTTGTATTGGGGGAGCTAGTCAAAATTTTACAATGATTTAAAATGATGTCTTTTGGAATCTCTGAAATGGAAACACAATTAAGACCCTTTTATGAAGCAGATAAAATGAAATTGGTTGTCAAACAATATCACTGTGTTGAATTCTGCCAAGTAACTGGTAAAATTTATATGGGAAATGTTCCTTCGAATTCCATTTGAAATTTTAAAGCCTAAAGTAAAAATGATTCTGACCATTATGGGTTAAGCTATATAATTTAGTTATTAATAATAGGCCCTTTACCAAAATTCTCAAATCCTAAAAGCTCTAAAAACCAAAAGTTCTTTTTGACATTTGCCACAGACTAATTAACAATTCAGAGCTAAACTGAAACCAAATTACTTATTGTCCTCATTCATTCCACTTTGTGTGAATTCATAAGTTTAAATCAGGTATATTCATTTATTTGCTTATAGGTAGATTCTCAGACTCTGCTGGAAATTTTATACAAATTTGCTGTATGCTCTGGTTTACCTTTCTAAAATCTGAAAAATTCTGAGTTCCAAAACACTTCAGACCTCATGGGTTTTTGATAAGGGGTATGGGCTTGTAATATTTAAGTTTTTTTCCTAATGTATAGTCTGTACTAGACTACTCCAAATGCTTTATTTATTTTAACTTAACTCATCTCACAATACTTAGAAGAAGAGAGGTACAGATGTTATTTCTATTTTACAGGTTGGAAAACTGACACAGAGAAAGGTGAAATAATTCACAAAGCTAGTAAGGAGTGAAACCTAGATTCCTATCACTGCTACAGTCAGACAGCGGGCTCTTGAATCAGAGGTCAAGGCTTGCTTAGCAGGGAGGTAAAACAAAGCTAGTTTAATGACTATTCATACTTAGTTTTCTCATTGTAAAATATGAATGATATTACTAATTAGCTCATCAGATTATTACCTCGATTAAATAAGTTATGTAAATTGTTTAACACAATGGCATATAGTATCTACTCAATATGTTTGCT
Organism: Enhydra lutris kenyoni; assembly: GCF_002288905.1. NCBI lineage: Eukaryota > Metazoa > Chordata > Mammalia > Carnivora > Mustelidae > Enhydra > Enhydra lutris. Next base: position 457,304 of record NW_019154156.1, on the reverse strand, counting down.
ATTGTTAACAGAGTTAGTCAGTTTATGTCAACCTGAAATACTTATCACAATGCGAACCTTGAAATACTTTAAGGCAACGAAGATTTTGCATCAGTAAAAAGAAAATATCTGGGGTGACTGGGTGGCTCAGTCAGTGTGTCTGCCCTTGGCTCAGGTCATGATCTCAGGGTCCTGGGTTAGAGCCCTGAGTCAGGCTCCCTCCTCAGCAGGGAGTCTGCTTCTCCCTCTACCTCTGCCCCTTTTCCCCCTCCCCCCGTTCATGCCTGCTCATGCTCTCTCTATCTCTCTCTCAGATAAATAAGTAAATAAATAATATCTCTTTTAAAAAAGAAAGAAAATATCTGTCTGGAGTACATAGGACTGTATTTATAACTTTAAAAAAATAATATATGCGAATGAAACCCATTTTTTTCTTGTGCTGTGGTTTCCATAACATGGTGACATGAGTAGGTAATCAATAGATGTTTCTTGAATGAACAGTGTTGCAAAGTTATAAAGAGGCAACCACATGCTTCCAACTGTGAAATGTTGATTCTGAGTCCATACAAGATACATATCACTGAAAGCCTTGGGGTTGATAATGATAGATAATAAAATGTTAATGAGTTCATTGACTTCCCATAAATAAACAATAGAGTCCACAGTACATATTTCATTAGGGTTGTGCTGAAGAACATCTTACCATGCTTACCTGACAAGATGTGCAATAAAGAGCAAAAGGAACAGAGCTTTCCTTCCCATTCTAAATCCCTCAGGCCACAAACTAGCTGACATAGGAGAAGGGAGACACTCTGGTGAGCTGAACCCAGACCCTAGCAGGTCAAACTAAGGTGAACTTTTAGTAACTGAATACCACTGGAAAGCTCTGGGATCTGACTGAGATGTCAGTAAGAGATGAATCAGGGGATTTTGATAGGAGAGTTGAAATCATTTAGAAAAATATAAGTTTTATGTTTATACCATACTGAGGGGAGACTGCTTATTAATTTAATTATTTTATATTTTTCTGGTAAAAGGGCTTTGAAAACCTTTCAGAGCCCTTAAAGATTTTAAGAGCCCATAAGATACTTCAGAATAACTTATAATACATATGAATCATGTGATACCAACATTCTTTTTTTTTCTTTTTAAGATTTTATTTATTTATTTGAGAGAGAATGAGTGAAAGAGAGCATGAGAGAGGAGAAGGTGAGAGGGAGAAGCAGACTCTCCAAAGAGCTGGGAGCCCGATGCAGAACTAGATCCTGGAAGTCCGGGATCATGACCTGAGCCGAAGGCAGCCGCTCAATCAACTGAGCCACTCAGGAGCCCAACATTCTTAACAAATAACTTGTATACCAAAACTGTTACATTATTTATTTCACTTAATTTTATCATGCTAGAATGCCACTTGTGAGTTGTGATTAATAATTTTTCATAAAAGGAGTGGAACACTGTAAACATGTCCTTCCTTTGGTTTGTACCCCCCCAAACTCCTACTCATATTTCAAGATCAGTACAGACTAGTAAAATGAAAAGGCACAGGTGTATGGTTGTTTCAGTCAGTAGAGCATAAGACTCTTTTTTTTTTTTTTAAAGATTTTATTTATTTATTTGAAAGAGAGAGATCACAAGTAGGCAGAGAGGCAGGCAGAGAGGGCAAGAGAGGGAAGCAGGCTCCCCGCTGAGCGGAGAGCCCGATGCGGGACTCGATCCCAGGACCCTGAGATCATGACCTGAGCCGAAGGCAGCGGCTTAACCCACTGAGCCACCCAGGCGCCCCGAGCATAAGACTCTTGATCTTGGATTGTGAGTTGAGCTCTACATTGGGTGTAGAGCTTACTGAAAAATAACATCTTAAAAAAATTAAAATAAAATGAAAAGGCAACCTTTGGAAGGGTAGAAAATACTTGCAAACTATGTATCTTATAGAGGGTTAATATCCAAAGAGCAGATTGGTCAGTGCTTAGGAGGAGGGGTGATGGGGAAAGAATAAGTGAAGATGGTCAAAGACCACAAACTTGTAGTTTTAAGACGAACAAGTTCTGGAGATCTTATGAATAACAAGGTGACTATAACTAACAATACTATATTATATACTTGAAAATTGCTAAGAGTAAATCTTGAAGTTTCTTATTACACAAAAAAGTAACTTTATGAGGTGATGTGTGTGTTAACTAACCTTACGTATGTTAACTAGTCTTCTCTCATGATATATACCTACACCGAATCATCACATTGTGCACCTTAAACTTACACAATATGATATGTCAATTTATATCTCAATAAAGCTATGAAAAAATAAAAGAAACTGTTTGGAACTAGATAGAGATGGTCATTGTATAACATTGTGAATGTTATGGCTAAATGTCACTGAATTGTTCAGTTTTAAATGGTTACTTTTGTTATGTCAATTTCATTTTAATGAAAACAGAAAGTAAAAGACCAGTAGAAATGTCGTCTTTAGTAAAGTCACAGGTAATATACTTCCATTTCATCCTATGTGATAATTATCTGTCCATGTTCTTTTCCCCTAACTGGATGTATGCTCTGTAAAGATAGAAACTACGTTTACCTGTTTTTTTATCCCCTACCTAGCACAATGCCTACCACATAGCAGGCACTTAGAAAATCACTGAGTTAAAAAGTAAGTTGTAATTGTGATAGAAATAATCTACAAGAGGCATTTTTAAACAAAATTTTAATATTGGTGGCAAAATAGTACCCAATTATATGTCCTGTACTATTTCCATTTTAGACCTATGACAAATGAAAACGTCTTTTCTAGATGAGAAAATAAACTGTGTTCTATGGTTAACAAGATTGGAGGAATAAACAAATCAATTTGGTTTTAATTGTAAAAAAAAAAAACCACCTTCCTTTTATGTATTTTTATCAAGAAAGTTGAAGTTAAGTTTTGGATAGCTAGCACATTTTGGAAAAGTCATTGATGTTCCTGAGTATGACATGCTGAAGGTGCCAGGTTATTCAGACCTTTCTCATAAGATTACAGGAGATTTACCTGACAGAGCTGATAATTGATTTCATTTCTCACCAAATTGCTGACACTAATATACCTGTTAAAATTATGAAAAACATCTAACTTTTGTTGGCTTTTTAAAGATCACTTTGTTTACTTCAGGCTGTGACGAATTTATTACCATGAAGTCAGTGAAACAGTTCTAAGAGATCTTAATTTCCTGGTAACGTGAGAGCGAGTTTGGTGGTGGAATATGACCTAAGGCTTGCAATTCTACACGATTGCTTAACTTCTTCAAGTAACTCATTAACTATTTGTACTGTGAATAGAAAATGCATGATGATTTTGAAGTAACTAAATAGACTAATAAATGTTTATGGAAATAGGAAATTCTTCATAATTTTATGCTCTCAGAGGGCTCTACTGCTTGTGAGTTGTCTTTCATTCACTGGGATATTCCCTCAAATATTTCCTTTGTATGTAACTATTACAGCCTCAAATGTGGTGTGGTTAGGGTTGTAAAGCCTTCATTTGAACTTTGTTTTGTGATTCATTTCTCATAACAATGGAACTTTCCATTTGGCACATACTTAAATATGTGCTTGGAAATATTCTTCAAAGAAATAAACATAGTGATGCAGTGATGAATGAAAAAAACATTTTAGTAAGAAGCAAAGTTAATATTGTTTAGTTTAGGATCTTATACATGATGGTGTACCTTTAAAGTAACATTGGTTTTAATACGGCTATTTTCTCAGCGTTACAAGTCTGGCTACACATCTCCTTCTATCTGTTGACTTAGATAAATTGTCTAATGTAGACATAAAATTTCCTCAAATAATTTGGAATATTTTCATCTTTTGTTTCCTGACAAAGAAGGGAACCTGACTAATTATTTTACAGTTTAAGAGTATTTGAGGGGCTCCTATGTGGCTCAGTGGGTTAAGGCCTCTGCCTTTGGCTTGGTTCATGGTCCTGAGGTCCTGGAATGGAGCACTGCCTTGGGCTCTCTGCTCGGCGGGGGGCCTGCTTCTTCCCCTCTCTCTGCCTGCCTCTCTGCCTACTTGTGATCTCTGTCTGTGAAATAAATAAATAAAATCTTTAAAAAAAAAAAAAGAGTATTTGAACTGAACTGCAATTAAAGAATCTTATAACTGTTTTCCACACATGGATGAGTATCTCAATGAAAGAAAGTAATAGTTCCCCTGAACTGAGTTAAAATCAGACCCTTATAGGATTGTTAGTAATTTATAATGCCATTAAAATAAAGACAAAAGAATAAGTACTCTTAGTGAGGATGTGGATAAATATAACCAGAAAATCTAGGCTGATTATATGTGTGCCTCCTGGGAGTTAAAGTAATAGGTCAGGTACTAGTACACAACTAACGTTTATTGAACATGATTCTATGCCAGCCAGTGCTCTGCACATTTTATGAACATCACTGATCTTCACAAGCACTCTGCGAGAGAGAACCATGATGAGGTACATAGCTCTCTTCAAGGAGAGAAAAACTTTTCACTAAAACTTCACAATTTTAGGCAACTGAATCTATTCTTAAAAGATATCTCCAATTCTTTTCTTTTTTTTTTTTTTAAAGATTTGGTTTATTTATTTGTCACAAAGTCAGACAGACAAAGAGCACAAGCAGGGGGTGCAGCAGGCAGAGGGAGAAGCAGGGTCCCCGCTGAGCAAGGATCCCCAGGTGAGGCTTGATTCTACGACCCTGGGATCATGACCTGAGCTGGCCAGGCATCCCTCCAGTTATTTTCAGTTGTAGTTTTTGTAGAACCTGCTTTTAGGCAACAGGTTTGAGCAATGGATGTTTGAGCAGGGCCTAAGGGCCCACGGGGACTGCCAAGCTGAATGCAAACGAGCTCATTAAGTAACCTACCTCGAAATAGCCATAGTCCCTAACTAACCAATGTAACTACTTACAACCAAGCACAGTTGCCAGAAAAGGGAAAATTACATATGTCCCCATACTTCCTCACTCTGCCCTATAACTGGGGCCCGTCACCACCGTCTTGTGGCAACAGTCTCTCCTTGACTGTCCTGCCTGCCAATTGTTTGTGGTGTATTTGATAAACTTCTGTGTTCTTCATTCTGCGTTTGGCGAAGACTTCCACTGACAGTGCCACCAGCCTCCATCCAATCAGAGCACCCCACAGTTTTACAAATGATGTGTAATGTTGCATCTGAAATCCGGCTGTCAGTTCGGGAAAATAATGATGAAGAGCATGGTTGAGAAGAAGAGAAGTTTGATCAGGTTAATGAAACATTTCCAAATGCTGTTCCTTATGGAAAAGTTAACGTCACTGTAGCTCTGTGGCCCAGGGAAGAGAAAACTTCTATAGCTATCTTTAGATATTTGAAGGGCATTTTGTACAAAACAAATCAGATCTTATTTTTGTGTTGCTCTGAGGCACAAACAAGTTAAATGAGATGAGAAAGGTAAAGGGAGAGTGTGTGAATGAATGGGGTCCCTTTGCATGACTGAAAGCACTCAAGATTAACATGGAGGGGAGAGTTTGTTTTTGTTCTTTTCTTTTCTTTTAAAAGATTGTATTCATTTGAGAGAAAGAGAGAGACAATGAGAGAGAGCATGAGCTGGGGGAGAGGCAGAGGGAAAGGGAGAGGCAATGTGGGGTTCCAATGTGGGGTTCCATCCCAGGACCCAGAACCTGAGCTGAAGGCAGATGCTTAACCATCTGAGCTACCTGGGCACCCCTATTTGTGTTCTTTTAAAATGTATTTCAAAATATAAAACAACTTTACCAAAAAATGGGAGGAGAGGAAGGAAAGAAAGGGAAGAAGAGAAGGAAGGAGGGAGGAGGACTGAAGGGAGGAAAGGAGAGATAAACATAGGGATAATCTATCAAAGATTACTTTAAGAAGTAAATGCAAAGTAATGTTAAGATGTAAGCCAGGACACAGAGGTACAAAAACACCTGGATCCAGGAGTCCCAGACAGCCCAGGTTCAGCCACTCGCTGCTCACAAAATCCAAAGGCACAGAGACAAGCAGTGGTGCAACAGGAAAGGAATTTATTTCAGTGAGGCCAACACCAGAAAGACAATGGACTAATGTCTCAGACTGTCTCTTCAAAGTGCTGAAATACTTCAAGGTTTGTATACTGAAAATGTGGAACAAAAGTTGGTGAGTACAAGCAGCCGGGCAGTTAAAGATCAGGTCATCATTGTCACAGATGGGGTCTTGCTGGTTCAGGGCAGGCCTTAAAAGGGGACACTTGTCCACAGGGTATTTTGCCAAAATTAAGAGATAAGCTGGTAAGAAAAACTTAATCAATTAGAAAGTTCGAGGGAGATGTGGAGGGAAGTAGTTGAAGATGTCTTTCAAAGATGATAGTCATTCTTTTCCTTTTTTTTTTTTTTTTAAGATTTTATTTGACAGAGAGAGAGAGAGCATAAGCAGGGAGAGCTTTAGGCAGAGGGAGAGGGAGAAGCAGACTCCCGTTGAGCAAGGAGCCCAATGCAGGACATGGATCCTAAGACACCGAGATCATTACCTGAGCTGAAAGCAGTTGCTTAACCAACTGAGCCACCCAGGCACATCTGCAGTCATTGTTTTCCGACAATAGGAAAGTATACAATCTTACTATTTAACAAGCATAACAAAAATCAGAAAAACAATCACATAAAAAAAGACACTAAGAGGGACACCTGGGTGGCATAGGTCATGATCCCCGGGTCATTGGGTTGAGCCCCATGTTGGGCTCCATGCTGCATGCTGGGCATGGAGCCATCTAAGATTCTCTTCCTCCCTTAAAAAAAAAAAAAAAAAAAAAGAAAGAAAGAAAAGGAAGAAAGAAAGGAAGGAAAGACAAGAAAGTAGGGACTTTCTTTGACCGAACAAGTCTTTTCATAATCTGAGAGAATCTCCAAAGAAGATAAGCTGGGTACAGTAAATGCAGCATGAAAAAAAGAAGAGCTGCAAGCAGTGGGAAAAACAGAAAAACAGAAGTAGAAGTTCTCAAGTAAGAAGAGCTTGGTTCATGGGTGGCTCAGTCAGTTAAATGTCTGCATTGGACTCGGGTCATGATCCTAGGGTACTAGGAACCAGCCCAAGTTGGGTTCCCTGCTCAGTGGGGAGTCTGCTGCTCCCTCTCCTTCCTGCTCTTCTTTTCCTCCCTGCTGGTGCTCTCTTTGTCTCTCTATCAAATAAAGAAATAAAATCTTTGAGAAAAAGTTTTTTGTTTCATACCAAACCAAACAAAACAAAACAGACAACAACAACAACAACAAAAAACACCCGAAACCCTAAAAGTTGGTGTTTATGGCTGGAAAGTAGTGAAGTAAAAGTAGTGCAAGAAGTGTTTGGAGGTGAAAGTGTTTGGAGGCGAAAGCCAAAGTATATAGGCCAGAAGTGGTTTTTATTTCAAGTGGAATGGAAAGAAACTGAACTTCTTTCAATAGGCAAGTGACGGGATCTAGTGTGGTTTGAGAAAGATTCAACCACCATACAGAAGCACAGAAGCACTGGGGGCCGGGCAGAAGTAGGAAGACCAATCAGAAAACTGTAGCAGGAGTCCTTGCTCCCTGTGAGTGATCTGACTGTCCTTGCGGTGGCCCAGGGGAAAGGGGCGGATGATGACATTTGCGTGGAGCCCAACAACAGAGCATCTTCATTTGGAGCCAATAAACATTTATTGAGAGTCTACTGCATACCAGGCCCTGTGTTAGGTAATGGGGACTCAACAGTGAACAAAAGTGACACAAACCCATATTAGTGCAGAGAGTAGAACCATGAATACCCACACAAGTCCCCGTATGGCGTGCTGGAAGGTGAAAAGATGAAGAAACAAAGCAGAGAAAGAGGAATAGTGAGGGGACGCCTGGGTGGCTCAGTTGGTTAAGCAGCTGCCTTTGGCTCAGGTCATGATCCCAGCGTCCTGGGATCGAGTCCCACATCGGGCTCCTTGTTCTGTGGGGAGCCTGCTTCTCCCTCTGCCTCTGCCTGCCACTCTGTCTGCCTGTGCTCGCTCTCTCTCTCTGACAAATAAATAGGTAAAATCTTTAAAAAAAAAAAAAAAAAGAGGAATAGTGAGTAGCTGATGGATTGCCATTTTAAATGCTACAGTTGTTTTTGTATAATTTGTGATCTTTGACTTTGGAGATTTACAAAGACATCTTGAGGAAAAAAGAACAAAGTGGGTCTAAAAGCAGAGTTAACAGGGCCAAAGAGGCATAAGGGGTCACCAGGGGTCCTATAGTCCTCCATGGAGTCAGTACTGAAGACTCCCCCAGCCCCCAAATCAATAGGCCCAGCTTCCTGCCTCTGGGTCATATTGCCAATAGCAGTGGTCACATCAGTGTTCATCAAGATAAGTGTACTCTTAATCCCCTTCACTTCTTTCACTCATTCCCTCACCCACCTCCATGCTGGGCATGGAGTCTGCTTAAGATTCTTTCTCTCCCTTTCCCTCTGCCCCTCCCTGCTTGAGCTCACTCTCTTAAACAAAAAAAGACAGTAAGCCACTAAGCAATAAAACACGTGGGAACTGCCATTTCCCAGTAACTCGCAAAATAACCAACACAGAGGGAAAGAGGAGCCCCCCAACCCCCATTCCCTAGGCCTTTTAGAAAACATGGAGTGATTCCTTTGGCCACATATATGCAAATCTACAAGAAAGGTGATATTGTGAACATCAAGGGAACAGGCACTGTTCAAAAAGGAACACCCACACATGTTACTGTGGCAAAGCTGGAAGAGTCTACAATGTTACCCAGCATGCTGTTGGCGATGTCAACAAACAAGAGTTAAGACTGTTGCCAAGAGGATTAATGCATATTAAGCACTCAAAGAGCAGAGATAGCTGCCTGCAAGGTATGAAGGAAAATGATCAGAAAAAGAAGGAAGCAAAAGAGAAAGGTACTTGGGTTCAATGGAAGCTCCAGCCTGTTCTGCCCAGAGAAACACACTTTGTGAGAACCAATAGAAGGGAGCCTGAGCTCCTGGAACCCATTCCCTATGAACTCACAGCATGATAAGTATAAAAAACAAACACAAACAAAAAACCCTCAAGACAGTTTAAAAAAAAAGAGAGAGAGAAAGAAAAAAGAAAAAAACTTACAATATAAAATATTTATAACTTTCATCCTATAATTTCTGTGCATCTATCCTAGTGAAATATTTAAAACAAGAAAGAAACCATGATTACAAATATATTCATAACAAGGGCTTGTAAGTAGTAGAAGAATGGAAATAATATCAATCCAATAATAGAACAATGTTAGATTAACTACAATATATGCACTTGGTAGAAGCTTAAGCTATTAATGAAGGATTGTCGGAAGAAAGGCAAGCAGGGACAAGGGGCCCCCCGTTCTAAGAGGAAAACTACCCTTAAAAGGAAAAGAGCCCATCTATTATTCTAGGCTCTTTACTCAGTGGCCAGCTTTGAGACATCCTATTGGGGGGACTTACATCTTGAATGTGACAGAAAGGAAGGGAATGGTCTTGAGCATCCTAACCCAGGCCCAAGGGTCAGTTCAATAGCCAATGGGATATTTAAACAAAGAGCTTGATCTGGTGGCTTGTGCCTGAGGGCAGCGGTAGCCACTGTCCACTTGATTCCTAAGGCTACAAAATACCACACTGGAAGGAGCCCTCCACCCTTTCCCACGAGACTGGTAGAGGAAAAATACCTGATTAGGTGTGACAGGTACATGAAGGGTTAATCAGATTATAACAGCCCATAAAAACCCATAGATTTAAACACCAAACTGACAACCCCCTGGCGTCCCCTCCCTCTACAGGATCTTTGTACTATCGCTTAATAAGCTTTGCTTTGCTGCCCACCACTCTTCATCTGGTCTACCTCTTCATTCTTCAGTGTAACCAAGAACAGGGAATGCTAAAGAAAAAGATATCCTGCAACACAATCATCCAAAAGGTGTTTTCAAATAATATGTACCAGCATAGAAAAATATTTGTTGATAAATGGAGACATTCTCAGAGATGTGTAGTTCAAATAGCCAAAATATTTTTAAAGGAATTCTAATAATTTACTTGGCTCTCCTCTAAAGTTGTTAATAAACTCAATTCATAAATCCCACCAGTACTTCCCACATTTCTTTTTCTTTCCTTTCGATTTTCTGTAACACCATGTTATTCTGGAGCCACTTCTGGAGAGTATTTTGCAATATTCTCTTCCCTTTTTTCTCAGCTGCTTTCCTTTTCTCTCTATCACCTCTGTTTTATTTTCATTTTTTTAAAGATTTTATTTATTTATTTGACATGGGGGGTGGGTAGAGAGCAAGCACAAGTAGGGAGAGTAGCAGACAGAGAGAGAAGCAGGCTCCCAGATGAACAGGGAGCCCAATGTGGGACTCGATCCCCGGGACCCTGGGATTATGACCTGAGCCGAAGGCAGCCGCCAACCAACTGAGCCACCCAGGCATCCCTCCAGCTCCTCTATTTTAAATGACCCTGATCAATTAGCTTTTTCTTTTCTTAACACCCTTCACAATCTTGAATTTTACATCTCAAAGGTCCTTCAATCCAGGCTGGCAGAGTGACCTTTTCTCTGGAGGAAAAGTGTGGGAAGCTGGAATGAGGTGGGGGAGAAAAAGCAGTCAGCATTGGCATTCTATCTTTCAGCAAGGGAAGGTCATTTCTACATTAAGACTTTTTCATCCTGTTCAATTATGAACAGGGTAACAGAACTTTAGATGCCAAATATTGAAACTTGGTTTTCAGGTTTTGTTATTAAACTAGGTTTGGGTTTCAATGTATCCCACCAGATACATTGTATTCCCCCAGAAATTCATCATCTATATCTTCATCAACATTGGGTATTTCTTCATCACTTTCTTCATGTGAAACTAAGTAAAATTGTTTTAAGTTACTGTTATACACTTAAATTAATAGTAACCTAAATGGAAGTGTTAAAATAAAAAGGACTACAAAGTTCTCACAGACAGAAGGGCCAGGATTTTGCTATAAAAATAAAGACTTCTACTTGAACTGTGTCCTAGGATCCTGCCAATTCCCTGATGGTTTACATAAGTATGATTACGTACATCCTATTTACACTGAGGAGCAGAGTGCCAAGAAGTAGCCAGTTAATAGGGAATAGGTCAAGAGGAAGGAAAACAAGTAAAGGCTTAATATTGCTTCCTTGTTTTTGATTTTTAAAAAATTTTCCATTTCTAAATATAATGATATTACTAGAGCCCTGCTGCTCTCTTTGATTAAATGAGAAAAGATTAATTGCTACACTTGGCACCTCACTAGATACTTCCTGTAATATCCTGTTTTCTGTTAACTACTTGATAATTCAATTAAAAGTCAGTAGAATTATAAGTAGGTGAGATGAAGTCTCATGAGGTCTTGAATTTACTTTAAAATATTTTAGCAACAAAAAGAAAGAAAAGGATGGTAGATGAATCTAATATGGCAAAGAATTTATAATTTTTAAATCTAGGTGTAACATGTATTAATAAGCATTCAGTGTACCAGCCTCTTCACTTTTGTGGTGTTAAAAATTTTCATAAGATTAAAATCTATGGTTACATTGAAGGCAATCAAGCTCTTAGCTTTAAAGAGTAAAGGTTCATGTTCAACCAAAGAAGAATTTGATTGGTTGCATCTTAATTTATCCAGAATACTATTGAACATTTCTGATACCTGAAAATTTTCTAACTCTCTAAAGATGAAAAAAAAAAAAACCTATTCAATGATAAATATCAGATTCAAGACATTTTGACATTCAGCATGCTTAACAGTAACACCAATTTATACTTGTCACAGTGAAAAATCCAAACGCTCCCGATACCCAGATTCTTCCGTATTTCCCACCTCCCACCCCACCCCTCTTCTTGTATTTTAGTCTTGGATTTAGCCCTAAACACCCTTTTATTTTACTTTATTGCTCTTATTGACTTACTTGAATAAAAAATAAGCTACATAACATCCAAGAGAAAAAGACTCTTGGATCAAAAAGAATTTTAGAAGAACTAGGACAAATAATAAGAGTGGTTGTAAATAAAGAGAGGTTTCAAGTCCTCTATTATGGACCAAGGCAGTATTATGGATATTTTACATACAGCAGAGTAAGACACTTTCTGATATTGTTTGTGAGAAATATTTGTTTTTTATTTCTTGAGAGTCACTAGAATGGCCCTATTGCTTATTCAAATGTCAGGCAGATAGAGATCTTTAGAGGTGTAATGCTCTTGTGATAAGAGTAGAGCAAATATCTTTCATTGTTTCATCAAGTCTGTCACTAACTGTGACTCCTCAAATGTAAATCTGGTTATGTAGCGCAGAAGTAGATGAATTTGTATAAAGAGTTTAGGACCGGGACGCCTGGGTGGCTCAGTTGGTTGGACAGCTGCCTTCAACTCAGGTCATGATCCCGGAGTCCCAGGATCGAGTCCCGCATCGGGCTCCCAGCTCCACGGGGAGTCTGCTTCTCTCTCTGACCTTCTCCTCGCTCATGCTCTCTCTCACTGTCTCTCTCAAATAAATAAAAATAAAATCTTAAAAAAAAAAAAAGAGTTTAGGACCTTCTGGGAGGAAATAAATCCTAAATATTCTCTCTGAGGATATCCTACTACGTTCTCCTCTCTGACATACAAATTAAAGAATGCTACTGGAATGGAGAAGGCAGACTTCATTCATCCAAGGGCCAGCGGTAGGAAAAGGCAGCATGTCTCCTAAAATACAATTAATGTAGAGAAAGGAGTTTTTATCTGTACTAGCAGGTCTAACTCATGATGCATAAATAATACAAAAGTAAGTAGAGAAAGGGGTATCTGGCTGGCTCAGTCAGTGGAGCATGTGACTCTTGATCTCTGGGTGTTGGGTGTAGAGCTCACTTTAAAAAAGGAAAGAAGCAGAGTAATAAACATATTTATACTGTTTTACACATAAACCATTAATTGGCACTTAACATCCTTTCCTTGAATAAGACAAAACTTTTACCTCTCTTTGAATTTTCCCATCCTTCACCACCTACTGCGTTAAAATCATCTGGAAATTCAGCTCTAAATTACCTAAATTCGGCTCTAAATTACCTAAATTCAGCTCTAAATTCCGTTGTAGTGGACAAAGCAAGAGGTATTCAAATTTCATACAATCTGCTCTATGGTCCCCAGCTTCTTCATCTTAAACCCTGACTTGGTTCCCAACTTGCTTCCTTATCCGAATAGTTCTCACCCTTGATTTCCATGCAAGGCCTCATTTCCCCCTTGAAAGCTCACCAAGCATCTCACTTCACAAAGATACTCTTCTGCCTCTGAATTCCTATTACCTTTACCATTCATTTTCATACTCTTCTCTATTACTACATTTTAAGTATATATATATGTATATACATATATATATATAAACTAAAATTGAGCTTATTTGAGAGCAATGACTGCATTCTAGATCTCTCTGCACTCTTCAAGGGCTTACTGTGGTATTTTAGATATGGGCTAAACATTAGACTAAAGCTCTAATTTAGTCAGAACACACAAGTTCTTCCCCTACCTCTCCTTGGTTCTTTTTAGCTTAGTAACGGTCACAGACAACTGATTGTGAGTCTTAGGGCTTTTATTAGTGTACCTAGCAACCAGGAGGGTTCCCAAGGATACAAACCCTGAAGATACATGCTTTTGAAATGGTAACTAATGGAACTAAGGAGGTAGTATTAAAACAGAGTACATTTCCATATAAACTGAAATCATATGTCAATATTAGAACTACTGTATAATTAACTGTGGCTTTATGGTCTTGGTAGGAGCTATTATTGCCCTCTTTATAATCAAACACTTTTTTTTAGTCACATCAAGCAAACATCTCTAACTTTCACAAAATGAAGTAATGAAGACTGACTAGAGGAATACCAAGAACAATGTGACAACCAACCATGTGCACATAAGGCAGATTTAACAAATACTAACATTCAGCCATCTTTCCTAAGAAATAAAACAGAGACAAAGCCCTCTCGCCTTGTCTTTTCTCTTTCCCCAGAAGAACAGCTATCCCAAAGTTGATATTAATATATGTAGATTTTTCCTCTCCATGTTTGTATATATTTTACCATACATCTATATACCCATTAACGCTATATAAGATTATTCTCCATGTTTACAAATATTACACAAATGTTATAGCATACACAGTGTTCTGCAAACTTTCTTCATTAGAAATTATGTGTTTGAGATTTAAGCATACAAATATATGCAGTGGATTCCCTTAAATTGCTGCATATGATTCCATAAGATATTTCATAATATACGATTTGTTTATCTATTCTCTTATTGAAACGCATTAATTTATTTCCAGTTGTGGGGGGCACTGGATTGACTCAGTAGGTAAAGCATAGGACTCTTGATCTCGAGGCTGTGAATTTGAGCCCCATGTTGGACATAGAGCTTACTTAAAAAAGAAAAAAAGATTGAGATGCCTGGGTGATGTAGTTGGTTAAGTGTCTGACTCTTGGTTTCAGCTCAGGTCTTGATCTCATGGGTCATGGGATCAAGCCCCTTTGGGCTCTGTGCTCAGTGGGGAGTCTGCTTGAAGATTATCTCTCTCTACCCCTCCCCCCATACATGTGCATGTGTACTCTCTCTCTCTCTATCTTTCTCATTTAAATAAATAAGTCTTTAAGAAAAAAGATTATTTCCAGTTTTGGAAATTAAACTAAAAGAGCTGCAGTAAATATCTTTGTATCTGACTTGACATGTATGCAAATCCCTTTAGTGTAAATATTAGAACATGAAATAATGTTAATATGATAAATCATTACTGATTTTCTGATGTTTGATAAACCATGCTTATGTTCATGAAATAAACTTTATTTGGTCATGACTTTTTCAGGGTTTTTTTATGACTTTGGCGCTGCATTCATAAGTGAGGTTTGTCAGCAGGAAAGAATGTCCAATGAAAAAAAGACAGTCTCTTCAACAAATGGTGTTGGGAAAATTGGACAGCCATATGCAGAAGAATGAAACTGGACCATTTCCTTACACCACACACAAAAATAGACTCACAATGGACGAAAGACCTCAATGTGAGACAGGAATCCATCAAAATCCTTGAGGAAAACACAGGCAGTGACCTCTTCGACCTCAGCCACAGGAACTTCTTCCTAGAAACATCACCAAAGGCAAGGGAAGCAAGGGCAAACGTGAACTACTGGGACTTCATCAAGATCAAAAGCTTTTGCACAGCAAAAGAAACAGTCAATAAAACCAAAAGAAAACTGACAGAATGGGAGAAGATATTTGCAAATGACATATCAGATAAAGGGCTAGTATCCAAAATCGATAAAGAATTTATCAAACTCAACACCCAAAGAACAAATAATCCAATCAAGAAATGAGCAAAAGACACGAACACACATTTCTGCAAAGAAGACATCCAAATGGCCAACAGACACATGAAGAAGTGCTCGACATTACTTGGCATCAGGGAAACACAAATCAAAACCTCAATGAGATAACCACCTCACACCAGTCAGAATGGCTAAAATTAACCAGTCAGGAAATGACAGGTGTTGGCAAGGATCTGGAGAAAGGGGAACTCTCCTACACTGATGGTGGGAATGCAAGCTGGGGCAGCCACTCTGGACACCATATGGAGGTTCCTCAAAAAGTTGAAAATAGAACTCCCCTATGACCCAGCAATTGCACTACTGGGTATTTACTCCAAAGATACAAATGTAGTGATCCGAAGGGGCACATGCACCCAAATGTTTATAGCAGCAATGTCCACAATATCAAACTATGGAAAGAGCCTAGATGTCCATTGACAGATGAATGGATAAAGAAGATGGGGTGTGTGTGTGTGTGTTTGTGTGTATACACACACACAATGGAATATTATGCAGCCATCAAAAAAAGAAATCTTGCCATTTGCAATGAAGTGGATGGAACTAGAAGGTATTATGCTAAGCAAAAAAAAAAATTAATCAGAGAAAGATAATTATCCTATGATCTCACTGACATGCAGAATTTGGGGAAAAAAAACAGAGGATCACAGGGGAAGGGAGGGAAAATGAAATAAGACTAAACCAGAGAGTGAGACAAACCGTAAGAGACTCTTAATCTCAAAAATCAGAGGGTTGCTGGAGTGGAGGGAGATAGGTGGGGGCCTGGTTGATGGACACTGGGGAGGATATGTGCTATGGTGAGTATTGTGAGTTGTCCAAGACTGATGAACTACAGACCTATACCCCTGAAACAAATAATATATTATATGTTAATAAAAAAAATTTTTAAAAATAAGTGAGGTTTGCCTATGATGTTATTTTCTTTTTTTTATGATGTTATTTTCTTAGAGTGTCCTTGATTTATTACCAAGGTTATAGAGCCTTCTAAAATAATTTGGGGAGCTTTCCCTCTCTTTCTATTTCTTTCTTTCTTTTTTTTTTTAGATTTTATTTATTTATTTGACAGAGAAAGATCACAAGCAGGCAGAGAGGCAGGCAGAGAGAGAGAGGAGGAAGCAGGCTCCCTGCAGAGCAGAGAGCCCGATGCGGGGCTTGATCCCAGGACCCTGAGACCATGACCTGAGCTGAAGGCAGAGGCTTTAACCCACTGAGCCACCCAGGCACCCCCCTCTCTTTCTTTTTCTAAAACAATTTGATTACAACAGAATTTATCTCACATTTTAAAAACTCTGAAGTATTCTTTGTTTTGTTGATATTTAAGATTTTTCAAATACTTTTTCAATAAATATTGGGAAGTTTTAATTTTTTAAAACATTATCCGTTTCATCATATGTTTATATTATTTGATATAAGTGGGACATATTTCCATTATGATTTTAACAATCTAAACTGTATCTATAGTTATACTCTCTTTTCACCCAAATATTATTTTATATCTTTATTTTTCATTTTCACTAAATGCAAAACTATTTTATTAATTTCTTCAAACATTCAGCTTCTCAATTTGTCTGTTTTTTTTTTTTCTCCTTTTCATTATTTTCTACTCTTATTAGTTCTTTCTATTCTCTTTGGCATACTTTATTATTCTTTTTGTAAGCATTCCACGTGTGGTTAAAATATATACATATTCTCTGGTTGTTGTATATAGGTATATTTAAAAACATGTTCAATTGTATTACTCAAATGTTCTATATTGTTTCAAATCATTAATCTGATTCTTGAGTTTCTGGTAGAGTTATCAGAGATTTGACAGTTTTTCTTGAAACTATATTATTAGGAATATTCCAATTCATCATTATTGTAACTCCATGAGTTGATCCTTTCTCATTATGCAGCATTCATTTTTAACTGTGTTGATATTTTTGCCTTACACTTTTATTTGCTGTTAATATTTCTATATTACTCATCTTTTGTGTAGTATTTTTCTTTACTTGACATTTCCTTGTTTAATTTTTTTCACCATTTTATTTTCAGCCTTATCATGTTGCTTTGCTTTTGAGATGTCTCTTTTAAAACAGCATATATTTGTATTTTAGGAATTTCTATCTTGAAATAATTTTAGACTTGCAAGTAGTTGCAAAAATAGTACAAAATATTCTTATATACCTTTCACATAGCTTCCCACAAGTGTTTACATTTTAAATAGGCACAATACAATGGTTAAAATCAGGAACTTAACACCAATACCACATCATTAATTAATGATATATTTAAATTTTTCCAATTGCCCACTCATGTCATTTTTTTTAGGCTCAGATTCAATCCAGTACATTGTCAAATTTCCTTTCTTTAATCCTGACAAATTTTAAGTCTTTCTTTGTATTTCATGAGCTTGACAGTTTTGAAGAGTACTGCACAGTTATTTTATAGAACTCCCTCAATTTGGGTTTATCTAGTTTTTCCTTATAATGACACTCAAGTTTTTGGTTTTTTTTAAGATTTTATTTATTTGTGAGAGAGAGAGAGAGAGAGAGAGCGAGAGAGCGCACAAGCAGGGGGACCTTCGGGCAGAGGGAGAAGCAGGCTCCTTGCCCAGCAAGGAGCCCAATGTGGAGCTTGATCCCAGATCCTGGGATCATGACCTGAGTAAAAAGCAGATGCTTAACCAACTGAGCCACCCAGGCATCCTAAGGGTATTTTTTTTCCATTGAGGTAAAATTGGTATATAATCTTAAATAAGTTTCAGGTGTAAAATGCTGTAATTCAATATTTGCATACACTACAAAGTGATCACCACCATAAGTCTAGTTACAATCCATCACCATACAGTTAAGCTCCTCACCGACTATGCTTACCCCCAAACCCCTTCCCATCTGGTAACCACCGATATCTAGGAGTTTGTTTTTGTTATGTTTTATTTGTTTATTTTGTTTTTTGGTACCACATATAAGTAAAATCATATATTTGCCTTTTTCCATCGGGCTTATTTCACATAGCATAGTGTCTGCAAGGTCCATTTACGTTGTCACAAATGGCAAGATTTTCTTCTTTCTTATGGCTGAGTAGTATCCCCTTGTATATATACCACATCTTCTTTTTTCATTCATCCATTGATAAACACTTAGGTTGCTTCCCTATCTCAGCTCTTATAAATAACACTTGAATAACCTAGGAGTGCATATAGCTTTTCAAATTAGTGTTTTCACATTTTTTTTGGATAAATAACCAGAAATGGATTCCGAGCTGTACCTGGTGGTTCTTTTTTTAATTTTTTTTCTTTTTAATTTTTTAAAAGATTTTATTTATTTATTTGACAGAGAGAGAGAGAGAGATCACAAGTAGGCAGAGAGGCAGGCAGAGATGGAGAGGAGAGGCAGGCTCCTGCCGAGCAGAGAGTCCAATGCGGATCTCAATCCCAGGACCCTGAGACCATGACCTGAGCCGAAGGCAGAGGCTTTAACCCACTGAGCCATGCAGGCACCCCTTTTTTAAATTTTTTGGGGAATCTTCATACTGTTTTACATTGTGACTACACCAGTTTACATTCCCAACAGTGTACAAGTCTTTGAGCCAAAGGCAGTTGCTTAACCAACTGAGCCACCTGTGCACCCGATAATAGCCATTCTAACAGGTGTGATCAAATTTTGTACTTTTGAGAAGGATACGATATAAGCGATGTTTTGTCCACCTCTGTGCATCATATCAGAAAAAGCATAATGCTGATATCGCTCTAGTTTCTAGGTTAAGATAATGTCCACTATGTTTCTCCACCATAAAATTATTTTTCTCTTCATAATTACTAAGTATCTTATTGGGAGATCCTTTATGGCTATGTATCTATGGCTATCCTGTTTCTCAGCATATATTTGCCTACTAATTTTAATATCCATTGATGACACTTGTGTAAAACAATTATTATTATAGTGTTTGCCAAGTGGTTTTCTTTTTTTTTAATTTTATTTTATTTATTCATTCAGGCAGAGAGAGAGGAAGGGAAACAGGCTCCCTGCTGAGCAGAGAGCCCAATTCTGGGCTTGATCCCAGGACCCTGGGATCATGACCTGAGCCCAAGGCAGAGGCTTTAATCCACTGAGCCACCCAGGTGCCCCTGCCAAGTGGTTTTCTATTTGCATCATTCTTTGTACATTTATTAATTAGACTAACACTGTAAAGAAGAGCTTTCCCTCTCTACCTATGGAATAAGAAAGATATTTGGTCTTTGACCCCGGTTTCTGACGCAGAGCTCCTAGGAAGAAGAAAGCTATTTGGTCTTTGTCTCCAGTTCCTGGTGCAGAGCTCCTAAAGCCTCTGGAAGTTCCTGAGTGATAAAAGCAATAGGAATGTCTTTTCTAGGTAGCTTCAAGATGGGACTTGGGCACCAGAAAGACCAAACCTTGATTAGAAGCTTGGTACTTTCAGACCCACCCCTCACCAACTGGAGAGAGGAGAAGAGCTGAAGATTGAATTAAGCACGATTGACTATAATCATGCATATGTAATGAAACTCCCATAAAATCCTGCACATGATGAGGTTTGGGGGACTTGCAAGTTGGTGAATACACCCACGTGCTAGGAGCGTGGTGCACCCAAGCTCCACGGGCTCCTGGGCTCGGGACTCTTTGGAACCTTGCTCTTGTACTTCATTTGGCTCTTCATTGATATACCACTTTATAACAAACTGTCATACCAAGTAAAGCATTTTCTTGGGTTGGGGGGGTGGTCTTGAGGAAACCCCTGAATTTGTAGCCAAGTCAGACAGAAGCGTGGATGACCTGGCATCGGAACCTTGTGCCTGGCATATGAAGTGAGGTCAGTTTTGCGAGGCTGAGCCCTTAAATCTGTGGTGTTTGACATTAATACTGGGTACTTACTGTCCACATTGAATTGAATTGTAGCACTTAGCAACTTCAGAGTTGGAGAAATTGTATTAGGAAAGACACATTTGGTGTCTGGAGGAAAAAATCTCTTGCCAGCATTGTGGAATTGTATTTTATTTTAGTTACAATCAGTGTTGTCCTGGAGCCAGATTATACTGATTCAGAAGAGTCATTTGTTAACATTCATGAAATTTGTGGGCTGCTTTTTTTTTTTTTAAGATTTTATTTATTTATTTGACAGATAGAGATCACAAGTAGGCAGAGAGGCAGGCAGAGAAAGAGGGGGAAGCAGACTCCCTGCTGAGCAGAGAGCCCGATGAGATCCCAGGACCCTGGGATCATGACCTGAGCCACCTAGGCGCCCCTGTGGGCTGGTTTTTAACTACAGTAAGACACACACACCAGACACCACCAATGGTAGCAGGTTTTGTCCTTTATTTTGACCTTGCTTTTTTCTTTTGTTTTCTTTTTTTAAGGATTTATTTATTTGAAAGAGACAGAGAGAGAGGGAGGGAACATGGGGGTGAGGGGCAGAGGGAGAGAGATAATCTCAAGCAGACTCCCCAGTGAGCAAGGAGCCTGACATGGGATTTACTCCCATGACCCTGAGATCATGACCTGAGCTGAAATCAAGAGTTGGATGCTTAACCGACTGAACCACCCAGGCACCCCCATTTAATGGTCTTCTTTGTATCAGCCCTCAGGTGAGGCCAAGTTTTCTGGCTGGTTCTGCTCTAGACAGTCATTAAATGGATCTTATACTTTCCATCTAGTGTCCTCACCATTGCCTAGGGCAAGAGGTGGTTTTGTTTGTCTCTTTGTTTAACTGAAGAATAATTGGCATACAATATTTTATTAGTTCCCAGTTAGGACAAGAGTTCTTAACCATTTTTGTGCCATAAACTCCTTTGGCACTCTATTCAAGCATATATACTCTCTCTCAATATTATATATAAAATAAAATACATTTTAATGCATAAAATGAAATACACTTAGATTTAAAGGAAACAGATTATACTGGATTATAGTTATAAAATAGTTTTCTAAGTAATTATATAATAATAAATACTACTTAATTCATTAAACAACCTAACAGTGGGCCTAGTTACAACCATAACTTTGAAATATGTTTGAGCATAAATGACATTTAGAGAGATCTGAAAAAACTGTAATATGATAATTTTTTTAAAGATTTTATTTATTTATTTGACAGATAGATCACAAGTAGGCAGAGAGGCAGGCAGAGAGAGGAAGGGAAGCATGTTCCCTGCTGAGCAGAGAGCCCAATTCGGGGCTCCATCCCAGGACCCTGGGATCACGACCTGAGCTGAAGGCAGAGGCTTTAACCCACTGAGCCACCCAGGCGCCCCTTTAATATGATAATTTTTTAAGACTTTATTTATTTGACAGAAAGAAAGAGAGAGAGCAAGAGAGGGAACGCACAAGCAGGGGAGAGGGGCAGAGGAGAGGGAGAAGCAAGCTCCCCACTGAGCAGGGAGCCTGATGCAGGGCTTGATTCCAGTATCCTGGGATCATGACCTGAGCCTAAGGCAGACGCTTAATCAACTGAGCCACCCAGGTGCCCCATGAAAATATTTTTTTGAGTGGCAAATTCATAGATATTACTAATACCACAGTGTGGCTTATTGTCTACATTCATAATTGACGAAAATATTAATTTCAGCTAGAGACTAATGAAGACAAGGATGTAATATTTTCCTACCCAAATTTATGAATCTAAGATTAAGAACCCCTGCCCTTGCATGTGTCTTTCACTTGAAGCTGAGTCCTAGGCAGTGTTCTCATTTACAAAAAGGGGAAGAACATGAAAAAGTGTACACTTAGGGTTTTATTATTTTTTATTCACTCAGTGGTTTTTTTTTTTTTAAAGATTTTATTTATTTATTTGACAGACAGAGATCACAAGTAGGCAGAGAGGCAGGCAGAGAGAGAGGGAAAAGCAGGTTCCCTGCTCAGCAGAGAGCCCAATGCGGGACTAGATCCCAGGACCCTGGGATCATGACCAGAGCTGAAGGCAGAGATTTTAACCCACTGAGCCACTCAGGCGCCCCTACACTCAAGTGTTTTAAAGTTCTCTTCTGAAAGTGGCATTTGTTAGTCTGCTCACTAGGGACTTAGTCAGTGGCCACTGCTAGCTATAACATAAGCTGGGAAACATAGTCTTTGACTGGGAACCACATGTCCAAATATAACCATATTACCTAGTAAATTAACAACTGGCAATCTCCTTCATGCTCTTGCAAGAAAAAATAATTTTTATGTTTTAACTTATAAATAGATATATGGGAGGGTGGGTTTCCTCGAGCATTTCTCTTTTTCTAAAATTAAATTAAATTAATTTGTGTGAGAGAGAGAGAGAGCACAAGCAGTGGGAGTGGCAGGCAGAGGGAGAAGCAGACTCCCCACCAATCAAGGAGCCTGATGTGGGGCTTGATCCCAAGATGCTGGGATCATGACTTGAACCAAAGCCAGACACTTAACCAGGTGTCCCTCTCTGAGCATTTCTTAATATGTAAACTTCATAAGCATTTTAAGCATTTTTACATGTTTTAGATGAAATATATATGTTAGATGAGATATATATATATATTTTTCATCTAACTAAAACATGTATATATATTTATTTATTTTAAAGATTTTATTTATTTATTTGACACAGAGAGAGAGAAAGAGAGTGAGAGATGGAACACAAGCAGGGGGAGTGGGAGAGGGAGAAGCAGGTTTCCCACTGAGCAGGGGGTCTGATGTGGGGCTTTATCCCAGGACCCTGGGATCATGACCTGAACCGAAGGCAGCTGCTTAACCTGCTAGGCCATACAGGTGCCCCAGATGAAATATATTTTTAAATTGCAAACCTAAAGCATATAACCTAAGCTAGGGTGGAGATAGGGAATTAGCTCACCACAAAGTTGTGAATTAGGAAAACTATTTCTGTCTTTATAGTATTTTCATTTCTACCCACTTTTTTTTAAATAGCCTCTCCTCTCCTCTCCCATTTTAGCCTTTATTTCCATTTTATTTTGAACATTTTCAAACATACAGAAAAGGTTTTAAAAATAGTATAATACCTATATGTCCTCCACCTAGATTCAAAAGTTGTTAATTGTTGGGGCACCTGGGTGGCTCAGTTGTTAAGTATCTGCCTTCTACTCATGTCAGGATCTCAGGGTCCTGGGATCAAGCCCTGTAGCTGGCTCTCTGCTCAGCAGGGAGCCTGCGATTCCCTTTCCCTCTGCTTGCAGCTCGGCCTACTTGTGCTCTCTCTGTCAAATGAATAAATAAAATCTTTTTTAAAAACTGCAAATTGTTAACATTTGCTTTATCTCTCTTTAATTTCTATCTATATGTACATTTGTCACGAGTACACTATGAATGTGCAGACACGAGTTGTGTCTTTCCACAATGTCAGTTTCATTAAGTCATAAAGCAAGGCTAACAATTACAAAGCAGGTTCAGGATTCCCAATTCAATGACATTTTGTTACACATTTAACTTGGTTTCATACACATTAAACAAAGCAAAGAATAACACAAAGTCCTACAACAAAGGGGGAGAAGTTAAGAAACCAAACATGAGGTCAGTCCCTGAGCGCACAGTTAAGATGAGGCCTCGGTCCAGTGCGGGTCAGCTCTCAGTGTGTGCTGTGTATTATGTCCTAGCAGTGGAGGATCTCTATTATGCTCAGAGATCAATCAGGCAGAGCCTTTGCCACCAGTTGTCTCTTCAATGTGGTGAGATGTGAAAGGGTCAGTATTTGGAGAGTCTGACGGTTTGCTGCAAAAGCCCTCCCTTTTTAAAGGAGTTTAATCAGTCTTGGGCCTTTGGTGGCCTCTTCAGTTTCTGCTGGTTATCAGTTCTGGGTATCATCTGGGCATCTGTGCTGGTTTCAGCAATATCCGGTCTTAGCCACTACGCCCTGGCTGCTTGCCATGCTGATGTGACTGACTCCATCTTGCTCTCTACAATATTTTTAAGCAATTTGAATTTAAATTACAGATATTATGAAACGTCACCCCTAGATACTTCAGCATGTATGTTCAAAGAAATAAGGACATTCCCTCACATAATTACATTATCACTCTAAGGAGAACTAATAATTCTCTAATATCTAATATACTTTCCATATTTAAATTTCCTAATCATTTTTTAAACATTTTATTTATTCTTTTGAAAGAAAGAGAGGGAGAGAGAGAGAGAAAGCATGAATGGGGGAGGGTGAGAACCAGACTCCCAGGCCAAGCAGGGAGACCGACTTGGCGCTCAACATGGGGCTTGATCCCAGGACCCTTGGATCATGACCTGAGTGAAGGCAGTTGCTTAACCCACTGAGCCACCCAGATGACCCAATTACCTAATCACTTCAAAAATGTTTTTCATAGGTGTGCCTGGCTGGCTTAGTCGGTAGAGCATGTGACTTGATCTCCTGATCTTAAGGTTATGAATTCAAGTCCCAAACTGGGTGTGGGGCCAACTTAATTTTTTTTTTTAATGTTCTGTATAACTAATTTTTCCACTAATAAGCATCTCTTAGTTTGGTAATAGACCTTTTCAACTTTGAACAACACTTTTTCTCTTTAAGATTTTATTTATTTGTTTGTCAGAGATACAGAGAGAGCTCAAGCAGTGGGAGCAGCGGGCAGAGCAGGCAGAGAGAGAAGCAGGCTCCCCGGCTGAGCATTTTTTTTTTCCTTGCATGGTGTGGAGCCGATCACTTTTCTCCCACCCCCTAGGGACCAGCAGGTGGAGACCCCCTCTCTGTTCAGTCTGGGGTCTAGGGGGATGGGCCCAAGGTCTCTGCTCAGAGAGGTGCTAGGGGAGCTGTCCAGCTCACTCTCCTTGGGGACCGGCTCAACAGGGGCTATGGATTTGCTTTTGGCGTTGTTTAAAAAAAAAAAAAAGGAAAAAAGAAAATATATTTTTTTGAAGAAAGGACTGTGCCCAGGGTCTTATCCCAGATGGGTTGGGGCAGTTACCTGATTGTTGTTTTAATTTAAAAAAAAAAAAAAAAAAAAAAACTGGGGGAAAAAAAAAAAAAAAAGCCTGATGCAGGACTTGATCCCAGGACCTTGGGATCATGATCGGAGCCGAAGACAGACACTTAACCGACTGAGCCACCCAAGAATCCCTTGAATGCAACTTCTTAACATCTAAGTAATATCTGTGTTTATCTAGACTTTTTATTTGTACTTGTGTAATTAAAGATTTTGTATCCAATTAAATGAAGACAGGAGGGGAGAAGACTTGGGTTTTTCCATTCTATTAAGTGGATATTTTGCTTGTACCTAATATAAATCAGACCTAATGCTGTTACTAAAAGGATATAGGTCTTAGTGACTTTAAATAGGAAGGCGTGGGGGCGCCTGGGTGGTTCAGTGGGTTAAGCATCTGCATTCGGCTCAGGTCATGATCTCAGGGTCCTGGGATCGAGCCCCGTATCAGGCACTCTGCTTGGCAGGGAGCCTGCTTCCCCCTCTCTCTGCCTGCCTCCTCTGCCTACTTGTGATCTCTCTCTCTCTCTCTGTCAAATAAATAAATAAATCTTAAAAAAAATAGGAAGGAGTGGATTATGGGATATCCTGGGACCATCTCTGTCCATTTCAGGCCACATTTGACCTCTTAGCTTTCTTTTTAGTTTCTCAAGATTTTCAAGATTTTACCTATGTTTACTGATTAGTCAATATATGCTAGGGACATATAATTAAGATAGACATGTTCTCTGTGCCCAAGGGAGAGAGAATCACTTAATAGTTTCAGTTAGAAGGAAACCATCATGTTTATTTATTGAGAGTGTACTGTACAAGAGCTCAGAACTGGTATTCCCTTTAATCCCAGCCTGTAATCTTTTTGCCTTCTCTGGCCCTGAGGTCTCCACATGGCAGACCTGGGTGTCATTATTTGACACCATCTCCTCCTCTGCAGTACTTTAGCCTATAGCTCCAACTCTCCAATCTTGCAGCACCATCGTTATGTTTTCATCCCTAAAGCACCAATATACAAGTTCAAGGGAAAGAACTCTAGGGAAAAAGCCTCAAGCCCTTTGCTGCCAAGACTCCTGAATTATGACCAGGGAAAGAGGAGTAACTGTCCAAATATCTTACTCAGCCATTGATGCAATAATGTTGCGGAATACACTACTCCAAAATCAGTGGTTTAAACTGTAAGCATTCAGAAATAAATAAATAGGGGTGCCTGGTTGGCTCAGTTCAAGAGCAGGAGACTCTTGATCTCAGACTCAAAAGCTACACCTTATTGGTATAGAGATCACTGAAAAATAAAATCTTAAAAAAATAAAAATATTGGGTTATGGACATTGGGGAAGGTACGTGCTATGGTGAGTGCTGTGAAGTGTGTAAGCCTAACGATTCACAGACCTGTACCCCTGGTGCTAATAATACATTATATGTTAATAAAAAATTTAAAAAATAAAAAAATATGAAACTACAAGCATTAATTTTTATTTTATAGTTCTATGGGTTGCTTGCTCCTTGGTTATTCCAGGCAAGATACTTTTTCTTTTTTTTTTTTTAAGATTTTTTATCTCTAGTCTCTGGGTTCCAAGTTCTAGGTGGAAGGTTGGGTTCACATGTGTTCCATGTGTTTCCATAGCAACCACCCTGGTCAAATCACCACAGTACAAGAAGACAAGAAGCCTGTGTTCACATAATTTTGTATTATATCATCATATACTGTTAATTAAAGCAAGTCCAATAGCCAACCCCCAAGTCAGTAGGGCAGGGAAATAGAATCTATGCCACGTCAGAAGGGGGAGTAGAGTGAATTTTTGTGGAACACTAATGTATTAGACCAAGATTTCCAGGAAAAAGCACAGAAGGGAGTAGAAAGGATAGATTCTCAAGGGTAGAACACAGAAAAGCTAAATCTGGGCATGATTAGAGATGGAAAATCCTTCCAAAATACCACCTACCAGGAAGTAATATGGAGGACACATCCTAGTGTGTGTAATCATAATAGTGATGAAATGCTACAAGATACCATACAAAAAAATTCATCACCATCCAAAATTCATCAGCCATCCAAAAAAAAAAAAAAAGAAATCTCTCTATTTGCAATGACATGGTTGGAACTAGAGGGTATTAGACTAAATGAAATCAATCAGAGAAAGACAATTATCATATGATCTCACTGATATGCGTAATTTAAGAAACGAGGCAGAGGATCATAGGGGAAGAAAGGAAAAAGTGAAATAAGAAACCAGAAAGGGAGATAAACCAGAAGAGACTCAATCTCAGAAAACAAAATACGGGTTGCTGGAGGAGAGGGGGTTGGGAGGGATGGGGTGGTTGGATAATGGACATTGGGGAGGACGTGTGTTGTGGTGAGCCCTATGTGTTGTGTAAGACTGATGAATCACAGACCTGTACCCCTGAAACAAATAATATATTATACATTAATTAAACAAAAAAATACAAACATTGGTACTGCTGAGAGAGATGAAGAATCAACTAATGAAGAAAATACCATAATTTTATTTTTGATTGTGTATGATAAATTATATTTCTTTGCATGGGCTCCTTACCTTTTATAATTTTTCATCTTTACATATAAGAACCATCACAAATATCATTAAATATGTCAAATTGTGTTATTTTAGATATAGTAGAAAAGTTTATGTGCCGTTTATAGATTTTTGTTATGCAATTTGATTTTTTTGCTCATAACTAGAGGAACCCATGATCTAAACTAGAGTGGAAGCTAAGATAATAGAAACAAGAGAATATAATAGCTATTTTGCAGAAATTAACAGAAAAAAATTGGTTGAACAATTGGATTACATTTAAGAGATAGATAAATCCAAGATATTTTTGTATACAAGCCTATTTGACTTCTTGAATAATACAATCAAAAAAATAATACAATCAACAAAAGCCAGAGAGTTGTGAGGGGTCTGAGAAATAATCTATGATATTGTGATTTCATTTAAAAAGTATGTATTTGGTTTTTGACTCATTCCTGGCACAGAGCTCCCCAAACCCTTGTAAATTCATAAGAGATAAGAGCACTGGGAGAATCTTTTGTTCTAACGAGGCAACTCTAGGTGGGGTCCTGGATGGCTTCTGGATGCAGGCTGGTAACCTGAAAGACTAAACCATGATTAGAAATTTGGAATTTTCAGCCTCACACTAGGGGGAGAGGGGCTGGAAATGGAGTTAAAAATCGATCATCAGTATATAAGGAAACCTCTATAAAATCCCACTAGTATGGGGTTCAGAGGGCTTCCAGGGTTGATGAACACATCCACATACCCCAATTCTACGGAGACAGAAGCTCCTGTGCACCGGACCCTCCCATACCACGCCCTAGGTATCTCTTCATTGATCTTGTCATCTCTATCTTTCATCATACTACTTAATAAACTAGTAAACGTGTTTCTCTGTGTTCTGTGAGCTACTTTATCAAATTAATTGAACCTGAGAAGGGGATCATGGGAACCTCAGACTTATTGCTGGTCAGAAGCACAGGTGACAGCCTGGATTTGTGGTTGGCCTCTGAAGTGGGGTGGGAGTAGTTTTGTGGGACTGAGACCTACAGCTGTGGGATCCAATGTTGTTTCCAGGGAGATAGGGTCAGAACTGAACTGAGTTAAGTTGTTGGACACCCCCCTGGGGTTGGAGAATTGCTTGGAGTGGAGAGAAAACTCCCACACATTGAAATTGGGTACAAAATCTTAATCTCCAAAAATGACTCTCAACTATTCTTCTCAATCCTATGCAACATATGCTGCTTCTCTCATCCAGATTGCTTTGTTACTTGTTTTGATCGGTGAACTATTGCAAAAGTTATATTGTGCAGTTATGCTGTGCAGTTATGGACCTTTCTGTTAAGGGGTCATCTTGAACATTTCAGCCTCAGCTGAGCTTCCAGCTGAATGTAGCCAGAAGAGTAGTCCTTAGTCAATACCATGTTAACAAGGTTGTCTGGGTGGCTCAGTAGGTAAAGTGTGTGCCTTTGTCATGATTCCAGGGTCCTGGGATTGAGTTGAGCCCCACATTGGGCTCTCTGCTCAGTGGGGAACTTGCTTCTCCATCTTCTTCTGATGCCCCCTCTGTTTGTGCTCTCTTACTCTCTCTCTGCCAAACAAATAAAACCTTTTTAAAAAAATCTTTTAGAAAAAATAAAAAAAACAACAACAGATAAAGTTAAGCATACATTTACAGCACAACCCAGCAATTCTACTCTTTGGTATATATCCAAAGGAATTGAAAACATATACCTACAAAAAGACTTGATCCTGAATATTTCTAGCAATTTTATTCTTAATAGCTCTAAACTGGACCCAACCCAAATTTCCATCAAGAAGTGAACGAAGGGGAGCCTGGGTGACTCAGTTGGTTGGGTGTCAGTTGTGGTGAGCACACACTAGTGTCACACTACTGACACACTAGGGTCAGACTCTTGATTTCGGCTCAGGTCATGACATCAAGGTCCTGAGATCAAGCTCCAGACTGGGCTCCACCTGGGCATGGAGCCTGCATCTCTTTCCCTCTCTCTCTGCCCTCACCCCACCCACACTTCTCTCTCTCTCTTTCTCTCTTAAAAAAAAAAAAAAAGAGGTGAATGAATAAACAAATAGGTTTCCTTTTATTGCTAAGTAGCATTTCATTGTATGGATGTACCATTCAAAGTACCATATTGTTTTCTATTCTCTCTCTCTCTCTCTCTCTCTCTCTTTCCCTCTCTCTCTGTCTAAAATAAATAAATCTTTAAAATGGGTATACAGGAGTGTCAGGCTGGCTCTGTTGGTAGAGCATGTGCCTCTTTTTTTTTTAGAGCTTAATTTATTTTACTCATTTATTGGGAGCATGAGTGGGGTGAGGGGCAGAGGGAGAAGAAAGAATCTTAAGCAGTCTCTGCACCC
Source organism: Enhydra lutris kenyoni (assembly GCF_002288905.1). NCBI lineage: Eukaryota > Metazoa > Chordata > Mammalia > Carnivora > Mustelidae > Enhydra > Enhydra lutris. The sequence goes on along the minus strand of NW_019154156.1, from coordinate 427,224 downwards.
AGTGCCAAGCCCAACATGGGGCTTGATCTTATCATCCTGAGATCATGACATGAGCTGAAATCAAGAGTCAGATGCTTAATCAACTGAGCCACCAGGTGCCCCAGGCATGTGACTCTTGATCTCAGGGTTGTGAGTTTGAGCCTCACATGGGGTGTAGAAATTACTTTAAAGCAAACAAACATACAAACTTCAATAAATAAATAAATTGGCTATACAGTTTGCACTTCCACCTGCAACTCCCAATTTTAATGACCTGAATTGTGTCCTCCCACCTAAATTTATCTGTTGAAGCCCTAACCCCCAATGTGACTATATTTGGTGACAGATCCTTTAAAGATATTATAAAGGCTAAATGAGTTCATGAGGGTGAGGACCTAATCCAATGGGACTAGTGTCCTTACAAGACGAGAAGAGACACCAGAAGTCCACACACACAAGGAAAGGTCTAGGGAGGACATAGTAATATGGCGGTGATGTGGTGGCCATCTGGAAGTCAAGAAGAGAGGCTTCACCAGAAACCAACCCTGTCAGCACCTGGATTTTTGACTTCCAGACTCCAGAACTGTGAAAAAATTTTTTTGTTATTTATGCTTCCTAAAGATACTCTGTGACAGCAACCAGGGAAGACTAATACAGGTATGTAGCAGTATTTCACTGTGGTTTTAGTTTTCATTTCCCTAGTGATTAATAATCTTAAAGCTCTGTTCGCGTACTTGGATGACATCTCTAGTTCTTCTTGTGATGTATGTGTTTGTATATAATTATGAATATTAGTGCATCAAAGCCAAATTTTGCCCTACAAATTTCTTAATTTGTTAGGATTGTTGTTTTTACCAGGATGCTGTGATTCATCAGCATTTGTATTTGCATAATCTTTGTAAAACTATGTTTCAGTGCTGAAATTTTTAAATGAAATTTACAATAGCCTTCACAATGTTAGGTGTTCAGATATTTCACTTTAGACAGAATGACCTTCCAAAAACTCTATATTGATTTCATGAATTAGATGAAAAAAAAAAAAAACTACTATTGAAATGAATGGATTTTTTGTTTGAAGCATCCAATAACACGGACATAAAAACAGGTATCATTTAACTGTAAAGTCTTATTCTGTAATGGAGTTATTAACACATTAACAGCTATTTCTCCACTTTTCGTAAATGCATAAGAAAACAGACAATTAAAATGAGTGAAATTAATTGAAACAGTCATTTTTTCTAATGCATCACATAGTGGTAGGTAAGTGGGCTTTTGACACCTGCTTGTGTTAAATTTTTGTCTTTCAGCATAATCTTTTTTTAAATAAAGTGCTCACTTTTGAAATAGGTGCCAATGCTTCTTCAACTGAGTTGTCTTCTGGATTTTCAGTAGTTGGTACTATCACTATGGCCTCTGTGGTGCATGTAAATAGTGGCAAACACATTGTGCAAGTTACACTTCCATCATCAATGGAAATATAGTACTTCATTTTTCATTACATATGCATGTTATGGTTGAATTCTGTTGTGTTCTTCAAAATTCATATATGTTAAAGTCCTAGACTCCAATACCACAGAATATGTTCTTATTTGAGTCTAGGGTTTTGCAGATTTAGTTAGTTAAGATGAGGTCATACCTTATATGAGGAATAGGGTGGGCCCCTAATACATTATGACTGGTATCCTTATCAAAAGGCCAAATCTGGAAACAGGCATATATGGAGAATATCATGTGAAGATAAGGAGAGATTGGGGTGATGTTTCTAAATACCAAAGATATAGATGTAGTAAAAAGAAGGGCCATATGTACCTCAATGTTCATAGCAGCAGTGTCCACAAGAGCCAACCTATGGAAATAGCCGAGATGCCCTTCGACAGACAAATAGATAAAGAAGATGTGGTCCATATTTACAATGGAATATTACTCAGCCATCAAAAAGGATGAATACCCAGTATCAACATGGATGGGACTGGAGGAGATTATGCTGAGTGAAATAAGTCAAGCAGAGAAAGTCAGTTATTATATGGTTTCACTTACCTGTGGAGCATAAGTAATAGCATGGAGGACACTAGGAGAAGGAAGGGAAAAATGAAGGGGGGCAATCGGAGGGGGAGATGAACCTCTAGAGACTACAGGGGAGGGGATGGGGGGATGGGTGAGCCCAGTGATGGGTATTAAGGAGGGCACGGATTGCATGGAGCACTGGGTGTTATATGCAAACAGTGAATCATGGAACACTGCAACAAAAACTGATGTGTACTGTATGGTGACTAACATAACACAATAAAAAATAAATAAATGGCAAAGATTGCTAGGAAACCACCAAAAGATAGGGAACAGTTATGGAATAGATTCTCCTAAACAGCCCTCAGAAAAAACCTACTCCCCTCGATACTTCTTTTCAGACTTCGAGCCTCCAGAACTGTGAGACAACAAACTTCCATTCTTCAAGCCATCCCGTTTGTGGTACTTGTTTACGGAAGCCCTAGAAAACTAATCCTTGCCTTCGTACATTGGAGGTAACCACATAACGAGATGTTCTCTTAATTTACTGTCACGAGGAAGAAAATGCTAATATAAAAAAGAATAAAAATCTGATACTTGAAGCTTATATATGTATTATTAATGCACCAATAGTATTGGAGTGCCTAGGTGGCTCAGTCAATCGGGTGTCTGCCTCTTGATTTCAGCTCGGGTTGTGATCTCAGGGTTGTGAGATCAGACCTCACATGAGGCTCTGTGCTCAGTGCTGGGTCTTCTTAACATTCTCTCCCTTTCCCTCTGCCCCTGCCTGCTCATGCTCTTTCTCTTTCTCTCTCTCTAAAATAAATAAATCTTAAAAAAACAAACAAACAAAAAACTCAATAGTATCCGTAACAATTATTTAAAACTGGAAACAATCAGAATTTTTCAGGGAGGAGCTCTTTATCATTGCTACAGTCATGGTGTAAAAAAAATAAAATCAAACTAAGTTTTAATAAGTTTTAGCATTTTTTAAAATTCCCCTGGCATGCGGAGAAAGGGGAACCCTCCTACGTTGTTGGTGGAAATGCAAGCTGGTGCAACCACTCTGGGAAACAGCATGGAGGCTCCTCAACAAGTTTAAAATAGAGCTACCCTATGACCCAGCAATTGCACTACTGGGTATTTACCCTAAAGATACAAATGTAGTGATCCGAAGGGGCACATGCACCAGAATGTTTATAGCAGCAATGTCCACAATAGCCAAACTATGGAAAGAACCTAGATGTCCATCAACAGATGAATGGATAAAGAAGATGTGGTATATATATACAATGGAATACTATGCAGCTATCAAAAGAAATGAAATCTTGCCATTTGCGATGACATGGATGGAACTAGAGGGTATTATGCTTAGCGAAATAAGTCAATCGGTGAAAGATAACTATCATATGATCTCCCTGATATGAGGAAGTCGAGAAGCAACATGGGGGGGGGTTGAAGGGTAGGAAAAGAATAAATGAAACAAGATGGGATCGGGAGGGAGACAACCATAAGAGAATCTTAATCTCACAAAACAAACTGAAGGTTGCTGGGGGTCGGGGGGTCAGGAAAGGGTGGTGGGGTTATAGATATTGGGGAGGGTATGTGCTATGGTGAGTGCTGTGAAGTGTGTAAACCTGGCAATTCACAGACCTGTTCCCCTGGAGCTAATAATACATTATATGTTAATAAAAAATAAATAAATAAATAAAATAAAATTCCCCTGGCAATATTTCAGAAGCAATCTGGATAAAATAGTGTTAGATAGTCGTGCTGCTAGGTCTTTATTATAGAAAACATTTCAAGTTTACACCTTCTGTTTTGATTTTTGTAGCAGTGTATTCACACTGGGTATTATCATGTAAATAATCTGTGAGTGAAATCTATATAGTGGTTTTAGGATACTCAACAAATACATTCAATTCTTGCATTATTATTAATTTGATTAGGTATGTTTGTAACTTTTTACATTACAAAATATGAATAAGAATGTGCCATGTATAATTTTTCTTATAATAAGAACCCTCCTATATTGACTCTAAGCTTGACCTTGTGATTTGCTTTGGCCAATGCTATATTAGTAATCAAGACAAAAACAGAAGCTTGGGGCTAGCTCTTTCTTATAGTCTTGAGATTGCCATGTGAAGAAGTCTGGACTAGTCTGCTACATGGGGGATCACATGGCCCTACCAACAGTAGCACTTACCACCAGAAATGTGAGTGAGGTCTTTTTTATAGTCCAGCCCTGGTCAGGCTACCAGATGACTGCAGACACATGAGTAACCCTAGGTAAGAGCAGCAGAAGAGTCTCCCACTTAAACCCAGATTGCTCCAATCCATGGAATTATGAGCAAATAAAATGGATGTTGTTCTAAGCCACCAAATTTTGGGATTAATTTTATGCAGCAATAGATAACTAAAGCATCATCACAGGGTTTTGGCTTTTACTCTGAATGAAATGGTTCTATGAACTGAATTGTGTCTCCTTCCTGTCCCCCCATTTACATGTTAACTACCCACCATGTGACTGTATAGAGGTATACAAGAGCCTTTATAAAGGTAAGTAACGTTAAATGAGGTCATAAATATAGGGCTCTGACCCAATAGTATTAGTATCCTTATAAGAAAACCACTAGAGAGCTTCCTCACATTTTCTTTGATATGAGAGGGCATAACGAGAAGACAGTCTTCAAGCCAGGAAGGGAACTTTCACCAGAACCCAACCAGGTTAGCACCCTGATCTTGGATTTCTGATCTCTAGAACTGTGAGAAAACAAAGATCTGTTGGTTGACCCACTCAGTTTTTGAGCCAAGGAGTAACATGATCTGGTCTTTCAAAAAAATTATTCTGGCTGCTACGTTGAAAAAACAAAGCAAAACAAAACAGAAAACCCATATGTAGCCATAGGAAGAAACAAGACCAGTTAGAAAGGTGATGGAATGACCTAGATAAGATATAATAGTGGTTGGGACGCCTGGGTGGCTCAGTTGGTTAAGCAGCTGCCTTCGGCTCAGGTCATGATCCCAGCGTCCTGGGATCGAGTCCCACATCGGGCTCCTTGTTCTGTGGGGAGCCTGCTTCTCCCTCTGCCTCTGCCTGCCACTCTGTCTGCCTGTGCTCGCTCGCTCTCTCTCTGACAAATAAATAAATAAAATCTTTAAAAAAAAAAAAAAAAAAAGATATAATAGTGGCTTGGACTACTTGGATAGTAGCTGTGCAGAGGATGAGAAAGGGTTAAAAATCTGATTTCTAAGGGGAACCCTCCTATACTGTTGGTGGGAATGCAAGCTGGTGCAACCACTTTGGAAAACAGCATGGAGGTTCCTCAAAAAGTTGAAAATAGAGCTACCTTATGATCCAGCAATTGCACTACTGGGTATTTACCCTAAAGATACAAATGTAGTGATCCAAAGGGGCACGTGCACCTGAATGTTTATAGCAGCAGTGTCCACAATAGCCAAACTACGGAAAGAACCAAGATGTCCATCAACAGATGAATGGATAAAGAAGATGTGAGATATATATATATATAGCAATACCATGCAGCCATCAAAAGAAATGAAATCTTGCCATTTGCGACAACGTGGATGGAACTAGAGGGTATTATGCTTAGCGAAATAAGTCAATCAGAGAAAGACAACTATCATATGATCTCCCTGATATGAGGAAGTGGAGATGCATCATGGGGAGTTTGGGGGGTAGGAAAAGAATAAATGAAACAAGATGGGATCAGGAGGGAGACAAACCACAAGAGACTCTTAATGTCACAAAACAAACTGAGGGTGGCAGGGGGGAGGGGGGTAGGGAGAGGGTGGTGGGGTTATGGACATTGGGGAGGGTATGTGCTATGGTGAGTGCTGTGAAGTGTGTAAACCTGGCGATTCACAGACCTGTACCCCTGGGGCTAATAATACATTATATGTTTATAAAAAATAAAAAAAAATTTTAAAAATCTGATTTCTAAATCTACAAACAAGGTTGCTAACAAATTGAATGTGAGGTATGAAACGAAGAGAGTCAGGATGGCTCAAAGATTTTTTTTTGTCTGGGCAAGTAGACAGATGAGATCGTTTCATGAGATTGGGAAGAATGCAAACAGCAGTTTGGGAAGGACTGATTAGTGAGATCAGGAATTCTGTTTGAGAATACTACATTTGAAATACCTATTACAATTCTGCACCCAATATTGATGTGTGGGTTTTTCCCCTACAATTCTCTACACCAGCTGCGTATCCTACAATTTAACTTATTTCTGACACTGTCTACCTGATAGTAGTGTGAGATCCCACGGGATAAGGGCTCAGACCTACAAGACTGCCCTCCCCCCACCTCAGATGGCAGGGCAAATTCATGTTGACACTAAGGTTTCTAACGAAATGATTATGGGTTGGAGACTCCAACATACTCCCTCCTTGGGTTTGATTACTTGTCAGGCAACTCATATGATTTAGAGAACCATTTACTTGCTAGATTACCAGTTTATTATGAAAGGATAATTCAGGAGCAGCCAGATGGAAAAGATGCATAGGGCAAGGTATGTAGGAGAGGACATGGAAGTCCCTGTGTCCTCTCCAAGAGAGTCACTGTCTCCAAATCTCTGTGTATTCACAAACCTGTGGGCTGTCCAACCCTGGCCTTCTGAATTTTTATGAAGTCTCCAATTCTGTAGGCATGATTGATTAAATCACTAGCCATAGATTCAACTTCCAGCCTCCTTTCCCCAGCGGTCGGTGGGTAGGACTGAAAATTCCAGCCGCCCAATCGCCAGGTTGGTTCCCCTTGCAGAAAGCCCCCATTCTTGGTGCCTTTCAGAAGTCTCCTCATTAACATAAACTTAGAGATGGTTGAAAGAGGTTAGTTTTGAATATCAAGACACATTTATCACTCTTATTACCCAGAAAATTCCAAGGGTTTTAGGTGCTCTACACCAGAAGTAAGATGAAGATCAAATATGTATTTCTTAAAAAACACAGTATCATATCTATACACATCCAGTCTACAGGAGAAATAGTCAGGCTGAAGACATAAATTTAGGAGTTGCGAGAATACATCACTTAAAGCCATGGGAATAAGAATTATCTAGGAACTGAGAATAAACTGAGAAGGGGAAATACAAAGATTAAGTCCTAGGACACTTGAATGTTCAGAGCAAGTACCCTCAAGTTATGGTTTGTAGCTCGATGGGGTTCTCTGAGATCTTTACATGGGGGCCTGGAACTATTTTTGTAAAAATATACAAACATTATCTGCCTTTAAAAAAAAACCCCATGATTAACAACTGCACTGAAAATACAAAAACAATGGCGAGTAAATCTGCTGCCACTTCAGCACAAATCAAGACAATATCACTGAAATCTATTAGAAACCATTGTACTTTTCATCACTGCTCTTGTAGTTAAAATAAAGGTGCCAGTTTCATTGAAAAATGTTCTTGAGGACAGAGTAAACATTACTCATTGAATCTCAACCCTTCAGTGAATATTTATTTAACATTCTATCAACATGGAAAGTCCTTTTATAGCACTTTTAGTACAAGCCAAAAAACTAGCCTTGTCTTAAAGAAAGACACTTGTGCCTCTGTTTGAATTTCAAGTTGAACTAACTGATATTTTTCGTGGAACACAATTTTTACTTGAAAAAAATGACAAACAGAAAAAAATATGCTTTTTCAGACTTGTGTTTTAACAGACATCTCCTTGAAAATGAACCAAGTGACCTTGCCACTTCGAGGAAAACAACTAATAGCATTAGTTGCCAGTGATAAAATTTGAACTTTCAGGCAAAACTTAGAATTTTGGAAGACTTATAGCTGCCCCTGTGAAACGTGAGAGGTTTCTAATACTTGTTTGATTAGATGGGTAGTGATAATAGCAAATCTAATTTTTTTGGATATCATATAATGAGATGTGCAGACACTTGGAAGATCTGCATAATTCAGGGAAACGATATTTTCTCTCTTTTTTAAGATCTTTTTTTAAAAAGATTTTATTTATTTATTTGACAGAGAGAGACACAGCGCGAGAGGGAACACAAGCAAGGGAGCAGCAGAGGGAGAGGGAGAAGCAGGCTACTCGCTGAGCAGAGAGCTCGATGTGGGGCTCGATCCTACAACCCTGGGATCATGACCTGAGCCGAAGGCAGATGCTTAATGACTGAGCCACCCAGGCACCCCAAGATCTTATTTTTAAAGTAATCTCTACACCTAACGTGAGGCTCAAACTCATGACCCCAAGATCAAGAGTAGCATGCTGTTGGGGCACCTGGGTGGCTCGGTTGGTTAAGTGTCCGACTCTTGGTTTTGGCTCAGGTTATGATCTCAGGGTCCTGAGATGGAGTCCCACATAGGGGTCTCACGTTCAGTGGGGAGTCTGCTTGAGATTCTCTCCCTCTGTCTCTGCCCATCACCCCCCCTCAGGCTCTGGCTCTGTGTCTCTCTCTCAGATAAACAAATAAATCTTTAAAAAGAAACACTCTTCCAAATACATTTCTGTGTGAGGTCAGACGTTCTTCATACGTTTCAACCCCAATAACCTATTACAATAGATTAGCTGTTAAAACTGGATTAAGAATAGGAAATTTTTTTCCCTATAAAAGTCCATGTACTAAAAAAGCCCATATTTTAAGATTTGTGGGCCATATGATCTCTGTCACAAATACGCAACTCTTCACTTGTAGATAGAAAGCTGCCATAAACAATACAGAAGCGAATGAGTATGGCTGTGTTCTGGTAAATCCAGTAAAATAGGCAATGGGCAGCATTTGGTCTGTAGGCTGTAGTTTGTGGATCCCTAGACCTCTAAGCTGGACATGAAAGACATTTTTAAAACTGTAAAGCAAATGCCAGTCTTATCACCAATTTGTTTTGGAAAAGACAGTTTTCTTTTTCATAAAATGGTATTTATATTAATATGCAATTGATTATAATTATTATTTTAAATGAATCAATAGATAATTATTGTAAAAGTCTCAGTTTAATTTCCAGTGGAGTAAGAATTAATAGATATAAACTATGTAACCAAAAGCTTTTTGAGGTTCTCAATAATTTTTAAGATATTGTAAAGGGGGTCCTGGGACTAAAATGTTTGAGTACTACTGGTTTAAAAGTTAGGGACATGAGAAGGAACCAGCAAATGAGACAGGAGGACCAGCTCACGAGGAAGTAGGAACACTGGAAATGTGAATTCTTGGAAGCCAAGTCAAGAAATTCTTTCACGGGGCGCCTGGGTGGCTCAGTGGGTTAAGCCGCTGCCTTCGGCTCAGGTCATGATCTCAGGGTCCTGGGATCGAGTCCCGCATCGGGCTCTCTGCTCAGCAGGGAGGCTGCTTCCCTCTCTCTCTCTCTCTCTGCCTGCCTCTCTGTCTACTTGTGATCTCTGTCAAATAAATAAATAAAATCTTTAAAAAAAAAAAAAAGAAATTCTTTCACGGAAGATGGCATAAGGTCAACTATGTCCATTGATAATAACTTTGTCAAAATGCTAATGAAGAAACCAATAGACAGGGAAGTGTTAAGCTTCAAGGGAGGGAAGGACTCATCACTTTCTGTAGGACACTGGAGAAGAAGGAGATGGTATCCAGAGCACTGCTTGAAGCCTTTGTTTTAAATGAGTGAAAAGTCCCACTTCTATTAAAATAAGAGGTAGTAAATAAAGGATAAGGGCAACTGCAGACACATTTGTAGGTACAGAAGCAGGAGACTGAGGGAATGCCAATCTGATGGTTTCTATTTTCGCATAGAAGTAGGAGGTGAGGCATCTGTTGGGATGAGGGGGTGAAATGTTTGGAGGCTTAGAGGAGTGAAAAAACGTGAAAGGCTGAAGAAAAGAGAGCCGACTAGGAAAATTAGAAGGAAAACCAGGCAATGTTGAGTTTCCAGGTGGGGTTTAGGATCATAAATATATCATTCAGTGCACCAATCTGTATAATTGTTGGTTTTTCTCCAGCAAATATTTAATAGTCCAAGCGTTAGTACAGGGATAGGTAAGTTTTTTCTGTGAAGGGACAGAGAGTCCATATTTTAGCATTTGTAGGCCAGATGGTTTCTATCACAGCTATTCAGCTTGGCCTCTGTAGTATGAAATCAGCCACAGACAATATGTAAACGAATGAGCATGACTACATAGTCAAATAAAACTATTTATGGACACTAGAATTTGAATTTAATACAATTTTCTTGTGTCATAAGATATCCTTATTTTGAATGTTTTAACTGGTTAAAATGTGAAAATAATTAGTAGCTTGTGAACTATACAAAAATAGGCGGCAGGTAGATTTGGTCTGCAGTGCCCAGTTTGTGGACCTTGGCACTGGACTGGGGCAGATTTTTTTTTTTTTTAAGATTTTATTTATTTATTTATTTGTCAGAGAGCAAGAGAGCGAGCACAAGCAGGGGGAGTGCCAGGCAGAGGGAGAAGCAGGCTCTTTGCTGAGCAAGGATCCCCATGGGGGACTTGATCCTAGGACCCTGGGATCACGACCTGAGCCTCAGGCAGATGCTTAACCTACTGAGCCACCCAGGCGTCCCTAGACTGTGGCAGGTTAGAAAAAGTTGCACTGTCAGGGAAGAACTACCCCAGGACTTTGAATAGAGCCTGGGTTGGTTTCCACTTCTTCCCTTTGGAGGGTACTGTTGTGTAATACATAACTTCTATCTCTATTTTATTTTATTTTATTTTATTTTTAAGTAAGCTCCATGTCCAACATAGGGCTTAAACTCACGACCCTGAGATTAAGTGTTGCATGCTCTTCTGACTGAGCCAGCCAGGCACCCCAACATGCATCTTGCAGAGTTAGTCTATCAAGTAATATGACAACAGGATACAAAGCATGGGAATTGAGGATATCAATACAAAATATCTGAAGCGATGCACCACTGCAATATAAACAGGATAGAAAAAGAAGTGAAAGTGGAAAGCAGCCGATAGACACCGATGTCAGAGGGTCAAGGGTAACTAAGTCTTGATGAGCTCAAGGAACTGATGGTTGACAGAAGTGACGAAGGGAAGAATTGGAAGGAAGATCAAAGTCCTAGAGTGGTATGTTTGCATGTAAGATTTTAGAGTGAAAGAGCTCCAGGTTTATAACAGGATATGGATGGCTCACCCAGGGGTCAAAGTCTTTGATGAGAAAGTGATAATGACCAGGTTGCCAATAAATGTACCAACAAAGGTTAGAGGTTGATGTCATGAATCACAAAGGAACAAAGAGAGTGACGATGTAATAATCTGAAAATGGTTCAGGGACAAAGTGAAGATCCGTCAGTTGCTCTAACACATACCTGACCCTTCCTGGTCATCTCCCTTCCAAAAATTAGCCCCCAACCTTTGGCTACTATACTCCAAGGAATTAGGCCCTTTAAGATCCTTTTCTTTCCTCCTATAGAACTGGTCTGGCAAGACGATAATAGTGAAGAACCTAAGAGGCTAACAGGTGAGGGAGCAGAAAAGCTTGGTGTAATAAATTTTGCCTTGAAAAAATTAATTGTTTTTAAATTTTCTTTTGGAATCTCCAAGTTGAATGTATTACAGTCTTCTTAAACTCAATATGTCCAAAATAGATTTTAATTTCCTCCTTGACACACCCTACCCTTTCCCCTCTCTAAACTTTTGCATCCCCTTAAGTATATTCTCTTAAAACCAACCTGTGCTGCCACAATTCCTTTCATAGCTATCCTTAATTCATCCAACTGTCTTTATAGTCACTGTTACTTTGCTGCTTCAGGCTCTCATCATCTCTCACATAATAATTTCTCTCCCTAATAATCCTGACTTTATTTACAATTTTCATAAATTTTTCATCATGGATTTTTTGCATTGATTTATTATATATATTTTTTAAAGATTTTATTTATTTGACAGAGAGAGAGGCAGCAAGAGACGGAACACAAGCAGGGGAAGCAGGAGAGGAAGAAGCAGGCTTCCTGCTGAGCAGCGAGCCTGATGCAGGGCTCCATCCCAGAACTGTGACCTGAGCCCTGAGCTGAAGGCAGCCGCTTAAGGACCGAGCCACCCAGGGGCCCCATCACTAATTTTTATTTTTAAAAAATATTTCACTGGGGCGCCTGGCTGTCTCAGTCAGTAGAGTGTATGAGTCTTGATCTCAGGGCTGAGTCTGAGCCCCATGCTGGGGGTAGAGATTAGTTAAAAAAATATATATATTGCATGAAAATGTCATTTATCTTGTTTACTGAGTTTTCTGGTGCCTCCTTAAATTGTGCATACAAAGCAAGAGCTTCACTCAATTCACCCTTGTTCCAGCTCTACTTACTACCTCTATCTTGTCTCTTGCCATCTGTTTTCCATTCAGCAAGGACAGTCAACTAAAATACATGTGAAGTCATGCCACATTTCTGCTTAAAATTCTTCAATGAATACCTCTCAGGTTAATTCAATGAGACCTGCTGGTCCCTGATTACTATTTAAGCCTCTTTTGTAGATTTCCATTTCCTTTACTCATCATCACCATGACTAACATTACACAAGAGCACAGAATGAACATATTGTGTTTAGAGCCTTAACGTATTATCTCATCCTATATGATGAGGTGGGGGTAAATACTATTATTTTATAGCTAAGATACTTACCTATAAAGTTCTGTAATTCCCTAACATCTAAGTCCCTTTAATGCTTTTCCCCATGTTTCCACTTTCTGGAAGACTCTTTATTCTCCTTCTCTAGTTACTTCCTGTGGCAGGCTAAATAAAGCCTCCTTCTCCCACAGAGGCATCCACATCCTAATCCTGAGCACCTCTTACCTTGCATGATAAAACAGAATTTGTAGATACGATTTGGTTAAGAATTTTGAAATGGGGTGATTATCCTGGATTATTTGAGTGGGTCCAATGTAATCACAAAGGCCCTCACAAGAGGGAGGCAGGAGGATCAGAGTAAGAGAGAAGATGAGATATGGAAGTTGAGGTCAAAGTGATGCCATTGCTGAAAGGGGGCCGTGAGCCAAGGAATGTATGTGGTGTATAGAAGTAGGAAAGGGTAAGGAACAGATTCTTCTCTAGAGCATCCGGAAGGAATACAGCCCTGTGGACACCCTGATTTTGGACTTCCAATATCCAGAGACCAGAACTGTAAGAAAATATATTTGTGCTGTTTTTTTTTTCAATTGATATATCATTGGCATATAATTTTGTATTAGTTTCATGTATAAAATGTAATTATTTGATATTTGTATATATTGTGAAATGATCACCACGGTAAGTTTAATTAACATCCATCACCGCACATAGTTACATTTTTTTTCTTGTGATGAGAACTTTTAAGACCTACTCTCTAAACAACTTTCATTAGGTGTAGTCGCCATGCTGTACAAATATATGTTGTTTTATGTCACTAAGTTTGTAGCAGTTTGTTACAGCAGCAATAGGAAACACTTCACAGGGAAGGCTTTTTTGATTTCTGTCCCCTCACACCCCCCCGCTCTGGCCCCAACTGGATTAGCCACCCCTCCTCAATGTGTGCTCAACTCCCTGTCTTGCCTCTCCCATAGCATTTGCCTTGCTGCATTGCATTTCCCTGTTAGGACCCCACCTCTACCTCTACACTGTATGTTCCTCCAACAGGGATCATGTTGTTTCTCTTTATCCCCGGAGCCTAACTTAAAGATACATACCTGCAGCTGAATAGGTATTTGTTGGATGGATGAATGAATGTGACTTCTCGAAGAGGGCTAAGATTATGATTTATATTAAAACCCTATGTAGTGTCTATTTAGTTTAAATGCAACTCTTTTTGTCTTCCTAGCAAGAAAAATTTTTTAAAAAATGCACAGACTGGACTTTTTCTTGAACGTGCCATGAACATAAAAGGAAGAAGGGGTTACCTCAACAACAATGAGAAATCTACTTTCCTTAGAGATACGAAGTAACAAAGCAAGAGAGAGTGAAAAAATTAAGAAATTTTGAGGTTTAGCAGGGGCTTCTAAGTTTTTTACACAGTGAAGCATATGCCTAGATATGACATATGTGTCCCCTACCAGAAGTTTTTATTCATGACAATAGTGAATTACACATGCCTATGCTGGGCTTGCTACTACCGTATATGACTCCATCATGAGTCAGGGCCACATGACATTTTATTTATTCTTATCTTCCTTTTGCTGTAAATCTTTGTTATATCCGAGTTTCACAATGTAATTTTAGTATGCTGACTCTCAAAGGCAGAGGGCATTAGAGAATTTTGAGGGGTCATTACAGAGTCCCCTGAGTTTCTCTCCCATCCTCTACCTTACCACCTGTTCGGAGGTGTGGCATGGTGGTTGCATTCTCTGCTCAGGGTACTACAAGTCTGAAACCAAGGAGACAGCCGGACTGAGTTTTTGTCTGGAGGCTCTGGGGAAAAATTCACTTCTAAGCTCCTTGGTGTTTCAGTTCCTTGTGATTGTAGGACCAAAGTTCCATTTACTTGCTGGCTGTCAGCCAGGCCCTGCTCTGAGCAATGAAAGGCTGCTGTTAGGTCTTTTCCCCACGGCCTCCATTGTTACTTCACAACATGGTATGTTTGCTTTCTTCCAGGCCAGCCAGAGCACAGTTCTCAAAGTTTGTCTTCTGCAACCAGCCAGAGAAAACTCCCCACCTTTTAAAGAGTTCATGTAGTTAGGTTAGGCCTACCTAGATTAATCTCCATATCTCAGGCTCCCTTCTGCCATAGAAGAACGTAATCATAAGAGGAAAAGTCATTTTAGTCACAGTCCCAGGAATTATTAGGGCATGCACAACAGATGGGTGGAAAATTAGGTGCTATTTTGCCCACCACAGCACTGCACATGAAAGCTTATCAGAAGGGGAAAAGAAAGTGTATTTTGAAAACAATGCAACCAGTAAGTAAACAAAAACACCTAAGATTTTTCTTGGTACTTTTCCCCACTTTCCCACAGAGAACTACTTCTTTAATGGCATCAGATTGAACAACTCAGAGTTATATAATTAGTTTCATTCAGTGTGATTAATATGACTAATGCAGTTCTTCCAGCATGACTCTTCACTTCAACTGGTCACACAGTTACCTTGCGCAGGCTACCCCTGTTGGCCAATGAGTGCCCATGAGTAGCCAATCCATAAAACAATAAAACATTCTTTTGGAGAGCTAACAATAACAGATGGTGGTTACATTATACTAGAGTTTTGCTACTACTAGGGGAAACTGGGTAAATGGTACATGGGATTCCTCTATTACTTCTCATAATTGCACGTGAACCTAAAAGTTTCATCTCAAACTTAAAAGTTTAATTTAAAAAATTTTAGTTTTAATGTTGTGGCAAATTAGATCTAGCCCAGAGGTAGGATAGAACCGGAAGCTTGAGGAGTGGGAAGGGCATTTGGAATTCCCTAAGTAAGGAATCTGGTAAGAGCTCAATGTATAATGAGCTAAAGCTCCAGAAGAGCAAAGGCTCTTCTTCAGCTGAATTAGCAGTTTCTAAATTTTACAGAGTGGCCATTCATTTAAATTGGCCATTCATATTTTGGAACTTGTGCATTGTTTAGAAGGTTAGAAACCCAAAGCTTTTGTTGAGTTTTCTTTCTGTTATTCAGAGTGCCAGATATCTTAAGCAACAACTGTCTGTTTTGTAACCACTTAATAGAGAGTGATTAAAAAAAAAAAAGCCCTGTTATACACAACTGATGAATTTTTGAGCTCTACATCTGAAATTAGTGATGTACTATATCTTGGCTAATTGAATTAATTTAAAAAAGAGGGTCTCGTGGGTGGCTCAGTGGGGTAAGTGTCTGCCTTTGGCTCAGGTCGTGATCTCAGAGTCCTGGGATTGAGCCCTGCATTGGGTTCCCTGCTCAGCAGGGAGTCTATTTCTCCCCTCCCTCTGCTTGTGCTTTCCCTATCAAATGAATTAAAAATAAAATCCTTAAAAATTAATTAATTCTAAAAAAAGAAACAAGATGTTAGTTGATAAATAATTAAATAAATAAAAATAAAAGCCCCCAAGGAGCAAGGTGCTTATTTTCTCCTAGACACCATTTCTGTAATTTCAGTTACCATCACCATGTGCCAAGGAAGGCCCATCAAGTGTTTTCTCTGTGGATAGGTTACATCCTGGCAAGGTAAGGAGAGGATGGAAACTTGCCTTTGATTCAGTCAATTATGATGCTGACTATAAAAAATATTTTAAGGGATACAAGGCTGGCTCAGTTGGAGTATGCAACTCTTGATCTCAGGGTTTTTCTTTCTCTCTCTTTTTTTTTTAAATTAACACATAATGTATTATTTGCCCCAGGGGTACAGGTCTGTGAATCATCAGTCTTACACAATTCACAGCACTCACCATAGCACATACCCTCCCCAGTGTCCATAACCCAACCACCTTATCCCTCTCCCCGCCCTCCAGCAACCCTCAGTTTGTTTCCTGAGATTGAGAGTCTCTTATGGTTTGTCTCCCTCCTGATCCCATCTTGTTTCATTTTTTTCCCTCCTTACTCCCCATGGCCCCACTCCCTGCCTCTCAAGTTTCTCATATCAGAGAGATCATATGATAATTATCTTTCTCTGATTGACTTATTTTGCTTAGCATATTATATATATACCATATCTTCTTTATCCATTCATCTGTTGAAGGACATCTTGGCTCTTTCCATAGTTTGGCTATTGTGGACATTGTTGCTATAAACACTTGGGTGCATGCTCCCCTTTGGATCATTACATTTGTATCTTTATTGATCTCAGGGTTTTTTTTTTTTTTTTTTAAGATTTTATTTATTTATTTGACAGAGAGACAGAGAGAGAGAGAGAGATCACTAGGCAGAGAAGCAGGCAGGGGTGGGGGGAAGCAGGCTCCCCGCTGAGCAGAGAGCCCGATGCAGGGCTTAATTCCAGGACCCTGAGATCATGACCTGAGCTGAAGGCAGAGGCTTAACCCATTGAGCCATCCAGGAACCCCTGATCTCAGGGTTTTAAGTTTGAGCCCCATGTTGGATGTAGAGACTACTTAAAAATATATTTTTTAAAGGTATTTTAAAATAATTATTAAATTTATATTTTAGCTTATTACATAATGAAACATCAAAGTACTATATCCTATGATCAACTTTCTTCTTCTTTTTTTTTTTTTTAAAGATTTTATTTATTTATTTGACAAAGATCACATAGGCAGAGAGGCAGGCAGAGAGAGAGGAGGAAGCAGGCTCCCTGCTGAGCAGAGAGCCCGATGCGGGGGCTGGATCCCAGGACCCTGAGATCATGAGCTGAGCCGACCGAAGGCAGAGGCTTTAACCCACTGAGCCACCCAGGCACCCCAACTTTATTCTTCAACTTATCTGTTCTTTTAACTCCAAGCAAAAAATTTCCAGGCAACTTTCAAATGCCATCCATCAGCTATTTTTTCTTTACATCTTAGTTATTAAATCTTCATGTGTTGTTACTCCAAGCCTGTAATAATTGAGGAAATGGACTAAGGTATCTTCATTCTGTTAATCCCTGCTTATTTTTCTCAAAATTACTGATCTTGAGGGAACAACGTAAACCATCATTTCTATTTCTGAGTCAGAATAACAAAAAGTGGGAAAAGTTGTGGATGACAAGGACTTTTGGAACATTAGACAGTCTGTCTTTTATCTGGAA
This sequence comes from Enhydra lutris kenyoni, assembly GCF_002288905.1. Taxonomy (NCBI): domain Eukaryota; kingdom Metazoa; phylum Chordata; class Mammalia; order Carnivora; family Mustelidae; genus Enhydra; species Enhydra lutris. The sequence goes on along the minus strand of NW_019154156.1, from coordinate 409,662 downwards.
AGAGATGGATTTGATATACTGTCATTATATGTTTAAGGTGCCCCAAGGCTAGGATTATTTGATTCGAAATACAAACTCTTAAAAACTAAGACAAAGTCAAAGGAAAAAAGTATAAAGGATGTTTTTGCCTTTGTATCTTACTCTATGTCATGAGAATTTTTGTATTTATGCAACACTTCAATTAAAGGAAGCCCACCTTTCAAGGCCCTAAACATAAAAAACAAAACATTTTAGTTTGATGTCATTTTAGGCATCAAGGTCACTTTGCAAGGGAAGACGTGACTAGGTCATGACAATGGGTCCTGGCCACAGATGTATTTTTCAAACTTTGTAAACAGTGAAGGCAATGCATTTCACCAGCAGATAGCTTTTGCCCTATTGGAATGCTGCTTGAGGCCACCATGTTAGAGACAATCCATCCTGCCTAGGATCTATCCTGTGATGCAGAAGAGACCTGACAGGCAGTGCCGAAGACAGATTTGTAAGGCCACATTCCAGTGTAGTCAGCCTATATGCAATTATATGAATGGGTCCAGTAAAACCTACAGAACTGATGTAAGCAGGCCAAGTCAGAGGACCCAGAGGGATGTCCCACAGGACCAGCCAAGAGGGTCCTTCCTTGGCTTTGCACAGGATAGAAATCAAATTCAAGCCAGGAGGAAGTGAAAGCAGAGTTTACTGAGTAGTCTAAGTGATTGAGTATAGCAGATGGAGTGTCTGGGAGACTTGGAAAGGAAAGGAGAGTAAGCCTCTTTACTGCTTGGGGTTAGGGGTTTATACTGGAAAGGGGTCCAGGGTACATGTTTTTTCGGGAATCCAGGGCAGGGTCTGATCAAAGGTGAGTGACAGGTGAACAATAGGTGTTATTTCATAAATCACTGAAGGTAGGGGGTATTGATATCAGCGTCAGCTGAGGTTTGTTCAAAGCTAATGTCCTGGAACACATTTGGGATCCAGTTCTTAAGATGTCATCAGGTGTTTGGGGGCTTACGATGAAATTTAAAAAATGATTAACTTTCTAGCTTCCCCCATTGGAGTGGGAACATAGCTTTTTTTGACTTATTCAGGTGCAAGGTAAAATATAGAACATGAGGAAATGGGGCCGAGCAGGAAAACAGCAGAGATTGAGTCTTTCCAAAAAGGAAGTCCCTTTAGTTTTCCCTCTAGAACTATCCAACTAACCCACAGAGCAGTGAGCATAATGAATTCTTGTGAAGTCACCAAGTTTTAGGGAGGTCAAAACAGATTAGAATGGTTGAGGAAGACTTCATGGAACTCAACATGAACAAAACTAGACTCGTTTGTCATAATGAAAGTACAATAATGATTTTTTTGCTTCTGGTCTTCAACAATTCAATTTAACCTGAGTCCTCATGTAACTGTCATTGTACCAAAATATTGTTCTACTCATGCTTCTTTCCACCAAAAAAATTCTTCAATGGCTTCCTTTGCCTACACAAGAATGTTCTTGATCATCAGCTTTATCTGTTGAATCGCCCCTTTCTTAATTCTGATTGCTACGTATATTTCCAGGCATAGCCTATCTGCCTCTCAAATTATCATTTTTCTACCAAAAAAAAAAAAAAAAATCCCAATTCTAGCCAAACTAGCTTACTCACAGTTTCTGGACTATGCCATAAACATTTTTTTTTAAATCATTTTTGCTGTTGATTTGTTTTTTTCTAAATGAATTCCCATGCATCTAGAAATGTCCCATTCAAATTCTACCTTCTATGTGAGGCTTCTTCCCTAATTATGCCCAAATTATTTTTATAAACTACTTTAATATTTTATTGTCCAAACCATTGTTAATACCCAACAGTATATAGTCACTTACTATAGTTACATTTCTTATATATACATGTTTTATCTACAACACACCTAAATTGTAACCTTCTGGAGATAAAGGTCTACATTTAATGCCTTTATATAAAAAGTGTTGTCAGTAAATATTAATTGATGTTGAGAGAGGCAGTAAGATTTGAGTAGGTGGGAAGAGAAGGAACATTCTAGAGGAATAGGAGCAACAAGTGAGAATATGTATGGTTTATTCCAGAGATGGGAAAGAGAGTATCAAATAAGGGGTCAATTTAATTACTTAACAACAACAACAATTCAGCACTCAGCTATCATTCTTCACCTCACTTACTTTTTTCCAAGGCACAGTGATGCTCATTTATGCCTCAGGACTTTTACACTCTTGTGGAAAATATGATCACAGAAATAGAATTTTAAAAATACTTTGTTGTTTGCAAATACTGTGTTACAGGAAGGAAAGAGGGGGAGTGTTCACTAACCGGAGGCAAATTACCACCATTTGCCAGTGTCAGGATCTATTTTACACCTAAATTCTCCTCCCCATCCCCCAGTCGCCTAGTGGTTAGCAGGGGAGGAAATATCTCAAAACACCCAGCAGGGTGGGGGAAGGGTGAGTCGAGTAGTCAAAAGGAGATCAATCAGATGGCACAAGTCATCTTATGTGGAAGAGTCATGAAAAATAAAGCTAGTATCATTGGTAGGGGCCAGATTACATGATCTAGCAGAGTCTTATAGTCTAGATTTTAAATCTTGGTTTTTGACTAAATAGAAGTAAACAGGCACTCAAGAGTAGTATGAATCAGTGTGCGTTTGAACAAACCTCCCTTAGCTGGGGGAGGTGGTGGTCAGTTTCTTTATCCAAATGGGAAGCACTACACAGATTATCTACCTGCTTGTCAAGACACAAGGGGAGCAGCAGTGGGTAAGGTCCCAGGGTATGCAGCTGGATTTAAATTTAAATTTGTTCAAGTCCCAACATCTTTATTTATTTCTTTTTTAAGTCCCAACATCTTTAGTATTAAAAGATATGTAGCTGAGTTATCTTATTCCAATATGTTTTCCACAGTATTGTTAAAATTTCAACTTCACTTCATTTGAATTGCAGTAGCTGTCTGCAAGTATGGCACCAGTAGTGTGTGAAACTACTCCCTCCTGTGGGAATCAACCCAACTTATAGCCGGTTTAAAAATCCCTTACCCAGCTATCTAGAACAGATCAAATAGGGTTCATATCACAGTAGGCTATACAGGGTACTAGCCATGAACTCAGCTCACTTTTGTTCTTGCCATCAATTGTAGTAATTAGTAACCGCTCTCTTTGTCAGCACTCTTCTATTGAGTAACACTTATCCACATTGGGAACTGAATCTTGTTCATGACAACTTAGTAAATATATAGCTCTAGTTTTGCTTTCCAAGGTACACTGGATATATTACTGGACTCCTCTTCCAAAAGCAGGAGATGATTTGAAGTTAACAAAGGGGTTAGGAAATTATATATCAGTGTAATTAATCCAATTAATGTGTTAGTATCTCTGTGAAGATAATGGCTTACTGGATCATAAAAACTCTATTAGTGCCACCTAATTGGCAAAGAAAAAATGATATGCATAAGAGGAAATACAGTGTTAACTTTTAAGGGTCAGGCTTATAATTTGGATCCTACGATCTGAGGTGAATTGCGATCTATTTCAATTTGTAGATACCGAAATGGAAAAATGCATTTGAACAACAATTCAGTTGAAAGGGAATAATCTCTAGGCGATTAATTAACACAAGGGGGAGAAGGCATTGTTTGACTTTAAAAAACCCAAGAATGCAAAAATAAATTAAAAACCCACTTCTGATGTCCTACTCTTGAATTTCTGGACATTTTTTACTTTCTTATAAAGAAAAAGGCCTGCCAAGAATAGGGATCTAATACAAAGTGATACAAATATTTGTTATTTAAAAAGATCACTTGCACTACTTTATGCTGAATAGATTATATGAAAGCAAGAGTGGAATTGGGGATAGCAGTCTTCCACGTGAGAAATAATAGTGGAAAGTAGATGGATTTGAGAAATCTTTAGGAGTTATAAACAATAACACTTGGTGATATAAGTAGAAAACCTCTAGGCTTTGCAGTACAGAAACAGATAAGAAGAGCTTGTCCTGGGTGCTGGCTTGATCAGAAAGTCAGGCCTATAACCTTTCCATTACACCTAGGTGACGTGGCTCACTGAGAGCATTGATGGGTACTGATACAAAGCAATGTGTTCTACTTCAGTAATCTTCCAATCTAGAGAAGGTTCTACTTAATGAGGTCATTGTGCCTACTATACACGAGACACACTGAAAGGGTCCGTAGACAAAAGGATGAGACTGATACAAGGCGAAGGTCAAGCAAAGCTTTATTTCGCGCCAAGCGTCGAGAATCAAACTGACTGGCCAGGGCCGTCTATTGCAAAGAGGCGACCCCTCCCAGTCTCACAGACTAACTTTTATAGAGTAAAGGCCATGTGGTTGAGCCTGGCCACACACAGGTGGCCAACTGAATTACATTCTACCCCATGATAGTCATCTAATTCAGCCTATGACCTTGGCTAGAATTGGCGCCTTTGTCTGGTGCCCAAAAGGCGGGGGCTCACACTCCCTGGCGGGTAATACGTGCACTTTTACTTGATTGGACGTCTCCACCTGGCTGAACACGTCCTTGGCAGGTAGGGAGGTAATACGTGCACTTTCCCTTGATTGGACATTTCCATCTGGCTGGACACGTCTTTGAATCTGGACTCCGTTATCGGGGGCTATTTGGCCGTATTTCACCAATTCTGTTTCTAAGCACTTTCCTCTTGGGGGAAGGGGCAGGTTCAATCTAAGTTTACTGCATAAACAACAAAATGGCTCACTCTGGCTAAGTAGGCCCTTACAACACCTTCATGGGAAATAAGGGAACTACTGGGAAGATGAGCTGACCTAGCTATTTAACTCATTTTTACCCCTTTATTCAGCTGATCTGCTCCTTCAGAAGTAAATCAAAGTAAAAGTACCTGAAAGTTCAAGTTGCCATTTGTATCCAACTTAAACTGGTGAGTTTCTGGCTTGAGCACTTGACTAGGTAGCTGGTGTTCTGCAATTTGAGATGGGTAACAGAGTAGACAAGGACCAGGCTTTTTATTTTGTTGTTGTTGTAATTGCTGTTGTTGTTCTTGTGGGAGAGAGAAAGAAAATAAGATCAGTTTTGGATATTGACTTTAAGGTCACTTTGATACTCCAATTGGAAATAGGAACCTGGCATTTTGAATATATGGGTCCAGATACCAGAAGAAAGTTGTGGGATAAAGATAAAAACATCGGAATCTTCTGCTAAATAGATAGAAATAGAAATAGATTGAAATTGAAATTACAGATATGAATGAGATCACAGGTATGAATGAGAGAGTATAGTTAGAAGAGAAGAGAAGAGAAGAGAAGAGGGTCAAGAACTGAAACCCTGAGGAAAACTCATACTTTTGTTAAGACCAGTGAGGAAGCTGAGAAGGCAAATATTTATATGGTGCAACATACAAGAGAAGCATGGTATCTGAATATAAAGTGGAAAACCATTTCAAGGGGAACATGATTAACAGTGTCAGATGGTACTAGAATCGTGTAGAATGAAAACTATCCACTGGATTTAGCAATCAAAGGTCATTGATGACCTTGGAGAAAGTTGTTTTGGTAGAGTGGCTGTAGCTAATGTCAGAAATAGTTTTTGTTTTGTTTTTATTGTTATTTTATTATTATTTTTTAATTTAGAGAGAGAGAGAGAGAGAGAGAGAGTGTGTGTGTGTGTGTGTGCATGTGAGTGGGGGGAGGGCAGAGGGAGAGAATCTCAAGCAGACTCCATGCTGAGGGCAGAGCCCACAGTGGGGCCTGATCACATGACCCTGAGATCATGACCTGAGCCAAAATCAAGAGTTTGTCGCTCAACCAGCTGAGCCACCCAGGTGCCCCAAAGTCAGAAATAGTTTTAGGACTATTTGTGAAGTGAGGAGAGGGCACCAATTATAGATAACCCTTGAGAAATTTAACCTTGGGGATGGAGAGGGATTCAAAGGAACATTTTAGGAAGCCAGAAAAGAGAGAGCAAAACAGTAAATGTATACATGTTATTAACATTTAATTGCACAAGAATTTGTGGATTACATGAAGGGCACAGGGAGGGAACTGAGAATTGAGAGATGGACAGGAAATAGTCCTTCCCTTCAAGGTGCTCAAAGTTTAATAGGGGAGAGGGAAAGATAAAGAATTATGTATATAGACTGTGTAATAATAGATGCATTAAATTTAGTGGTAGCATAGTAGTGAAAGTGAAGAGTACGTTTATCAGGAAGGAGATAAGAGAAGACATTAGAAATAACATTCTGAGTTATGAATTCTTTTTTTTTATTAAAGATTTTTTTTTATTTATTTGACAGACAGATCACAAGTAGGCAGAGAGGCAGGCAGAGACAGGAGAAGGAGGCAGGCTACCTGCTGAGCAGAGAGCCCGATGCGGGACTCCATCCCAGGACCCTGAGATCATGACCTGAGCTGAAGGCAGAGGCTTTAACCACTGAGCCACTCAGGTGCCCCCTGAGTTATGAATTCTTAAGTGTTTTCTAGGAAGAGTATGAGAAAAAGAAAAAAAGCATAGTTTATAGGAAACTATATACAGCCTTTAAAGTGGGGTTCTTGGAATCAAATTGCTTAGATATAAATCCTGCCTCTAACATTACTAGCTCCGTGACTTTGGGTCATTATCGGGTAAACATTGCAAAGTCTCAAATTCTTCACTTATAGTATGAAAGCTGATAATTCCTATTGTATAAGATTCTAGGGACCTTTAAAAGCTGTGAAGCACTGAATTCAGTAGCTGGTACTCAATACATGTTATTATTATGGGATCTAAGATACAAAAAGAGTGGTGAAGTATGAAGCTACAGAAGTTAATTAGGAACCAGATCATGATAGATTTGTCAGGAAAGTTAACACTGCTCCCAGCATTAATTAAAAGAAACTAGTATCATTATTAGAAAACAAACTGAAGTCAGGATTAATTCTACTAAAAAAAAGTCTTCAGGAAACATCTTAATTATAATCTCCTGTTAATGAAGCCTAAGGCAACAGGTATGTATGTACAAGTTCCTTACAGGATACTAATTAGGAGGCTGAGATCGCTAACCTCTAATTGTGCAATTTGCAAATATATTTTTATATCACAACATCTTATAATACAAAGCATTGTTTTCCATTAAGATTGTTGCAAAACTTCAGTTTTCTAATTTTTTTCTTTCTATGTTTGAGTACTTCTTTTTCTTTTCAAATTCTTATTTAAATTCTAGTTAGTTAACATACAGTGCATTATTGGTTTCAGGAGTAGAACTCATTGATTCATTACTTACACACAACACCCAGTGCTCACCATAACAAAAACCCTCCTTCATGTCCATCACCTATGTAGCCCATCCCCCCACCCACCTTCTTCCAACAACCCTCAGTTTGTTCTCTGTCTTTAAGAGTCTGTTATGATTGGGTACCTGGGTGGCTCAGTTGTTAGGCATCTTCCTTCGGCGCAGGTCATGATCCCAGGATCCTGGGATCAGGGTCTGTGCTCTGCGGGAAGCCTGTGTCTCCCTCTCCCACTCCCCCTACTTCTGTTCCCTCTTTTGCTGTGTCTCTCTCTGTCAAATAAATAAATAAATAAATAAATAAATAAATAAATAAAATCTTTTTTAAAAAGTCTCTTATGGTTTGTTTCTTTCTCTTTTCCCCCCTCCCATCTGTTCATCTGTTTATTTCTTAAATTCCACATATAAGTGAAATCATATAGTATTTGTCTTTCTTTGATTTGTTTTGCTTAGTATAATACACTCTGGCTCCAACCACATCATTGCAAATGGCAAGATTTCATTCTTTTTGATGACTGAGTAATATTCCATCACATACACCCTCCCCCCCACATCTTCTTTATCCATTCATCAGTCGATGGATATTTGGGACTTTTCCATAGTTTGGCTTTTGTTGATACTCAGTTTTTTTTTGTTTGTTTGTTTTTGTTTTTTAATGAATTGGTAGTGTGGTATTACTTTGATTTCAGTAAAAATGGTATTTCGGGGTGCCTGGGTGGCTCAGTTGGTTAAGCATCTGCCTTTGGCTCAGGTCATGATCTCAGGGTCCTGGGATTAAGCCCTGCATTGGTCTCCTTGCTCAGTGGGGTGTTTGCTTCTCCCTTGCTCTCTCTCTGTGTTTTCTCTCTCACCTCTCTCAAATAAATAAAATCTTAAAAAAAAAAAAAAAGGCTATTTCAACTCTACCACCAAAACAAAACACACCAAAATTAACTTATCACATAGTGTTGCTCACCATGAGTGTTTGGTAAAGGCATTTTAAAACTAGAGTTAGACTCCACAAAAAGCTGCAGTAGGATGCAAGGAAATCCTCATGTGAGCTGTACTCTTACTCTTTTTTCATAGTTTGAGTGGATGAAGTTTTCTTTGGTCTGAAAAGTCAGTGATTTATCTTATAGATTTTTATTTTGAGGAAGACTTTTTCTTTTCTCTTTGTAAGATTTTAACTTCTCACTTACGGGAATAATATTCCCTCTATAGAAGGAACTTTTGCCTTCTAAAGAGAATTCTGGGTCACCACTGCCTAGAGTTAATTTAATCTGTTCAGTATTTTCTTTAAAATATTTAATTTTAAGTAATCTCTACACTCAATGTGGGGCTTGAACTGACAACCTCAAGATTAAGAGTCACTTGCTCCAACCATTGAGCCATCCAGATGCCCAACCTGTTCAGTATTTTTAAGGTTAAAAAGATTTATCAGTTTGGGGCACATGGGTGACTCAGGGGGTTAAGTATTCCACTCTTGGTTTCAACTCAAGTCATGATCTCTGGGTCCTGAGAGCCATCCTTGCAAAGGGCTCCTGGCTCAGTGCAGAATCTGCTCTGGGTTCTCTCTCTTCCTCTGCCCACACCCATCCCCATGCTCTCTCTTTCTCAAATACATCTTAAAAGGAAAAAAAAAAAAAAAAAAGAAAAAAGAAAAAAGAAAAGATGTATCAATTAAAAAAAAATCTTCGTTTGGGAATTTTCCATTCCTAATGAATCCAGTGGTAAAATCTTTATACCTGAATTGTTAACGGCGATTTTGTTATTTGATATGGCATGTACTGTTGATACTCGGTATACGGTGGCTTAGATTACATCCTGTGCGTGTGCCTCAATTTCCCTAATTTTTTTCCCAATGGTTTGAGCCTACAGATTTCGCCTCTTTTTTGCATGTTTATTTACATATATTACTGGGTCGATTTTTCCAGGTGTTTCATTAAGAGCATCAGGTTTGTTTTTTGCAGTTGTCTAGAAATTTCATAGCGGAGGAGGTCCTGAACTCCTGCCTGCAAGGTAGGTCTTTGGCTTGTTGATCCTTAGTAAACACACCACGTCCATCTGGGCGTGCAGGGGAAACTCTCTAACCAGCGGCTTTGGATTTCAAAGTTTTGTTTTTCCCCAAGACCCACAGTAACATCTACAGCCCAGCACACGTGTACATGACTGAATAAAAAATGTTGCTATAGAATATTTACGACTACCCGAGATGTCCCTAAAATTTCTTACTCTCCTTCATATAAAACCAAAACTGCATTCCTTCCAGGTAACTGATTTTACAAACATGGTTAAAGCCCGACTGACATCTCTCCTCTAACAGTCTCCGCCTCTGCTCCTTCTATCACAGCCCTCGACAGTGCGACGTTTGTAGCTGGGAAGGGAGAGACCCGCGATGCCCCCGAGCCCTACGCAGGCTTTGCTCAGGAAGGACTGAGCCCGCTCGCCAACAGCTGCGCACGGACCCACTGCCCTGGCTAGGTGGATGATGCAGGGCTCGACCCATCTCCCTGCCCTCCGGCTTCCTGGAAGTCCGCCCCGCCCCCTCCATCTGCTCTCCGCCGATTTAATCTCGCCACTGCGAAGTGGGCCGAGCGCCGAATGATCGATGTTCCCTCCACGCCTCGAGAGCCGCCATTTTGGGGGGAGGAAAACAGAAGTAGGGGTGGCAGGTCGTCCACAGGATGTTGGCTGGCTTTTGCTTCTCTTGCCAACGCTGTGGGACCAGGGTGGAAGAATCCACCGGGGCCACTCCTTCGGCTGTCTCTCCGGAATGAGGCCTCAGCGCCCGCGCTGGACGGCCCCCTCATTCAACCGAGAGTGAGTGGCGATCGGCGGCGCGGCGCGCCCTCGCGCGCCCTTGGCTGTCAGTTACCCCGCGCGCTCCCGCCGAGGCGCAGCTCCCCGCGCGCTCCCGCCCCTCCCCCGCCCGGCTGGGAGCTCGGCGCAGACTCGCTTGTTTGTTTCTGCAGGAGCCCAAGGAGAGGCCGAAGCCGAGAAGATGCCTGGCAAGCTCAAGGTGAAAATCGTGGCCGGGCGCCATTTGCCAGTGATGGACCGAGCTAGTGACCTGACTGATGCCTTCGTGGAGGTTGGTGCCAGGTCCTGCCCCTCAAAACACAGGGAGCGCCCAGCCCCGCCTCGCCCCCAGCTCTGCAGCCCTTTCTCCTGTCGGCCGCTGTCCTTTGTGCGGGTGCTCGTCCAACCCCTCCTTTGAGGGCTTGAGCGCCAGGACTGCAGCCCGTCTGATGGGTGCCCCGCTCTAGGGCTCTGTGGCGCCCTCCCCGCGTGGGGAGGCTCTTACTGCTCTGCATGCTGGGGTGACCGTAATGTCAGGTCTCGGAGCGGGCCACCTGCCAGGCAGGAGGTGATCCCGAGGCGTGGCCGCGCAATCGTCGGAGCTCAGGCGCACACACGCGCGCGCGCACACACGCACACGCACGTGGGTACCGCCATCGACTCAAGGAGAGGCGGTTCCTCCAGCCAGAGTAATGGAGACCACGTGAAGAAGGTAGATACAGTCCGTTATGGGCGCTTGGAGACCTAGAGGGCCCGATAATCCGTTCTTGAACACATTGTCTGAATCATCAGTGTAAACACAACCATAAAGCCCTCTGCTCTTGTACAGACTGGTAGGTATGATGAACTGTTTTAGGGTAATTTAGTGCCTTGAGGTAGGAAGTCAATTAAGTGTCATGGATTTAAATTGCAAAATTGCTTTTTAAGCCAGATGATTAGTTTAAAACTCATGCAAATTAGCGCAGCCCTAGGGCCCGGAAAGTAATAACCCTGAGTCTGAAAGAAGCCAAGTAAAAATTGTAATAAAAACTGACTTAATGAGCCAGAGCATTAGAATAATAATCATTAGGGCTAGTAATGCTTAGAGTTGACAGCTACAGGATAATATACAACCTGATTTCATGGCAATATAAACTATTCTTGATGTTCTGTAAAGGTTCTCTGACTTAATAACTGCAGTTTCCCCCCCCCAAACATTGCCGTGGTCATTCTTAATCCCAACTTGAGAAACAGATGCCGAGTGTGTTCTTGGGCCAGATGTTGAGTAATGGGGATACACAGATGGCCAGAGCATAGTCTTTGCTTTCAAGTAGCTCAGGGACTGACGCATACAGTTTAGGTTAATAACTGATAGCTAACGTGTTGAGACTCATTGCCAGGTCTTTGCTAACTACTTTTTAATTCTTATTCCTCATAACAGTCCTATTATATTGTTATCCCATATTACAGTTAAGATGATGGAGGCCTAGGAGCAGTAAATAATTTCCCAAAGGTTTCTTAACCTTGTAAATAGGTTTGTGGTCTGTTCTCTTAACCACTGTGCTAACATTGACTCTCTAGACAAGGTGATGAGTGTAGTAGAATATGGAAACTTCATTCTGTCTCTGAAAGTTTAGGAAGTTTTCCTAAGAAAATGACATTTGAGCTGAATCTTGAAGGACACTCAGGATTTTACTAGGCAGAGGGAACATCAAAGGCACAGAATGGGATACATGGTATGTTCAGGGAACTAGGTTTGAGATGTGTCTGGAGTAAAAGGGAATATGTGGGTAGTGGAGGCTGGAAAAGTAGGTTGGTGCCAAATCTCACTTTCTGTACTAAATAATTTTTCCTATTCTATAAACAGGGGCAAACAAAGAGAACTTTTTAAGGAGAAATGGAACAGGATATTTATTAGGTTGTTTATAGGATGACTCTATGATGGACTATATGATGGACTGGACAGATGAAAGATGAGACAGGGAGATCAGTTAAGAAGGTGGTAAAATTATCCACACAATATGTGCATGTTGAGAATGACTGGAAACTGATTAGAGGAGGAAGACTTGAGAGGGACATTTCCCATTTTTTTTTTCCTTTAAGATTTTATTTATTTATTTGACAGAGAGAAAGCATGAGCAGGGGCAGGGGAGAGGGAGAGGCAGGCTCCCGTCTGAGCAGGGAACCCAATGTAGGGCTCGATCCCAGCACCCCTGAGATCATGACCTGAGACAAAGGCAGATGCTTAACTGATTGAGCCACCCAGGAACCCCTTGAGGGACATTTTTTTAGGTAAAATCGTCATGCCTTGGTAATAAATGGTTTTAATGGTGAGAGAATGGTTGGATTCAAGAGTGACTTTTAATTCCTTCTTTTCAGCAAATAGTTATTGAATGCTGTTTGCCAGACCAGTGCTAGTCAGTGGTATAACTGATGCCTATGTGATAGTAAACAAACTAGACTTGGTTCCTAGTTTTATGGAGTTTATATTTTGGTGGAAGAGACAGAGTAAAGAAATGATTAAATAGATAATTGTGATGAGTGTCATGGAAGAAAACAATAGAGATTAACAGGGAACATCTACTTTGGGTTGGGTGAGCAGGAGACCTCTGAGGAAGTGTCAATCAAAGACCTACTGGATGAGGAGGAGCCAGCTGCTCAGGGAGTGTGTTAGGAAGTGAAGGAAGATGGGTGTGGCTGGGATGTGGCACAAGATAAAGTTGGAGAGTTAGTCAAGGAGCCAATCATGCAGGATCTTAGAGGCCATGATTAGGAATATGGATTTTATTCAAGTTCTGTGGGAAGTGGTTGTTGAGATTAGTACTTTTTTTTCTTTTCCTGTCTGGAGTATGGACTGAAGAGAGAAAGAGCTGAAGCAGACAACTAATTAAGAGATTCTATAATAATTCATAAAAAGAGAAGGTGGGGGCCAAGATGTTGGTTTGGTAATGGAGAGAAGTGGGTGGATTCCACATATACCTTGAAGATAGATTCTAGAGGATTTGTTGGTTGACTAGAGGAGGGAGCCAGAGAAAGGGAAGCTAAAAGATGACTCAGAGCTTTCTGGAATCTTTAGGGTAATTTTCTGAGGCTCCATAGGATTTGTAGAGATTGTTTGAGTGGGTGGAGGATCAGTTTCTGTTAAGGTGTCTTAGGTTTGAGATGTTAATTGGAGTTGTCCATGAGGGAGTTAGATTTGTGAGTATGGTGTTCAGAAGAAAGATGTGGGGGGAAAAGAAAGAAGAGAGATGTGAGTTAGAAATGAGCTCATACAGGCCATTGCTTTTCCACTCTGTGAGACCCCGTGCCCCCTTTATATAGCAGGTATTTTGAAATCCACTCTTTACTATGCTGTCATAATATTTATGGCCAATGTAACCTAGCCTCACAATTAAAAAAAAAAAACAATACATTGTTCTAACTAGTAGTTTGACAAATTAGAGAATTTTTTTTAGTATGTATTTCAATATAGAAGTACTTGTTCATGATCACAGTAGAAGATACGAAGTAATCAAATTAAGTCTGTGAATATTTATTAAGTCTTTGTATATATCCATCACTGTACTGGGTATAGTACAGTGTTCTGGGGATATAGTAGTGACTAAGAAATTTCTTTAATCATAGAGCTCACGTTTTACTGGGAAGATGAAGTTCATAAAGAAGGTAATTACAAGATAAACTGATAGATGGTAAGAATATGGAGAAAATAAAGCAAGGATACAAGATAGGGAGCGTCTCACCTATGTGTAAAAATCATGTGAATATGATTCCATATAGTGAGACAGTCGCGCAGTTTTGACATCTTAGACCTTCATTGCTATCTGATTTTTCAAAATAATCAACTAATGGGGAAAAGCAGAATTTTCCCTTAATTTACATGATGGTTATATTTCTTGACAATTATGTCTATGAAAACTGCATTACAACCTCCCCTTTCTTCCCGCATTACAACATTTTTATCTGTAAAATTAGTTAGGTTTTTAATCCTATGTGATTATCTGGTAGGACATTTGGAAGTCATAACGTGAGACAAGTCTTCATTGTCGGGAACTATTTCTTGCATTGCAGAATACGTGGCTTCTCTGGCCCTGCTTCTAAATATTAGAACTGTTCTCCACAAATATACCCAGAGAAATTTCTAAAATTCCCTTAGGAATTGGTCTGTCCCTTTTGTAAACCTCTGACTTAGGGGGAGAGAGAAGAGGTATGGATCCTTGAAAAAACTTGACATTAAGCTATTAGAGTAGGAAGATTAGGGGAAGAAAACAGATTATCAGCCAATTGGGAGAGAAACATCAGGAAAGTAATGTCTCAGAATGCAAGAGGAAGTTTCTAGAAAGAGGAAACCCTCAACCATTAAATGGCATGGAGAGGTCAAGTAAAGAGAACAGAAAAACCACTGAATTGTACAGTGTGGGGGTTGTTACTGATTCTGCAAGGAGAGTCAAGAAAGCCCATACTGTAGTAAGTTAACAAGGGTTAAGATACAGGGGAGGTGAGGAAGAGGTGTGGCATGAATAGGCAACTGTTTCAAGAAACGGCTGTGAAAGGGAGAGGAGAAATTGTGTGGTATTTGGGGAGTATGTAGCTTTTAGTATTTAAAAATAATAAATTAGAAGATACTAGAACATATTTCTGTGGTAATAGGAAAAATCCTGCAGGAAGGGAAAGATTAATGCAGGAAAAAGGGGATAATGAAGGATTACTATATAATAAAGGGATAAATTGTGTGATGTAGCCTCTTGTACTGTTTAAGCTCATAGGAAAGGGAGATAACGATGCCGGAACTGGTCACGAGAAGTCTTTTTGCTGGGCTTGAAGGATGGCAAAATTTCTATAGGCCAAGAGGAAAAGGGGCTTTTTTAGATGAATAGGACAAACTCAGTAAAAGCAAAAGGAGAGAGATAGAACATCTGTAATTTCTGGGAGGGTTCTTTTGTGGAATAAAATTTGCTACGTAGGGGGGATACAGGTTATTGAATGATCTGAAAACTGTGGGGCGGGGGGAAGTCTGTACAGTAGAACCTCTCTTAAGCAACTTCTATTAGCTCACTTACCACAGTCCCCAGTGCTCTGCATTCCTTCCATGAGTGTATTCTTGAATACCCCACATTGCTAGATTATTCTCTCATGTTCCTGCTTCTCTCATCAGTTGGCTGATAATACTTTACCAAGAGGCAATTATGTTTTTTCCCCAAACCTGTTTATGCCAACTCTATTTGTTATTGTAATTTACTTAAACCTTATGTAAATTGGTGAAATAAGAGTGAAAATGAAGTTGATAATGCTATGTAAAGACATGTGGATACAGTCACTAAACATTACTCTAGAATTAGATGGAGAAAAGACTAAAAAAATCTAGGATTCTGCATTCATATATTTTTACAAGCAATTTTAAGTTCTACCACCACATAAAAAAACCCAAACTGGAAATCACAGATGGTACATTATGGGTGTGGTTTATGCAAAAAAAAAAAAGATGCAGAACTCTAAAATAGTGGACCCTTACTTAAAGAAGAGGCCTTAGCCTTACATTCAAATATAGGGGAATGAATATTTTATTTATATGTTTTATCTTAAAATGTTTACCATTTGAATCATTTTTAATGATTTTTAATTTAACCCGATTACCAGATTATTTGATTAACTAATCAAATACTGGTCCTGATTGCATTGGTTGAGGGAATTTCTACTGTGTGTGATGTGAGTAATTTAGGAAGCCAGTGAAGACTGAATAGTATGCATACATGCATGTATGTATTTAAGGACTAATTTATTTATTTTAGAGAGAGAGGATGATTGGGGGAAGGGCCAGAGGGGGAGAGAGAGAGAGAATCGCAAGCAGACTCCCTGCTAAGTACAGAGCCCAATGTGGGGCTCAACCTCAGGACCATGAATGAGATCATGACCTGACCCGAGACCAAGAGTGGGACACTTAACCAACTGCGCTGCCTAGGCACCCCACCAAGTAGTAGTTAAAGATGATTATTCTTGCAGGAATCCCCGGATGAATGAGATGAAATTCTGTATAATAAAAGTATTAATGGAAATTTATCCCAGTATTAATGAGCATGTTACAAACTGACAAGCTATATTATCATTTTGTGTTTATCCAGGAGCCTTCGAGGGAATAGGGAGAGGAAAAGAAATTAATATTTAATGATATACCAGACATTTTGCTAGTCTCTATATGCATTTTCTCCTGTAATAAAACAGTCCCCCTTTCAGAAGAGGAAGCAGCTTTAAATAGCAGGTTAAATAACTTTCTCAAGGTAATTTAGCTAATGAGTGGGGAAAGAGAATGCTTTTACTTTACTAGGGAATCTCATTAAAATCCCTGATGTTCTTTAACAAAGTTGTAAGGCATTCATTTAATTGCTGGGTAATAAAAGCTCCTCCGAATTAAATAAGACCAAATGAACTATGATTCTTCTTTAGTAGAAGGGGAATCATCACAATTTGGCAAAGTATGCATTCTGGCCTTTTTCTTTTCCTAAAATCTTGGTTTTTGTTTGCTTGTTCGTTTGATACAGTTGGGGGCTATCAGATCTTTACTATATCTAGAATAGACAGTGATCAAAAGAAGAATAAAAGGCACAATATAGCAGTACAGTATAGTGGAACAAACCTGAAGATGGCTGAGCTCATAATTTATTTATTTATTTTTAAAAGATTTTATTTGTCAGAAAGACAGAAAGAGAGAGTGCTAGCCCAAGTAGGGGGAGTGGCAGGCAGAGGGAAAGAGGCCACCTGTTGAGCAAGGAGCCTGATGTGGGACTCCTTATGGGAGCTGAGGTGTTTGATATTTGTGTTGTTGAGGTTATAGAAATAATTATTGAATATATTTCCATTTTTAAAAAATGTTTCATTTGTCAGAGAGAGAGAGTATGCAAACGGCGAGCAGCAGACAGAGGGAGAAGCAGGCTTCCTGTTGAGCAAGGAGCCCATGCAGGACTCAGTCTCAGGACCCTGCGATCATAACCGAGTCAAAGGCAGACGTTTAACTGACTGAGCCACCCAGGCACCCTGAATTCATAATTTAAAGAATGATATGGTAGTTTTGGTGCTTGAACCTAAGCTTTTAGCTTTTGAAAGGTTTTGAATGATTTCATAATCCTAACAATGTTTTACTTCAACTAAAGCTGGTATTAGGTAAATTAGAAGTATTTCCTTGATGTTTTAGATATTAAAATGTACTGAAAATTAAATTAGTAACTGAACAGTAACTTCTATTCTTCCCAGGCTCTCCATCCCCCATATCCCCATTAAGTTTCATTTCTTAACTGTTTGTGATTTAAAAAAAAAAAATTATGGAAGTAATACATGAATGGCTCCCATTACAAAAGATTCAAATAACTCAGAAGTGAAACTTGAAAGCCCCTTACTTGGTAACTTACTACACTGTATTGTATTCCCTATACCATGTCAGTCCGTTCTTCAGAGATAATTACTCTCAGTTTTTTGGCATGTGTTCATTTACTCTGCCTCCTTTCCTTAAAAAAAAAAAAGTCTTACTTACATTTTAAAAAACCTAGTCATGCTTTATAGATTCTGCAGCTTTTTTTTTTTTTCAGTTATTTTGTCATTGACATTTCCACATGGCAGTACTTAAAATCAGCTCCATTCTTTAAGAAGCAAACATGTGATTTATTCAGTCATTTTCCTGTTGAATGATTATTTAGGTTTTTTTAGTGTGTTCTAGGAAGGAGACTCATGTGAAAATGCTTCTTTAGGATAAATTCCTGGAAGTGGATCCAGAATTCTATAATTTCAAACAAAATAAATTTACTATGATTATAATTTGAATTTTTTAAGTTTTTGAGTTTTAAAATAATACATTTTACAAATAGGAAATATATATGCGTTGTTCAGAATTCAGAAGGTTCAGAGTGGGTTAACCTCTCTCACATCATGTTTCTTTTAACCAACCAGTTCTGTTGTTGGTAGTGGCCACTGTTAACATTTGTTGTATAACCTACTAGAAATAACCTATGCTATATATAGGCATATATTATATGACTTACAACATTTTGCCATTTTTTTTCTCCCAAAGTATGCCATACATGCTGTTCCACAGAAGAAAGATCTGTCTTGGTGGTTGTTCTGTACCTAGTGCAGAGGGAACTGCTTCGTTCTTCTATTTAGCACTATACTGTGTGGCTTTACCATACTTCATCCAACTAGTTCCAAATTGGTGGATATCTCGGTTTTTCACTATAATGCTGCTTGTACATGTCATTGTGTACTTCTATATAAAGTTAAAGGGTGTAGGCATTGAACATTTTGATACATTGTCAAACTGCAGTCCTTAGAGATTGTTTTATTTTATACTCCCATCAACAAAGTATTAGAAGATCTCATCAATACTGTTTTCAAACTGTTTGCAAACATAAGTAAAAATGTTGGTTTAGTTTGCATTTCTGTTGTGGTTCATCATCTTTTGATATATAGTTGACCCTTGAGCCATTTGGGGCCTTGTAGGGGCAGTTGACATCCCCCTCTCAATCCAGCACAGTTGAAAATCATATATGACTTTTGATTCCACCCCCAAAATTAACTACAAATGGCCTGCTGTTGACCATCAGCCTTACCGATAATATAAAGTTCGTTAACACATAGTTGAAATGTTATATGTATTTTATATTATATTCTTACATTAAAGTAAACTAGAGAAAAAATGTTTTTAAGAAAATAGTAAGGAAGAGAAAACATATTTACAGTACTGTGCTGTATTTGTAGATACGTAAGTTTACGCTGTATGTTTACAGGATGAATCATCTCTCAGTAACTATATCAGTATTGTCTTAAATGATACAAAACATAGTAGATGTTATACATATTACTAACACTAGACATTAAAAATGAAAAGATAATGTGAAAAAGAAATTCATGTTTATTTACAAATATAATGATTTATGCATTGATAACAAAGAAGCAGCAGTATGATTGCTTTATGGCAGCTCAGTACAATTGATGGGATTGCTTCACAGTAGCCTAGCCTATATACTAACAAGTGAATCGTTATAAAAATATTTTATGGCATACAGTATTGCAGTCATATTTATAATATAGCATTAGAAATATAACTTTTTAAAAGTATCATTTGCTTGTGATTATAGGCTGATATCAGTTTCCCCAATTATGAAAGAGAGGCATACTGTAGCTACATAACACTTTGAAAGCAAAGTTATAAAACAATAAGAAAACTAACCTCTGGGACACCTGGGTGGCTCAGTTGGTTAAGGGTCTGCCTTTGGCTCAGGTCATGTTCTTGGGGCCCTGCGATGGAGCCCCACGTTGGGCCCCCTGCTCAGTAGGGAACCTACTTTTCCCTCTCTTGCCTGTCCTGCTTGAGCACGCGTCTCTCTCTCAAATAAGTAATACATCTTAGAAAAAAAGCTAACATCTGATTAATTTTGTGTTAAATATTGCTCACCTATGACTATATAAATATAGGCTAAGCACTTCTATACTAGTCTTGCATAGGATGACTACTTAGGCAATGATGATGACACAGAAGTGCTTCAGACAGATCTTGCCATGCAGTTATTAGATTTTCACATGGAGACATTCACATATACACAACAGATAAGTTTATTATCTGTATGGCTTGATGATTATATACTATTCATTAAGTGGAAGTGGATTGTCATAAAGGTCTTCATCCTTGTCTTCATGTTGAGTAAGTGGAAGAAGAGAAGGGATCGGTCTTGCTGTCTTGGGTGGCAGAGCAGGTGAAGGAGTTGGAAGGGGAGGCAGGAAAGACAGGCACATGTGGAATAAGTTTACTGAAATATGTTTTAACTTCTGACATTTTTTGCTTTTTCATTTTTTTAAAGACTATTTCTATACAGTACCACTGTTTGCTTTAGTTTCAGTGCTAGTATGCTAGAAAGGTCCATGTTGTAAAAGAAATCAATAGCAGTCTTAAATAGTCAGATCCTTTCTGTCAGGTTGTCTAATATCAATTTGTTCTCCGTCATTGCTTCTTCTGTATCTTCTTTCTCGTCATCTGGCACTGGTTTGGAAGCATTCATCTTCATCAAGTTGTCTTCTGTTAATTCTTCTGGTGTGGTGTTTATTAGCTCTTACATTTCTCTAAGATTCAAAAGTTGAAACCCTTCGCCTTTTACCTTTTTTGTCATGTACATAAACTCTTCCCTTATTCCCTTGATTGGCTCTGTTGTAAATCCTGTGAAGTCATGTACAACATCTGGACATACTTTTCTCCCCCAGGAATTTATTTAATATTGATGGCTGTCATGGCTTACTACGATGGCATCTTCAGTGGTGTAATCCTTCCAGACTTTCATGATGTTTCTCATCAGGGTTCTCTTCCATAGTGTTGACAGTCCTTTTCAAAGAATACCATGTAATGAGTTGTAAAGGTTCTTATGACCGGTTGATCTAGAAGGTGATTATAGAAAGATTGTGTTTGGGGGTAAGTAGGCCATTTGATGCCCTTAGTGTTGAGCTAATGGGGTTCTGGGTGGCTAGAGGCATTGTCCAGTATCAAAGGAACTTTAAAAGGCAGTCCCTTGGGCACCTGCATGGCTCAGTCAGTTAAGCGGCTACCTTCGGCTCAGGTCATGATCTCAGAGTCATGGATGGAGACCCACATTGGGCTCCCTGCTCAGCGGGGAGTCTGCTTCTCCCTCTGCCTCTGCTGCTCCCCCTGCTTGTACTCTCTGTCTCTCTCTGTGTCAAATAAATAAATAAAATCTTAAAAAAAAAAAAAAAGGCAGTCCTTTAGTGGGAAGGTATTTCCTGACTTCAGGGACAAATCATCAATGGAACCAATCCAGAAAAAGGATTCTTGTTATCCATACCTTCTTGTACAACCAAAAGACTGGAAGCTGGTATCTGTCTTTTCTCTTCAAGGCTTGGGGGTTAACAGCTTTATAGATAAAGGCAGTGCTTACCATACACCTGACTGCATTTGCACAAAATGGTAGAGTTAGCCTTACCTTCTTGCCTTAAATCCTGGAGTTTATTTTTTTCTCTTCCTGACTAATACACTTCGTGGCATTTTCCACCCCCCTCTAGCATAGGGTACTTTTGTCTGAATTAAAAATCTGTTCAGGCCGATATCCTTTCTTCTCAGTGATTCTCTTGATCATGTTTGGGAACTTGTTTGCTTCCTCTTGGTCAGCATAAGCTGCTTTTCCTGTTATCTTGACATTTTTTTTTTTTTTAGATTTTATTTATTTATTTGACAGACAGAGATCACAAATAGGCAGAGGGGCAGGCAGAGAGAGAGAAAGGAGGAAGCAGGCTCCCTGCTGAGCAGAGAGCCCAATGCGGGATCATGACCTGAGCCGAAGGCAGAGGCTTTAACCCACTGAGTTACCTAGGCGCCCCTATCTTGACATTTTTTAAGCCAGTCCTCTTTCTAAAATTATCGTACCATTCTTTGCTGGCATGAAATTATCCAGCTTTAGATCTTTCACCTTCCTTTTGCTTTAAGTTGTTATATAATGACTTCACTTTTCTTTTGAATCATATTAAGCTCTATAAATATACCTGCCTTATAGCAACCCTGCACCCATATAAAAGCTGCATTTTCAATATGAGATAAAAAGGTATTTTGCAAAAAGTATAAGGCTTTCACACCTGTTAGCATGGCTGCAGCATTGGCTTCACGAATTTTCTTTTTTTGCAGTGGTCCTTTATGCTGGATTCATTTATCTGGAAGTAACAGGCAAATGCGGCTGCAGAATTCAAACTACAGTGCATGTTGAGCAGTTCAGCTTTTGCTTCCAGTATATATATTTTTCATTCTTGGGAGCACTTCAAGCAACACTAGTGGTACTTTGTATAGGTCCGATGATGTCACATAAGATTTACGGTGTTGCCTAAACAATGAAAAATACGCAAGAACTGTAAGAGGTCACTTTGTACTGCAACATGCTATTTACTGGAGAGATGGACTGCTTACACAGAGATAGGTAGTATCACACAGTGTTTTAAGCGGATACTAGCAACACTTGGGCTCAACAGAAGGTGGTTTGAAATTATCGTACAGTAGTACAGTACATACTACAATTCATCTTATGCACTTATAATTTGATACTGCATCTTTCCATTCATTTACATTTCCCTCAACTGCTAATGGTGTCATGTGTGGTCTGTTACATATTTCTGTGCATGTTTTGATCAAGTCTAACTTTTTATCCTTAGTGTGTATTTTATGGTAGTAAATGATAAAATAGACTAGTATTTACATATATTTTATGCACTCAGGACAACTGTTTCTTAATTTTTTTGCTATTTCTAGGATACATGGTTTGTCTAAGAGTTTTTTTTAATTTGTCACAAATCTCCAAAAGATTTTCCAGTATATATATTGAAAAAAATCTGCCTATACATGGATGCGTGCTGTTCAAATCCATGTTGTTCAATGTTTAACTGTTTTAAAAGCATCTGTGTTAAAATAAATAAAAACATCTATATTTCCATTTCTTTGAATTGTCTGTTCATGTCCTTTACCCTTTTTTTTTTGTTGGATTATTGATCTTTTTCATATTGCTTTGTAGGAACTCATTAGAAATTGAGGAAAGTTGCCCTTTAGTATATATTTAGCAAACATTTTTTTCTCACTTTCTTACTTATCTTTGACTTTCTTATATTCTTTATCATGCCAAAAGTTACTATTTTCACATAATTTTTTTAACCTTTTCTACTCTCTAACCTGATTAAACACCAAAATGGTTGGTACCATGCCTAAGAATTCAAATTAAATGACAAAACACCTAGGAAAATACACAGAAGATAAAAACAATTATTCTTTTGGATAGTCTGCTTTTAGAAAATTCCCTGGACTGATAAAACAGGAAAATCAGCAAATATTATAATACCAAAGGAGAAGGAGGTTTCTTTCAAAAAGGAAAGGAGGTTTCATAGTTTATCTGCTTGAACTAGCATTTCTTAGGAATCTACAGTGTGTTTGTGATGGATATTGTCTTTTAAAAAAAAATTTTAAATCAATTAATTAACATATACTCTATTATTCATTTCAGATGTAGGGTTTAGTGATTCATCAGTATTTCGTAATACCCACTGCTCATTATATCATGTGCCCTCCTTACTGTCCATCACCCAGTTTCCCCATTCTCCCATTCCTCTCCCCTCCAGCAACCCTCAGTTTGTTTCCTATGATTAAGAGTCTCTTACTGGGGTGCCTGGGTGGCTCAGTGGGTTAAGCCGCTGCCTTTGGCTCAGGTCATGATCTCAGGGTCCTGGGATCGAGTCCCGCATCGGGCTCTCTGCTCAGCAGGGAGCCTGCTTCCCTCTCTCTCTCTCTCTCTCTCTCTCTCTCTCTGCCTGCCTCTCTGTCTACTTGTGATCTCTCTCTGTCAAATAAATAAATAAAATCTTTAAAAAAAAAAAGAGTCTCTTACTGCTGGAAATTGTCTTAAAGGGGATAAGCTTTAGTTAATTTAGAGGTTAGGAAAGATAATGGTAATAACTAGTAGAATTAGGGAAGAGATCAAATTTCAGAAAGGCGAGGCCATCTAGGAAGTATTTCCCTAGCTGTTTTGCTCTTAAGCTTCCTGACCACTTCTCAAGTTGAGTCAGATTTCATAATCTCCATTCTTTGTTGGAAGCAAGTCCCAGGGATTGATTGATTGATTGATTTTTTCTTCTTTTTCTTTTTCTTTTCCTTTTTTTTCTTTTTCTTCTTTTTCTTCTTCAAAGATTTTATTTATTTATTTGACAGAGATCACAAGTAGACAGAGAGGCAGGCAGAGAGAGAGAGAGAGAGAGAGAGAGAGGGAGGGAAGCAGGCTCCCTGCTGAGCAGAGAGCCTGATGCGGGACTCGATCCCAGGACCCTGAGATCACGACCTGAGCCGAAGGCAGCGGCTTAACCCACTGAGCCACCCAGGCGCCCCAAGTCCCAGGGATTTAGCCTGCTTTCTGCTTCATTCCCTTCTTACTTATTTTTGGATCGTTGTGATTTAGTGTCTGCCAAGACTGGCTGTGAAATAAGATAGTTTCCCCATCCAATCTCTTTCATTGTCCTTGAAGATAAAACCTTTAAAGATAATGGTTCGTTGCTGATCACTATATGTGCACCGATAAGGGATTAAAAAAATAACAAAAATGGGGAAGCTGAAAAGTACAAGGATATATTTCTAAGTTCTTACAATAATGGGCTGGAGTTTTGGATTCCCAGACTGAGATGGTGAAAGGATGGTCAGCTGATGTTTTTTACCTTCTGATTTTATTCTCACTGGTCCTCTGCCATTAAGATTCCTCTTTGGTCTGAGCTTTTGTTCCCTGAAGGCTATATTGACTTCTTCCTTCATGTTGACAAAATAGTCTGTTTTGAATTTCTGTGTAGAGCTAGTCAGCCAGAGCAGGAGGTAATCTCTTATTTCAGGTGTAGCCTATAAACTTACTGGATTGTACTTTCTTCCTTTTTGTTTCAAGGAATAGTTGCCCTTTTTTTCCCCTTCCATGGTTCTTCCCACTGCTTGGCTGACATCAAAGTTTACTTTTATTCATATTTTTGATGTTTATATTTGGATTGCTTATTTGTTTTTAGGTAAAATTTGGAAATACCACCTTTAAAACAGACGTGTATCTCAAGTCTCTCAACCCTCAGTGGAACTCAGAATGGTTTAAATTTGAGGTAAGTTTTTAATTTTTTATATTTTTAAAAGATTTTATTTATTTATTTGAGAGAGAACACAAGTGGTTGGGGGGGACAGACAGAGGGATAAGTAGACTCCCTGCTGAGCAGGGACCTGAGCCCCGAGCCCCTCCCCCGTCCCCCGTCTCCCGGTTTGGGGCTTGATCCCAGAGTCCTGGGATTATGATTTGAACTGAAGGCAGATGCTTCTCTGACTGAACCACTCAGCTGCCTCTTAAGAAAAGTTTTTAAATATCAGCATTTTTTAGTATTTTTTTTTTTATATGACCCCTTGCTCCCAGGAATGATAGGAGTACCTTTTATTTCAGGTATAGTAGTTTTCCTACACCATAAAAGATACTTTCTTTTTTGCTTAACTAGGATTACTAAGTTCTCAAAAAAATAATGTTATAGTTAAGAAAGTACAGTGTATGAATGCAAGAACACAGATTTGAAAAAAAAAAAAAACCAGAATCCATTGAAGAATATTATTGCTGTCATATTCTCTGGATTTTAATATATACCAAAAACCACTTACGAATAGTGTACAGTTTCAGTTCTTTAAAAAATTATAGTCAAAAGTATATATTAAAAAAATGCCATTTTAACCAATTTTAAGTGTAATTCAGTAACATTGATTACGTTTACAATGTTGTATAGGCATCACTGCTATTTCCAAAACTTTTTAATTACTCCAAACAGAAACTACTCATTCAGCAGTAACTGCTCCCTCTTCTCCTAGTGCCTGATAATGTCTAATCTACTTCCTGTCTCTTTGAATTTGCCTGTGTTAAACACAAGTGAAATCATTGTGATATTTGTCTTTTTTGTGTCTGGCTTTCACTTAGCATAATGTTTTCAAGGTTTATCCGTGTTGTTATCATGTATCAGAATTTCTTTACTTTTTATGGCTGAATAATATTCCTGTGAGTATGTGTCTGTGTGTGTGTGTGTGTGTGTGTGTATGTATCACATTCTGTTTATCCATTTATCTGCTGATGGACAGATTGGGTTGTTTTCACTTTTTGGCTACTGTGAACAATACTGCAGTAAACATTAGTGTACAAGTATCTGTTTAAGTCCCTGTTTTCAGTTATTTTGAGTATATGCCCAGAAACGGAATTGCTGGGTCATATGATAAATTGTATGTTTAGCTTTTTGAGGAACTGCCAAACTGTTTTCTGTAGTGGCTACACCATTATCCATTTCCACGAGCATGTATGAGAAAAATCTAATTTTTCCACATCTTTGTCAAGCTTTGTTATTTTCTGTTTTTTAAAAAATCATGCCATCTTAGTAGTTGTGAAATGATGTTTATAGTGTAATTTTTGTCATGGATGAGGTGACATATGGTTTTTTTATGGTTTAGGACCATTTACATTTCTTTTACTTGGAACTACCATCTCATATTTTAACTCCCCAAAGAAGATACTTAGAGATGACATTATAGAGGTAGACTTCACAGGACTTGGTGACTAGCTTAATTTGGAAAATGTAAATGTGATGTGGTATGTCATTGGTTTTGATTTGCATTTCCCTAATGACTAATAATGTTGAACCTTTTTTCATGTGTTTATTGGCTGTTTGTTTGTTTTCTTTGGAAAACTGTTCAAGTTCCTTGCTCATTTTTAAGTTGGGTTTTTTATCTTATTAGTAATTTTCATGATAGTAGGATATTAGTATTTAAGAATATTAATTTCATTTTATTGATGATGCAGTACCATAATTTTTAAAGCTGCAAAGTACTCAAATAGCTTAGGTAACTTTAAAAGATATTTGTACTTTTCCTGAAATAAGGGACTTTTATAAATGCTAATGAGATTTAGCAACTAAAGTTACCAGCCATTTCCCTTAAAATTTACTAAGTTTACTATATTGTGTGAAAGATGTTCTTAAACTTTGTTTTGTAGTTAACATTAAGTATATACTTTTTTAACCTTGTCAGTTGCGATTGGCATTAGTTTATATGTTGTGAACTCTCAGATATCATGAACAAACGGATGTTTAGTTTTCTTTTATATAAAAGAAATACTGGGCCAGGCAGTATAATGATATTTTGGAAGCTCCATGTAATCATTTGGGACCCAGGATCCGTTTGTCTTTCTTCTCCATCATCCATAGTCCGTGGCTTCCATATTCATGATCACATTAGCCTCCAAGTTAGCAGCTGGAGTTCCAGTGGTCACATCAGTGTTCTAGGCCTGGAAGAAAAAGCAGGAGAGGAGGTGGTGAGTTAATACATATTTTTCAGCTGAGCGAGCACTGTTTGAGAAATTTTTCCCTACCCTATCTAGCTCTATGTAATGATTTATGCTTATATCTCAGTAGTTACAAAGGAGAGTGGGAAATTTGGTCTTTTATCTGGACATATTGCTGTGTAATTAACATTTTTAAACACTTAAAACATTTATGAGAAAGTCTTACTTTATAATTTTTCATGATTTGATATTGGCTCAATTAAATCTATGAAATATCCTTAATTACCTTATTAAAATTAATTTCTGAATTTCTCTCTTTAGATTATTTATATTATTAGCTAGCTATATATTTCATAAACAATTCTAGTCATTTAGTTCTAATGGAGCAGGGAAGGAATATCTTAATTTACAAGTACATAAGATAAGGGTTCTCATAGGTAAATGTATAGGTGGTTAAATAAGTGTACACAAAAAATGTTATTAATGGTGGTAAAAATTGGAGGGATGTCTTTGGGGCAGTGGTTAATGGCTTAGTTTATGACTCTTTCCCTTTTACTATATATATAGGGAATACTGTAATATGGAATGCCATTGATGACATATGATTCAGAATGGATTGGAAATCAGAACTATTATTTTAACATTTCATTATCGAAATTTTCAAATATGCATAAAAGTAGGCAGGTTGCCTATCCATCATCTACATTTACTTTTACCTATACATTGTGCTGTTCTTGTTTTACCTGTTACATCACCCCCTACTTGGAGGGTAGGGTGACAGGAATATTTTTTTTTAAGGTTTTTAGTTATTTGATAAAGAGATAGAGAGCACAAGTAGGCAGAGTGGCAGCCTAAGGAGAGGGAGAAATGGGCTTCCTGCATATGGGGCTCAGTCCCAGGACCCTGGGATCATGACCTGAGCCGAAGGTAGACACTTAACTGACTGAGCCCTGACAGGAATATTTTAAGGCAAATTCAAAATATTATGCAATTTCATCCATAAATTTTTAATTATGTCTCTCTTATTGAGAGGTATCCCCTTTTTGAAAGCAAATCATCCAGTCACATTATTATATCAGGGATATCAACAATAATTCCTTCTTGTACTTTAATTCTTAAAATAATCTTCAGAGGTTAGATTGTTAGTCTAAAATCAACAAGAAATTAAATGGAGTGGGGAAAGGCATAATATTTCATAATTAAGTTTAAAAAATTAACCAGAGTATATGGTTTGCAGAGATATCACTTGACCAGAGCATATGTAGGGAAAATACAGAGATTTTAGTGTACTACAAACTCTGTCTTAATGGCAGTGTGGTATATCTGCTGTAACAACAAACATTCGTAGACTGCATTTAAAAAGTATAGTATTTTAGTTGCAGGAAACAATAATCTCTTTGTATTCCATCCTTACAAATATCTGTAATATTGTGTTCCATCTAGCCACTACATTTGATGAGGAGTACTGGCAAATTAGAGGATGATATGGTATCCGGAGGATGGCAGCCAAAATAATGAACGTGTCTTCCAAAGGGAGAAATCTTTTTTTGCCTCATTCTTTGCCTTAGTCAGTTTGGCTTGTTGTAACAGAATACCATAGAGTGGGTGGCTTAAACAATAGCCTTTTATTTCTGACATTTCTGGATGCTGGGAACTCTGAGACAGAGTACCATCATGGTTTTATTTTGCTGAGGTCCCTCTATCTGGCTTGTAGATAGCGATCTTCTTGCTGTGTCCTTACATAACAGGGAGAGAGATCCTCTCTCCCCATCTTCACTTGTAAGGATCCCAATCCCATTCGTAAGGACTCCACCTTTATGACGTAATTACCTCCCAAAGACCTAATTATCTCCCATTGTAGTCCCTTTTTAGCCAGTGCTTGACATGTGATAAGTAATTAATAGTAAGTAAAAGGAGAGAGTACATTTATTTCACTTACTTAGTTCATGAGCTTTAGTTGTTTTTCTTACCAATAATATGTTAGTTTTCCTACAGTTTTATTCTGGGAAATTGTCTTTAGAAATAAATGATGGTATCGTGGTGCTCATTAACATCTTTGTTCTCCTGTAGATAATATATGGACTCTGTTATGACATTCTTTTTTTTTTTTTTAAAGATTTTATTTATTTATTTGACAGACAGAGATTACAAGTAGGCAGAGAGGCAGGCAGAGAGAGAGGAGGAAGCAGGCTCCCTGCTGAGCAGAGAGCCCGATGTGGGGCTCGATCCCAGGACCCTGGGATCATGACCTGAGCCGAAGGCAGAGGCTTTAACCCACTGAGCCACCCAGGCGCCCCTGTTATGACATTCTTTAAGCATTTTTGCTGGATATTATAAGTAGAGTAGTAAAACACAGGATTGTATGTAGAAACAGAAATTAAACATGGGCCTGGCACAGAATAATATGTAGAAAAAGAACTTAAACATGAAGCCCAACACGGCCTGAACTCATGGTGCTGAGATCAAGACCTGAGCTAAGATCAAGAGTTGGACACCAACCAACTGAGCCCCCCAGGTGCCCCAAACTATACTTTTTTTCCTTAGAAATTTGGCATCTTTTATAGAAAAAGGGATTATAACTTGTCTGTGTTAATTCCTTTACCTTTGTGCTTAGAGATAAATCTGTGTTGTTTTTTTTCTATGAGTAAGTCATCTTTTACATTTGGTATATATGTATATTTATGATAATGAAGATTGAAAAATTAAAAGATTTAATTTTAAGGTATACTTTCAGGTGGACGATGAAGATTTACAGGATGAGCCTCTACAGATCACAGTTCTTGACCATGACACTTACAGTGCAAATGATGCCATTGGTAAAGTGTACATTGATATTGATCCCTTACTCTACAGTGAGGCTGCAACAGTCATCTCAGGATGGTTTCCAATATATGATACCATACATGGTAAGGAGTATATTTTAAGAAAATGTATCATGATTATTAAAATTTATCCATAGAGATCTCTGTGCTTCACTTGTGGTTTTAGAAGATGTATATGTAAAAGATATATATATATATTTTTAAAGATCTTATTTATTTATTTGTCAGAGAGAGAGAGAGAGAGGGAGAGAGAGTGAGCATAGGCAGACAGAGTGGCAGGCAGAGGCAAAGGGAGAAGCAGGCTCCCTGATGAGCAAGGAGCCCGATGTGGGACTCGATCCCAGGACGCTGGAATCATGACCTGAGCCGAAGGCAGCTGCCTAACCAACTGAGCCACCCAGGCGTCCCAAGATATTTTCTTTTTAATAGAGAGTCACAAAGTATTGCTGGTGAAATTGTTATTTTTCTGAACATAATTTGAAGTAATCCCTGCTAAATTTGTATAATAAAGAAAGTAAATGCATGATTTAAAAATCATCTTACAAATGTACAGTGGAATTTTCTGGAGTTTTTATGATATATGATATTACTGCACATTGAATACAGACCAGAAGTAGAATCTAACTGTATTCCATGAAGCTAAACATTATAGAGAACTAAAAAAATGTAAGCGCTATTCTTATTACTAGTTTTTTGTTTTTCAAAATATAGTTATTTTTATAAAAATGTTTATAGTATTAAGTAAATACTTTTTAAAATTCCCAGCTTGCATTTTCATTTTCAATTTAATTTTTAATCTTTAATTTAATTTTTATTTTTTTTAAGATTTTATTTATTTATTTGACTGACAGAGATCACAAGTAGGCAGAGAGGCAGGCAGAGAGAGAGGAAGGGAAGCAGGCTCCCTGCTGAGGAGAGAGCCCGATACGGGGCTCGATCCCAGGACACTGGAATCATGACCTGAGCCGAAGGCAGAGAGTCTTTAACCACTGAGCCACCCAGGCGCCCCTAATCTTTAATTTTAAAAATTTTAAAAAGATTTTATTTATTTAAGAGAGAGAGGGAGAGGGAGAGAATGAGCAGGGGGTGGAGCAAAGGGAGAGGGAGAAACAGACTCCCCACTGAGCGGGGAGTATGATCCCAGGACCCTGATATCATGACCTGAGCTGAAGTCAGAGGCCCAACCGACTGAGCCATCAAGGTGTCCCTCTCAATTTTAATTTTAATTATAACATGGTGAATACTGACATATGATGCATATAAATAAAAACTCCTTGAAGTTCTCAATAATTTTTGAGATTATAAAGTGGTTCTGACATCAGAAAGTTTGAGACCTGTCAGCCTAAAAATGTGCCATCTTTTTAGAATGGCAAATGGACCCATAAGGAACTGGCAAATGTTTCTCTCTATAGTCTAGCATCTTTCTGCCCATTTTACATTTTTGACCTGGCAATTCTGTTGATAGTAGTTTATTATAATAAACTGAGATTTATGTAAAGTATATTTATTATGACACTTATATTCCATTATTATTTATTAATATTTAAAATGCTAAAATAAATTGGAAAAGAAGATTTACTTAGGTAAGTTAGAGCATATATAGATCATGAATTGTTCAGCCAGATCAAAATGCATTTTTGAGAGTAGAATGGCATAGCAAAATTGTAAAATTTTGTAAAATTCAGATTATAAAACATTGTTATAGGATGATTACATATTTGTTTAGAAAGAAAAGAATTGCATATATGTGATATGATAAATTGGCAGAATACATAATAAAATGTTTATTCTTTTTTTTAAAAGATTTATTTATTTATTTTAGAGAGAGGGAGAGAGAGAGTATGAGGAGGGGCACAGGGAGAGAATCTCAAGCAGACTCCCTGCTGAGCACAGAGCCCTATGGGGCTCCATCTCAGGACCCTGAGGTCATGACCTGAGCTAAAACCAAGAGTTGGACACTTAACTAACTGAGCACACAGGCGTCCCGATAAAATGTTTATTCTTGGATAGATTTATTTCTGAACTATAATTCTGTTTTTCCTCTTTTGCTTTATTCTGTATTTTCTATAATATAAGTGTATTATTCTTGGAGTCAGAAAATAAAATCCAGTAGTGTATTACCAATAAAACACACCACTGAAGAAATAATCAATCTTAGCTTAGTTTAGATTAAAGGCAATAGCAGTATGAATGAATGAATTTTCTAAATATTTTATATTAAATGCTGTTTATATTTGATTTAATATTTATGGACCCTTTGTTAAGAACATCATCTCATTATTTTAGTAGGTCACTCTTCTTAGAAGGCCTTCAGTAACTCTGAATTTGATTGACATGCAATCAGGACAGTCCAGTAAAAATATTTAGTAATTGTTAGGAATAGAGACTGGGTCATTTTTTTTTTTTCTCCCAAGTATTTTATTTAAATTCAAGTTTCAATAATAATTCGAAATAATGTCAAAATAAATTATTCAAAATAATAATTCAAAATAAATTCAATGATACATACAGTGTAGTGTTGGTTTTAGGAATAGAATTTACTCATCACTTACATAGAACACCCAGTGCTCATCACAAGAAGTGCATCACCCATTTAGCCCATCCCCAACCCATCGTCCGTACAGCAACCCTCATTTTTTTCTCTATCATTAAGAGTCTCTTATAGTTTACCTCTCTCTGTTTTTATCTGATTTTATTTTATTATTATGTTTTTATAAACATAAAATATATTTTTATCCCCAGGGGTACAGGTAGGTGAATTGCCAGGTTTATACACTTCACAGCACTCACCATAGCACATACCCTCCCCAATGTCCATAACCCCACCCTCCCTCCCAATCCCCCTCCCCCCATCAATCCTCAGTTTGTTTTGTGAGATTAAGAGTCATTTATGGTTTGTCTCCCTCCCAATCCTATCTTGTTTCATTTACTCTTCTCCTACCCCTTTAACCCCCCATGTTGCATCTCCTCTCCCTCATATCAGGGAGATCA
>NW_019154156.1:376108-376627 GCF_002288905.1 Enhydra lutris kenyoni | reverse complement strand
AGAGAAGAATGTGTATTCTGTTGCTTTGGGATGAAATGTTCTGAATATATCTGTGATGTCCATCTGGTCCAGTGTGTCATTTAAGGCCTTTATTTCCTTGTTGATCTTTTGCTTGGATTATCTGTCCATTTCAGTGAGGGGAGTGTTAAAGTCACCTACTATTATTGTATTATTGTTGATGTGTTTCTTTGATTTTGTTATTAATTGTTTTATATAGTTGGCTGCTCCCACGTTAGGGGCATAGATATTTAAAATTGTTAGATCTTCTTGTTGGACAGATCCTTTGAGTATGATATGGTGTCCTTCCTCATCTCCTATTATAGTCTTTGGCTTAAAATCTAAATGATCTGATAGAAGGATTGCCACTCCTGCTGTCTTCTGATGTCCATTAGCATGGTAAATTCTTTTCCATCCCCTCACTTTAAATCTGGAGGTGTCTTCGGGTCTAAAATGAGTCTCTTGTAGACAACATATAGATGGGTTTTGTTTTTTTATCCATTCTGATACCCTGAATGTTAA
>NW_019154156.1:364351-376008 GCF_002288905.1 Enhydra lutris kenyoni | reverse complement strand
CCCCTCACTTTAAATCTGGAGGTGTCTTCGGGTCTAAAATGAGTCTCTTGTAGACAACATATAGATGGGTTTTGTTTTTTTATCCATTCTGATACCCTGTGTCTTTTGATTGGGGCATTTAGCCCATTAACATTCAGGGTAACTATTGAGAGATATGAATTTAGTGCCATTGTATTGCCTGTAAGGTGACTGTTATTGTCTATTGTCTCTGTTCCTTTCTGATCTACTACTTTTAGGGTCTCTCTTTGCTTAGAGGACGAGACCGGGTCATTTTTATTTATTAGGGCATATTCTGAAAAACCCTTATTTTTGGAATTTCTTAGCTCATTTTAACTTAATATATTCATTGAAAAGAATAAAGCTTTTGTTAAATGAGGTTCTTCGCATTTGTTGTTAAGACCATGTAAGATCGGACTTCTAATCTTAGCTCTACTATTTAACTATTGACACTATGCAAATTATTTAACTTTCGTTAAACTTTAATGTTTTCCTCTATAACATGAGGATGGTAATACTACAGAAATTACCTTACTGGGTTGGTGTGAGATCTATGAGATACTACACGTAAGGCATTTAGAACATTATCTGTGCTCAGATGTTACCGTCATCATTGTTGTCATCAGTTCAAATGTGGCTCCTTTGCAGTTACTCTTGATTCAAATAAGTAGAGACTTATTCATTTTCTAGTGTGTATATGTACTTCAGAATATGTAATAAACTACTTAGAGTAAAAATAATTAGGAAAAAAGTTACCATTGCTATTATGATTGATGTTATTTTAAAATTGTAGTTGGCATTCATTTGCTGGATTATTTAATTGTGCTTTATTTTGTTAAGGTAAAAACTTGATTTTCATTTTGAAATTTTAGGTATCCGTGGGGAAATCAATGTAATTGTCAAAGTAGACCTCTTCAATGATTTAAAT
Source organism: Enhydra lutris kenyoni (assembly GCF_002288905.1). Lineage (NCBI taxonomy): Eukaryota > Metazoa > Chordata > Mammalia > Carnivora > Mustelidae > Enhydra > Enhydra lutris. The sequence continues at coordinate 375,083 of NW_019154156.1, read as the reverse complement.
CGATTTAGGCAATCGTCGTGTGGAGTCAAATTCTTTTGTAGTAAGTAAATGCATTTTATTTCACATTTAACAGGGTACTTAATTGTCAAATATAGGTAATCAAATTAATACTTCAGAACGCTAATGGAAAACCTATTATACTTTGGTTTTAATACCTAAGAGAGAATTGTCCATTTTTCAGAAACAATTACTGTAGCTCTGGGGACTATTTATTTGATTTTAAAGTGAATGAAATCTATTTCTTACAAGTTCTTAGAAATTTTTGTTAGAATAGTCCATTGGGGCATGAGGTATACATGGTTATCATGACTACGAGGTTGGAGGAGTTTGTGGAGCAGCAGGAAGGAGACCACCCTTCCTGACCCTACTCTGGCTTATATTCTAGCCCCTACTCCAGACTCTGGAAGAAATCACACTAAACATTGGTGGTAACAGTTGCTTACTGCTGGTAGAATGACTGGTGAAGATTTTGGATTTTTTCCAGAATTTCAATGAAGAATCCATGTATTAATGAAACAACTTAATCTTTTTTAGTTAAATCTTATGTTGGTAATATTGGGCCTGAAGGTGAGAATTGATTTCAAAAGCACTGCATAATAATACAACTCTGAAATATCTTAGAATGACTGGAGAGAAGTTTGAAAATGAGGGTGGGATATGTTTTGCAGGAATACTAAAAATTAATTCATCCTTACAGAAATGAGATCAGAGTGACTGTGGTCTGGAAATGCAATATGTGATAGCATTTGCTATAGTCCTAACTGAAAACCAAAAAACTAAGGGAATATATCCAAACTTACCTATACCATATGGTGAATAGGAGGAGTCTGCAGTTCATCTAGGCCATATGCTGAAGGAAAATCACTGCCTTGTTGCATTGTGTATATATTAAGCATGATATTATAAAGAGTTAAGTGATGCACTATATCTGAACAGTAGCCTGTGCTACCTTGATGTCAGCTGGTTATCAGTAGTCAGCAACAGCGTAGGGGGAGATGGACTTGTACTTGCACAATCAATGAAAACAAATCCCATGCTCTCTAATATCTACATTTGGGAAAACAAACTTGATGAGGCTACATGTGTTATGTTATATAATCAGACTTAATTCAGATAGACCATCTAATACCATCTGTATTAGGTAATACAGATACGGAGCCATTTGTGGTGGGTGGACATGTATAGTTTGTAGAAGTCTGCAGTAGTGTTAAAAAGCATTATTATCAGACATCAACTTATGGAGAAGCTTACAGCTTTTTTTTTTTTTTTTAAGATTTATTTATTTTTTTGCGAGAGAGGGAAAACATGCAGGTGGGGATGGGGCAGAGGGAGAGAATCTTCAAACAGAGTCCCCACTAAGCAAGGAGCCTGATTTGGGGCTTGATCCCAGGACCCATGAGGTCATGATCTGAGCAGAAACCAAGAGTTGGACCCTTAAATGAAGGGAACACCCAGGTACCCCATAGGTTTTCCTCTTCTACCAGTAGATCGATCTCTGTGAAAAACAAGCTCTAAAGTAATTTCTCATATTTATCTTATTAATTTCACAGTGATGAATATTGCCAATTAAAGTTTTCTTTTACAAATTAGAACAAGTTGCTTTGTTAATGTGTAGAAGATATGACTATATTAAACTTTGTGTAACTGTCAAAAAAGAAAAATCCAGTGGTATTTTATTTTTTTACTTTTATTTATTTTTTTAAAAGATTTTGTTTTTAAGTAATCTCTACATCCAACGTGGGGCTCAAACCCACAGTCCTGAGATCCAAGTGTGATACACTCTACCAACTGAGCCCGTCAGGCTCTCCTCTAGTGGTATTATAGTATAAGACATTGTTAAGGTAAGTGCTGAGCACTATAACCAAATATTGTGATGCTATCCAAAATTAAATAGGCATCATCTACAGATATAGTCCCTCAAGTGCCATGAAAAATGGGCTGGCATTGGGCAGATGTAGGCAGTCATAGCCAGCCTGGATTAATTGGGTTGAAAACTCCTAAGTAGTTGAGTTAGCATTAAGGCATGGATATCTATTTTAAGAGACTAATTTTGGATAGGTGTTCTTAGGTCCCCCCCCCCCTCTTTTTTTTTTTAATTGTTTTGCTTGTTTTTCTTTAGGTTATCCCTTTTTTGGATCTAATTAGATCTTATTTTAAATCTAACGACATTTGGTATTATTTATATTAAATGAGTTTGTTAAATAGTATAGTGACTACTGAACCAGTTGGCCATATGGCCATAGATTATTGGAGGGGCACCTGGGTGGCTCAGTTGTTGAGCGTCTGCCTTCGGCTTGGGTCGCTGTCCCGGGGTCCTGGGATAGAGGCCTGTGTCAGGCTCCCTGTTTGGCGGGAAGCCTGCTTCTCCCTATCCCACTCCCCCTGCTTGTATTCCCTCTCTTGCTGTGTCTCTCTCTCTCAAATAAATAAATAAAATCTTTAAAAAAAAAAAAGATTATTGGAATTTACAGGGCTGTATGACTCCTCAGATTATGTCAGAAAGGTAATGGTTTTGACTTTTGAGGCTGCACTGTATGTTGTAAGGAAGAACTTTTTCAGAGGGCTTTGAATAAAGTTTTTTGTATTTATTACCCACTTTGTACCTATTTATACAATGATTACCAAGCTGACATTCATTTTGGTTTTTAAACTTTGTATTGAATGCTATCTAAGGTTATCTCTGGCTGTTTTCCAAATTATAAACATATAATTTGTATCTACTGTTTTTACTATGTGAAAAATAAGAGGTCTTATTACAGAAAATGATTATTTCTAAGAACAATATGGAATTTAGAAGACTGATTGGAAGTATGACTATTATAATTACATTGAAATTAGCACAGTAAATGTGTTCTTGTATTATATATCCAAAAGGTAAGAATATAATTGAACATTTTTTTTAAAAATTGAATTTAACCTTGTTATAAATAGAAGCATAATAGACAATTTCTTTCAACAGCAACATCTATTCCAAAGTGCTATAGAGCTGTAATAATTCATGGTTTTGTAGAAGAGCTTGTGGTCAATGAAGACCCAGAATATCAATGGATTGATCGAATTCGTACACCAAGGGCATCAAATGAGGCCAGACAGAGACTCATTTCTTTAATGTCAGGTATTTAAAAGAAAGAACTTCATTACTGATTTACTTAACACTGTTAAATTTTCACTTCCTTTTGACATGCTATGTGAAATTTTACAGTGAAGGCTATGAATTGCATATGACTGATTCTCTACCTTTGCCCAATCTTTCTCAACGTACCACGTTGACATCTTATAAGAGGAAATCTGAACCAGAAGCTTATACTTCCTTCTTAACTAGGCAGTAAAAGGAATTTGTGCTCAAGAAGTGGCATAGTGGAAAGAACCCTGAGCAAGGAAGTAGGAAACTGGGTTCTAGTTTTCCTTCCTCTAGCATTTATTTATAATCAGAGTTTAGGTAATCTCTCTAATGTTTTTTGTTTCCTTTTCATAGTTCTTCTCTGACAATATGTTTTAGCTCCCTGTACTTCTTCCTGCCATTCTTACCCCATTACTTTTTTTTTTCTTTGAAGAACTTGTTTTTCATTTAAAATGTATATGTACATATGTATGTGTATATATATGTATGTATGTATAGTCACATGTATATCAGACAATAAATGAGTATAAATGTTATATTTAATAAATATGTTATATTTATATATAACAAATTTGTTTTTAAATATAAAATATAAACACATTTATATCATATTAGAAATATATCAATTATACTTAAATATTTATAAATCACTATAAATATATTTATACTTACTATAATATATAATGTCATTTAATATATTAAATAATATATCTTTTTTGTTTACCTCTGTATTTCTAGCACTTAGAAGAAAGGAAGAATGCCAGGCACATAGTACACAACCAAAAATTATTTGGTAAATGAATGCATGAATGAGTGAATCTTAATTTTGCTGCATCTGTAAAATGCAACTAGTTAATGTCTTACCTCCCTGAAATTAGGAGGCTAGAGCAGATAATCTTTTAGGTTCTTTTCAAGTTCTAAAAATCTATGATTTTTTGACTTTTTTCATTGCTACCATATCCAGCTTTATATTATGTAATGTGAAGATCTAAAGCAGAATGCATTTTCTTCCCTTTTTTCGCAGGTGAACTGCAGAGGAAGATCGGCTTGAAAGTGCTTGAAATGAGAGGAAATGCAGTTGTTGGGTACTTACAGTGTTTTGATCTGGAAGGTGAATCTGGGTTAGTGGTACGAGCCATAGGAACAGCGTGTACACTGGATAAACTAAGTAGCCCAGCAGCATTCCTTCCTGCATGTAATTCCCCATCTAAAGAAATGAAGGAGTAAGTATGAATCAATGAATCGTTCTTATGGAGCTTTTTATCTTTTACTTTTATGTTTTCATTTGATTTGAAATATTCTAGTAGGGTTGTTTAACATACATTTTTTAATATGGTGATTTTTTTTCCTGTGGTAATTTTTATTATCAGAGATGGCCATGAAAATCTGAAGCTTTAATCTATTTAGCTATTCCTAATAATTTATTTATACTTTCTTAATACGAAATTCAAGTTAAATAATGTAAAACTAAACTTATTTCAGATCTTTAGGCACTGTATATTCAGAGCATAAAATGGGTATTTATGGAATTTTTATTTATTCTTTGGGGAATGCTTAAAACCCAGTATTATACCTGATAATCCAATTATGCTTATAATTAGCAACATAGTATAGAAAGGAGAAGTATAGCAGGAAAGATTGACCCATGCAGGGGTCTCATGCAAATGTTTACAGAGGACAGTTTATGTAAATAAAATAATTGAGTATAATTAAATAGGGAGTACTGAGGATTGTGTAAAGCAGATATTGGCAAACTTTTTCTGTAAAAGGCCGGATAGTAAATATTTCACGCACTAGCCATATAGTTCCTGTCTTTGTTTACCAAAAAAAGGAGTTTGTTGTTCCTGAGCTAAAGGAATTTAGGCTCATACATTTTATAAAAACTGAGTGTGATTCAACAAAACATTTTGGTTGGCTGGATTTGGCTTATGTGATATCATTTTTGTCTAAGGCAGAAGATACTCAATGTGGTGGGATGGTGCTGTCTACAAGGAATGTTTAAAATGAAAATTTTCTGTCATAATGATTGGGGTGTGGGGCAGATCCTGGTTGGGACCTAGAAATGCTCACTGTTGTACACAGTAAAGGACAACTCTGTACAATGAAGACTTGTTCCATCCTAAATGCCAGTAGTACTTCCATTGAGACCCACTGATTTAGAGATTCTTCTAGATCAAGGGTCAACAATTTTTTTTTGTAAATGCCCAGAAGATACAGGTAAATAATAATTTAATCTTTGCTCATAACTGTTCAGCTTTGCCATTGTAACATGAAAACAGCCATTGACAGTATGCAAATAAATGAGTGTGGCTGTGTTCCAGTAAAACCTGATTATTTACAAAACAGGTGCAGGATGGATTTGACCTGTGTAGTTTGCTGACCCCTGCCCTGTATCATCAAGGAGTCAGGATTCTGTAATCAGAAAACCTGAAATGCTTCCCAGATTAACAATAGTCAAGAAAGGTTGACTAGAAAACAATCACAGTCTTTTTAAAAAAAATTTAATTCCAGCATAATATACAGTGTTCTGTTAGTCTCACATGTACAATATGGTGATTCAACTTTTTTTTTTAACAATATTTTTAAAAATGAGATTTTCCTGTTAAGCTTATTCTGTTTAACTGTTTCCTGTTAGTCATGCAGATTAAATTTTAGTCATGAGAGAGCACAATATTATATATATGTTGCCTGATTTTATTGGAAAGTACCTTGGCAAGTGAAATGACTTGTTTTAAATAAATTGAAGAGTGAATTTGCTCTATATTCCATTTAAGATATGTTTTAAAAAGATATGAACTGCCTCCTGCCACAGGTAGAGTCAGATTGCAGGTGTAACTTCTTGAGGGATTCACTTTTTATTTTCTTTTTCCACACCAAATTTAAGTAAAGACTTGAGTACCTCCTTCTCATGCCATCCTCCAGCTTTATCTAAGTTGCCTGAAGGGGCCTTGCTTTTGCAGCTGTGATGTCTGAGGGTTTCCTCTTTTCACTAAATTATTTAGTAGAAAGAGAATATTATATTGTCTGTTGGTGTCTTAAAATGATATAGTGATAGTAATGGAATATGTTTTGGCTACATTTAAGAATAATTCTGTTAATGTAAATCTTCTGGGATTGTGTAAATATTCTGCTTTTTTAATTTTGCTGTAGCCTGTTTGCCCCAAGTTGTCAAATAGTCACATCATGAAGAATTTAAGTTGCTTCATTAAGATTTTCTGAAAGACATCTTACTACCTCAGTCATGCTATTAAAAAAAAACAACAAAACAACTCAGTACTTGGGCTGCTTTATCTCAGCCAGTTTCTTTGTATTTTTGATAATGAATCAATTTTGGTTGCTAGTTTAAATTGTTTTATGATTCAACTGATTATGGTTATTTTGACATTTAATTACAACATTGATTCTGGAGAGGAATTTGATAAAAGGTAGTTTGGATTATGTTCCTGTCTGAATGAATTTAATATTAGAAATGTCACTGGTGTATTACTGCAAGGTAATCTTTCATGCAAGAAGACTGATAAGAATTAGAACTCCAAGAATACATATGGTGATGGTCCATTATATTTGGATTTTAACTAGATGTCATAACTTGAGGCTTTTACAATATTCATTTTATTTTATTCATTTTATTTTACCTTTATTAATACTGTGTTCTACTTAATTGTTTTTTTTCCCCTTTCAGATATTTAGTGTAATGAATGATATAAATCTCTTTGGTATTTCCTTGCTGAACTATCTCGATGGTAGAAAGTGCATTTAAATATGATGTACTGCTTCTCTACTTTGAAAAAAAAGTACTGTTTAAGAGATGTTAGCTGTAATTTCTCCTCTGTACAGTACTGATTCTTAGAATTTTTAACTACATTAGTCACTTCAACAGAGAAAGAGAAAACAAAAACGAAACCTCACTCTGTTGTTTGTATACAAATAGGTCACCAATAAGATGTTTGATTTTTATCAGTTGTATTAAACACATTTTTATTTTAAATTAGCAACAAAAACAGAAACATTGCCCTATCGTAAAACCAGTGATATTTTCAGAAAATAGTCTGTAGATTCTGTGAAGGACCATTATTGCCCGTTAATGATAGCTCATGTTTGAACCTTGACAAATTGTGATTGCTGGGAATGTTCACTGGCCAGTAAAAAAGAAGAGGCCAGGAAAAGTTGAATTCTTGATCTGCTTTAAAAAAAATGGAGATATGGTAGTTTTTCAGAATGTATTCACATATGATTCTTTTTCCCTCCTTATGCATAAGCAAAGCCACTGTTTAGTGAGATAATTGCTAATATGAAGTACAGGATTCTTAGTTGTCTAATACGCTGTTTTTCCCTACCCAGTGTAACTATGCCCTTTTAGCAGAATTTCTTCATGAACATATAAATATTATATGTGAATATATATCTGTGTGTATGTGATGAAAATATATCTATACATCCACATAGATATGATCTATTGCAGGATGTCAGTTGATAAAAAATTTCAATTCAGAATGTAGTTTAATAGACTCTTTAAATTTAAATAATATATTCTATTTGAGAGCCACACAAAAATTATCTACATTGTTTTTTATTAATGTGTTTTGAAAAGCAGTGTCCCCTTGGTTTTTTTTTTTGTTTTTGTTTTTTTTTCCAGTGTAATCTGGAAAGCAATATACTTGGAGTGCTGAAATACTGGAATGTTTATATTTGCTTGTATCCATTTAGTTTATTTTTCTTTATGCTGTCATTTTCATATTCTTTAGTACCACTGTCTTGCTATTATAGACAGAAACAGCTGTTAAACTTTCTTTATAGAAAAATATAATTTCATGAATTCAGTTTCAGAAGCAGCATAAGAGCTTTATATTTGACTATTCATTTTTATGGGTGTTTTGTCCCCGTGTAGTAAACTTTATGGTGATCAAAAATATTTTAAAGCAACTCAGAATCCAAATCTTAGTCTTTCTTATTTAATGCCACTATTACTGTTTTTCTTATTCACAGTCCTGGTTATTAATCTGATCCCTTAAAACTATAACTGTATCCTAACAAGTTAGTATTTAGCTATTCTTTTTAAATTTCATTCTGATTTTTTGCATGTTGGGGGTTAAAAATTCCTCTCCCCTAACTAAAGCTCCTTTGAAATTATTTTAACATAACTTTGCTATCTGTTGTATGTATTGTTTTCTTTTCTTCCACTTTGACTACAAATTCCCTCAGGTCTCCGCTGGTTCATCCTCCAAGCCATGGATGCCGCTCGACTCACAACAGCCCAATTCACACTGCTACTGGCTCACGACTTACTCAGAACTTCTCTGTGTCTGTTCCCACTCTCATCTATACTGGTACGAGACTGCTCAGACTCCAGAGCTGGGGAAGGCAGGCCACAGGCAGAGTGGCTGTAAAGGGCAGGCAGGCAGGTAGCGTAGTGTAGGCAGGTGCCACAAGTCTTTGCTTCCTCCTTTTCTTACTTGAAGTCCAGCTGCAGTGAAGAAATCCAGTATGTAGCCACCACAGAGGCTCTCACTACTCTGAAGTGAAAGTGTTCTAGCTTCCAAAGTTTCTTCCATAGATCCTGTAAGAACCCTATCTTTATGTATGCATCCTGTAAGACTTAGGAGTATCCTCCAGTATGTGTTTTGCCATTATTTCTGCATTTGGTTAGAAATAAAATTGATGATTGGATTCTAAATGAAATAGCTGTCAAAGCTTCTGATTTTCTTATTTTATTTATGTACAAAACCTGTTACATAGTAGGGTCTGTTTTATTCTGTGGAAGAGAGCTGTTGGAAAACAGGTAAGCAACTCTTCTGCATAAAATGCAATGGTTCTGTGTAGCTATATTCATTTTTCTCTCTGCTGTGTTTTTAGCTGTGGCACTCTTGATGCTATAGGATAAGGAAACATTTTTCTTTTGAAGATATCTGTGTGTGCAAATATAAAAACTATTCTGAATATTTGCACACACCATTTGCATCATTTTTTCTTTGTAACTTAAAAAAGCATTGTTTATTTGAAAGTATTTTCAGTCATGTATTTATTTTTTTTGTTTACTTTTCCTTTTAATATTTTTTACCCCCTTAGTCTGTCATTTCATGCTTTTTTGCTTATTTACTTGGCTTATTAACTGTTTCAGTGCAGATAATTATTTATCTGGAGAATGATGAATGGTTAAACAGCAATTGGTTGTCTTTGGCCTCATACCCAGCTCCACAGTTAAGAAATGACTGCTGGCCCTGCCCAATATATTCCTGGTGTTTGGATCATGCTGCCTTCCGTCAGGTCCTTTGGCACATGATTGCTTAATATTTCTCCACCTTCTTCTGGCAGGATTCCCTTCAATGAAGATCCCAATCCCAATACTCACTCATCAGGACCCTCAACCCCTCTGAAAAACCAAACTTATTCCTTTTCACCTTCCAAGTCCTACAGTCGACAGTCCTCTTCTTCTGACACAGATTTGAGTTTGACACCCAAAACTGGTAAGGCGCTTCCACCCACCTTTTTCTTTTTCTTTCTTTCTTTCTTTCTTTTTTTTTTTTTTTCCAGATTTGTTTCTGTTCTTTACTAGCTTTCCATCCAAGGCTTTCCTCCTATTTTTGGCATTTAAGTTAAAAGATAATAGAATACTGATCATTTTCAGTTACTACCATTAAAATATGAAAATTTCATATAGCTCAGAAATTATCTTGTTCAAAGATCTGTATTTGTTGATTTAATCATAGTGTAGATATGAAGTCCAGAATTTATTTTTGCATGTAGACATTTTTTCATTTCATGCTCATATTATGAGGAATAATATCTTAAAGCTTTTGAATAGAAGGTAATATTAGTAGTTTGCAATCCACTTCCTCATGTAGTAGAAACATTTTCAAATTCATTTTTCTTTCTATTTCTGAATTTAATTCTAAGATTTTATTATGAAAAAATTTTTAGAATTGAAATGGTTATATTGGAGTACATATATCTATTAACTTCTTGCTATTTCAAATGTTTGGTTTTGCTAGTCTTGCTCTCTAGGTTAGAAAGTAGCATTTTTGCTTTACTTATTCTTACATATTTCTCAAGGTATGCAATTTATAGTTTTTCCCTCTCCTATTTGTATTTTGATGAATAATTTCTGTGAGTTTTTGTGAATGTTTTATGATAAAAATTGTTTAAAAAATCAAATTATTTCATTACTTCTTAAAGTAGAATTGTTATTCAAATCATTAAGAAGAGTAAAATGTAAAAAGTTAAAAAGTTAGTGGTTAACAATTTTTATAAATATTGTTTTTGTCTATCAGTTTTCTCTCCAGATTGATGAAAACATTTTGCATACTTCCTGTGTCATTTTATCATCTTTAATAACCTTTTGTGTGTTACACAAGAAATTTATAAAATGATCCCAGATTTTATGAAAACAATGAAAAGAAATCAACTTTGAAAACCAGTGCTAATTCTAAAGAAAGGGAATTAAAAAGAAAGCCTGTAGATTTAGTATCTATTTTTATATAAATGTAGTCACAGAGTGAGAGGAAGATAATTATGGATACCTAATTTTTTGAAGACAATAGCTTTATTCTTTATTTACGTATACATAATATGTGTAACGTCTAAAAATCATGAGACTTTTTTTTTTTTTTTTTT
>NW_019154156.1:279848-364251 GCF_002288905.1 Enhydra lutris kenyoni | reverse complement strand
TTTTTTTTAAAGATATATTTATTTTAGAGAGCAGGCGCAAGCCAGCAAGCGAGTGTGCGCACATGCTCATGGGATGGGACAGTAGGGAGATCAGAGAGAGAATTCCAAGTAGACTCCCCGCTGACCACAGAGCCCCACGTGGGGCCAGTCCCCTGATCCTGAAATCATGTCCTGAGCCAAAATCAAGAGTTGGACACTCACTGACTGAGCCACGTAGGTGCCCCAAATCATGAGATACTTGATAGTAATTGATGCTATTTAATGTGGCATCTTAACCATATTTATACCATAAAAACTGAACCATTCCAACCATAGTGAAGTGTGTGTGTTTGTTTGTTTATTTATTTATTTAAATAAAGGATGAGATTCTGGCCTCCAAATTCATGCCTATCAAAACAAGAAAGACTTAGAATAGTATTAAAGAATAAGTTTTCTTAAAAAATTTTTTTCAGGCTTTGAGCATTGGTTATTTGTGTATTCTAGGCTGCTTTTCAATATTTTTATCTGTATTTTATTCTTTGTCATATCACAGACAAATTTTTGGAAGTATTTTCTTGGTCTTTCTGTTTCCTTTTCTTTAATTCACCAAATGGCCAAGTCTGAAAAAGATTGTCAAGTAATAAGTTAACTGAATCAGATTTGTGTTCCCTTATCTTTCTCGTAGGCAATCAATTGTATTATCAATGAAAGCTTTTTTACATTTTATTTTCTAGTTCCAAAATTTTAGTTTTTAAAGATTTATTTATGATAGTAACTGATTCTCATGTATTTCTGTATTTATCAGATGCTTCTAAATAATTTTGTATTTCTACTATCATATGCTATTCATTATCTTTAATAGCATACTTACAGAACATTAACAGTTTTTTAATATTTTCACTTATCGTGAATCCCTAAATATCTTTGAATATTCCAGAAGAGATTTGAAATGACAAAATTACAATTGTTTTAAAATTTCTAAAACTATAATTGAGTGTGTGTTTCATAATTCTTTGCCTTAAAATTTACCTATATACAAAACCAGTCTCTTGAGGAATAGTGGGGAGAAGTTGATTATGATTGATTGATTATATGCAACCAGGGAACCAAAAATAAAGTTAACAAAGCTTTAGGCTGAGAAAGTTGGTTTTCTGTTTGTAGTTAAAGCTATTGTCTTTTTTAAAAGATAGGTCTCATTTAAAAAAAATTCATATTGATTGAAATATTTCTATAAATTCTAATTTTTGACATTTTACAAGGCTTTATTTTCATATTTTTTTTTCAAGTACTCAACTAGTAGGAGTGGAATTTTAGAATGCTAGTGTTAGGATATTGATTTGACGTGTGACTTAAGCTAAAAAAAAAAGTCAAGCTTTTAACCATGTATAGTTTTTGTGATTTGAGAGTGTTTGCCCCTTACATACTCAAATCCTTGTAAATGCAAACAGTATTATGATCAAACTTGAATATTTAAAATTTTAGAAGAAAAAGAATAGGAGTAATATATATCTCAAAGATGCACAGAAAGAAGTTAATATTTATTTCAAATTAGTGATGGCAACCATTTAATGTGGTGCTGTTTATTTTTTATGGATATTAAATTAAAATACTCATAAGTGATATGTTTTAGTAACATTTGAAGAACTGTACTTTGCCACTTTAGATAATGTTTATATTTGAGGCAGTGAGTTTCTGGCTTTAAAAATTTACAAAATATACCTTTTAACTTTATACATTCTTAACCCAAAAAAGGCAGGTTATTTAAGTGTTTTTGAGAAATCCGCTCCAAGTGATTATAATGGCACAAAATCCCATGTCAGTGATTTAATAAATTTTAACAAATGCAAAGTTCTATGAAGGTTTTACTACGTTTTAGACTATGCCTTTAATTTATATTGTGTTGGGTAGATGGTCTTGCTAATGACTTCATATGCTTAGTGTAATTTACGTAGCATTTTAAAATCCATTTTTACTGTTATGTTTTGCTTCATCATTGCTTTCCTTATTCTGCATTTTCTGGTCATCTTCTGAATCTGCATCTTTTCTCTGCTACTTTCCTCCACAGCACCTTACTCACAGGGGCCTAGGATTTACCTGTGTCCCAGCTCCCCCTCTCTCTCTTGTGGTTCCCTTCATCTTAAAAAGTCCTGTCTCCTACTCTCGGAATCTAGCCTTCCCCCTCATCATTCTAGCCCTGTCAGCCCAGTTCTGAGGAAAAGTGTTTCTTTCAGTGAAGAGCTGTTCCTGGCTGCTTCTGGTAGGATCACATTATGTCAGCTTTTTAATCCCTTAATTTTAACTCACCTTTGAAAACAAGTAATTATTTCATACTATTAAAGAAGTATTGGGTGTCTTGCACAGGGCATACTTCTTATTTTTCTTATTGGTGGACAGAATTAAATGATTACAATGATGGTTGAGGATTACTGGTTGGATAATTATGAATATTCTGCTGAAGTCATTTTATTTATTAAAAAAATTATATGTCTGAGGACATAGATCTGCATATTTCCAAGGATTATTGGGTTTTTATTTCTAGAGTTTCTGTTTTAGATGCTTTACTTTCTTTCCCTTCACACCAACTCCATTCACTTCGGACCTGCACCATCATGTTGCTAAGCCATATGGTTACATTAGTAAATTATTCTGTTTGAATTGGTTTAAGTCTCATTTTGGTGGTATTCTTTCTTTATCTATTTTTTTTCTGTCCATTGCATTGATTTTCAAATTATTCTGCTGTATTTTCTGATGTTTTATTTACTTCTACAAAATTACATTTTATTTTATGGCTTTCAATATGCTTCATACAAAGATATTAGTTTCATTTCTATGTTTAGTATTGTATAGTCTCTAAAACCCATATTTAGGTTCCTACAAGAAAAATATGTTCCTTTTTTATTTTTAAAGAAGAGAATGGGACTATACACATGCTAACCTTTGTTTCCTTATCCAAGAACAGCTAAAAATGTGAAAGTAAATTAGTTCCTTTTTAAAGTCATTGCAGTAAATTTGTATGTATCTTCAGTTTCGAAAGGGTGGGATTGAACTGTTAACTCTAGTCTCTAGAACACTGGCTTCTCACCTGTCCCCTACTTTCTTTAATACTTTGATCATAATTGGTCTATTGGTACTATCAAAAGAATAAAATAAAGTAGGGAAAGAAATTAAAACTTAAGCCTTTAAAAAATACATCTTAGAGCTTGGGAATATAATTCTTCCGATCCATAACTATGTACATTTGTGATGTGTCTATTACATGTCTGTGATTTTTAGTTTTTAAAAATATTTTATGTTGATTTTTGCAAATGAGTATTGAAAACTATGAATGTTAATAGTGTTTTGTCATGAATGTTATATTTAGGAATGGAAAGTTACCAGAAAATAGATTGGACTATATTTCAAAATTGCCTAAAATTCATACTCTTTAGAGAATTTTGGAATATTTTAAGTAAGCACAATTAAACGTGCTTCTCTCTATAGTTACTTTTAAACAAACATTTGATGTTTCTAGATTTCTTTTAGTAAGTATTATTAAATTGTGAGCATAGTAAGTACAGTTGATCCTTGAGCAACACACCCCTGCGCAAATTGAAAATGGGCATATAACTTCTGATTCCCCAAAAGCTTGACTATTAATAGTCTACTCTTGACCACAAGCCTTACTGATAACAGTCAATTAAAACAGTTATATTACATGTATTATATACTGTATTCTTGCAATTATATACTGAGGGAAGAAAATGTTAGAAGAAAATCATAAGGAAGAGATAGTGCATTTATAGTACTGTCCTGTACTTACTGAAAAAAAAATTAATGTATAAGTGGACTGTGCAGTTGAAACCCATGTTGTTCAAGGGTCAATTGTAATTGGTAGTATCTTGATTATTTTGTATTAGAAGACCACTCAACACTTCAAAAATTGAATATTATACAAAAATTCATACATTAACAAAATTTTAAAAATAAGTTTTAGAACAGATTGAATCTGAAACTCACTGTGATCACAGTTTTAGCATCTAAAAACCTTGTGAATAAAATAGTAAAATATATGCCTAATTGCATGTCAAGTACTTTAAATGTTTATATCATTTTAAGAGATTTTGACTCATGATATTTATGAAGATGAATGCAGTTAACTTTCTGTTTCTATAGTTGTTTTTTGGTTATTTATGTACTGATGTTCTGTAGGAATGGGAAGTGGTAGTGCTGGAAAAGAAGGGGGGCCGTTTAAAGCTCTTTTAAGACAACAGACTCAGTCAGCACTGGAACAAAGGGTAAGAGACACTCAATATTCTCTATTCTTACACTGTTAATATGATTTTATTATCATGCTTCTACATATTTATAACTTATTTCCATAAACTGGTTTGATCATGTATATGTAACATAATTTCAGAGTCCCAAAATTTATTTAAGGTATTAAAGAAATTTGTTTATGAATAATTAATTTTAATTTGGAATTCTGTAACTTTTTTTTTTTTTTGTCCTCTAATCTTTTATTAGAAATAATCTATTTGGAAATATCCATTGAGTGATGAAATCATTTCTCATTTTACCTTAAAATTATAATATACAAAAGGAAATAGTGGACATTTTTCAGAAAAAAATATTTCAGTTGTGCTATATTAAATATCTTTCTTGGGGTGTGTGGGTGGCACAGTTGGTTAAGCATCAGACTCTTGATTTCAGCTCAGGTTTTAATCTTAGGGTTGTGAGATTGAGCCTGTGTTGGGCTCCATGGTGGGCATGGAGACTACATTAAAAAAAAAAAAAAAAAAGATAATTCTTCAGTATATTAATATATTTATATGCTGAGATTATTTTTATGGTTGGCCAATCTCAGGGGTAAGAAATGCACAGATTCAGTATTTCTACAGATTAACATAAACAGTGTGGTTATTTGGTATGTGAATACGTCTCTTTTAATTATTATAAGTTTAATGTTTAGTTAACTTTGTTAATTAGGAAAATAAAGAGTCACAATTTTTGGATGATTTTTCTCTTTTTTTTTTTGTATAAACTTCATTGCTAAGGGAGGATCGCCTCATAGGTTCTGTAGAAGGCGGGTATGTTTCTGAACATGTGTGAGAGCCTTTTTCTTGTATTGGTAGCTGTTCTAGTTTTAATCTTGATCATTTAAGTTTTATTTAAGCTTTAACAAATGTTGCCAGCTTTATTTCTTTTCGTAATGCATTTTTTAAAAATTTATTAGTACTATGAGGCTCATTTTTTTTCTACTCAACTAACACAGTGCATGATTATTTATATGTTCTGTCAGTTATTTTAAGGCACAGTCCCATAGCTTTCATTGTGTCTGATTTGGAAGTTTATAAGCATTTACAGAATTTTCTTTTACATGTTCCCATTTTACACTAGCATTAAAAAAAAAGATCAGACAGTAAATACCTTTAAAAGAATACATTTTTTTAAAAAAGATATTTCATCTCTAGAGGTTAGCTTTTTGAGAATAGGGTTTTCAGGTTCTGTTACTACAAACAATATAACAGTTTCCTTTTTTAGACTTTCTTTACTGTGCAGAAGTACCTGTATGTACCCTTTGCCTTGCAGACAAGGTTGGGGGGAGCAGAGCAGAGCTGAGCTAATCAATCAGCGTGATGAGACATTAGAGGTACAAGGTGGTTTGCTTTACCCCTCAGCAGGCAGCATTTGCACTTGAGCTGCTTTCACAACTTGCAGGCATACCAGCTACTGTTGTGCAAAAGCCCACTTAAACACTGGGACCATTTATTGAAACCAAATATAAAAAGAGACTGGAAACACAGAGAAGAGGGTCAGAGGGAAGGTATGTGTGACTATTTCTTAGGCCAGAATGCTCTTACCTCCTCCCCACTCCCAGTTTTACATTCTCTACAGAGTTCCTTACACTAGGATTATTCCTTGTAATTGTTCTAGAATTCATAGGAACAGAAAAACTGGTATGAGAGATGAGATTTTGCCTGTATCTTGTGCCTGTGACTTTATTATCGATATTAAGAGCTTTTGTAAACATCTAGCTTTAAGAGAAGAAAAATACTAATCAATAAAAATTGTTTTAAATTTAGTTTGGATAAAATTTATGTTTTCAAATATGCTTTTAAACATTCTTCAAGTTTTGGACACATTATTACATTGGGTATACATTTCTAAATAATCTTTATGGACTTAACAGTAAAGATGTGGGAGAACTATAGTTTTCATTTACAACCTTATAAAATCCGAGTTGGTAATATGTTTATGTTACCTAACTCTGCAGTAGTTACTTGAGTTTATGAGACTACCTCACTATCCTGGGTACACAATAAATAGAATAAGCTTCGTCTTTAGCTTTCCCATTCACCTGTGGTGGCCATTAGTATATCTTTGTTTTGGGAAAAAATTTGTACAGAAGTATGAAGAGTTTTTCCCATATGTGTTCAGATATGCCTTAACTCTGTCAAGTTGAATACTAGATCAAGGTGAACATATACTTAATATCATTTTTATATTCATTTTAAAAATATTAATTTCTATTCCTTGCCGTCCTTCATAAATTGTATGGCTTCCCCACCGCCCTTAGGAAAAGAGAACCTTTGTCCAGCATGTTTTAACCCGCTGAGCCACCCAGGCGCCCCTGTCCAGCATGTTTTATTTAAAGGGTTCAAGTAACAGTTTTCAAAAATAAAAGTGTTACAAAATCAGTGAAAAATAAGTTGACAGGATCTTGGTAATACGTGTCAAGTGATTAGGAGATAAGATGTAGAGATACAAATTTGATTACATTTAGGGTCTACCTATGAATGATTTGATGTAAAGCAAATAGGTTTACTTTTCAATATGACTCTTCTTTCACTTATAAGAAAAATGAAGTTACTTTTCAGATGCTGGGAGATATATTTTTCTTCAGTAAAGAAACCTAGTTGACTTGGTTTAACTTAGTATTTCCCAAATATATTTTACAATAGAATCTGCCATGTGAAATACCTGTTAGTGAGGACCACACTTTGGGAAACATTGATATAAAGCAAACTCTTTTAATAATTGTGATGTTTTCAATAATGGGGTAAAATTATATAATAAAATCACAGTAGGAATCTGGCATGGAGTTTTTTTTATCTAGAAAGTTGACTCTCATTTCTTGGGAAAATAAAAAGAATACTTGGTTGAAAAATAAACTATTTAAATATATTCTAAGAAAAATTCTATTTAAATGTTAAAAAATTACTTCCATTGTGTCCCCAGATTTTCCAACTAGCCTGTCTCTGAACACATGGTATTAAATAGATTTATGCTGTATGCATTTGGCTTATTGTCAAAATGTCAACATACAAATTTCCACCTAGTTGTACCACAAGGCAAGGTACTTTATTTTTTTTTTTAACTTTTTTATTTTTAAGATTTTATTTATTTATTTGACAAAGAGGTCACAAGTAGGCAGAGAGACAGGCAGAGAAAGAGGGGGAAGCAGGCTCCCTGCTGAGCAGGGAGCCCTGTGCAGGCCTCGATCCCAGGACCCTGAGATCATGACCTGAGAAGGCAAGGCACTATAAATATTAGGACTTTACAGAGAAAATGTCTTCTGTGGTCCTGAAATTCTCATCTAGGCATTGAAAACGGGTTGGGCTTGGCTGATCTTAAGGAAGCTGTTCTTTTCAGTGGAAAAGAACCTACAAATTCATCAGGTATAATGATAAACTAGAGATTAAAACCAACACCTTGTCTCACTGTTTTAATCAGAAATTTCAAGAAGCCAGATGATAAGGCTTGTTGCTCACATAGAGTTGAGGCCTCCTTGACTCTCACGTTAGCATACGGGAAAGATTATAAAGTATAGTTTTAAGATACTTTGCCGAGGTCTGGCACTCTGTAAGTACTTCACAGTTGTCACTATGTAGTGGGGGTGGAGATGAGCGCTATTTAACAGTCACTGGTAGTCACTGGCCACTGGTGAGAGGGGTGGAGGTGATAGGTATTTAACAGTAGGTATCTGCAGTAGTTTTTCTGAGAGAGTTATCTGAAGATGTAGTTTTGGTTGAATAACCATGCCATTTTTATGTACTTCAAGTTAAATTTTGTATGTTAAATTAGGTGTGTTGATTGGACATGTAGGACAGAGTTTAAGTTTGCAGAGTGATCGTCTGCCTCTTTGGGCAGCCATTCCCCTACTTTTTCTGCTTATGATCACCAACTCTACTATGATGCTTTCCCTCTTGTCTCTTTTTATCCCATCTTCTGGAATTTAGGAAAAAGAATCAGAATCTCAAGTAGAGAAATCATTTAGGTTAATTTTTATACCCACCTAAATTCTTATATTCAGATGTTTTCCAATATGTGAATTTACTCACTTTCAGAAGAAAGTACAGCTTTCCATTTAGCTGTTTTATTTTCAGTGTCTCTTGTCCAGAATATTTAAAATGTTTAAGTATAAAGATTAAATGTAAAGTGCTTTTTTCTACTATACTTCAGTATTTTGAGAAAATTTAAAAACTGTCTACTTAAAATTGAAAAAAATCATGAAGGCCTAACTTAGGTAAGATATTTAAGTTTCTAATAGCATAAACTTGGATGTGAGGGCGATCTGGCTGCGACATCTGTCACCCCACTGATCACCAGGGTTGATTCGGCTGATCTGGCTGGCTAGGTGGGTATCCCCTTCCTCCCTCACCGCTCCATATGCATCCCTCCCGAAGCTGAGTGCTCGGTCGAAGAGGACGATCTTCCCCAATAGAGAGACAACCGTTCTTCGGTCAAGGGTATACGAGTAGCTGCGCTACCCTGCTAGAACCTCCAAACAAGCTCTAATAGCATAAACTTATTTGTCTATTTCTCATTTAAAACTTATATTTAAAAAAACAGGTAGAAATAAGGAGGCATTTTTGACTAAATATTTTATAATACATGTAAGTGAAATTCCCTTCCTATCCTCCCCTTTTTTCTTTTTGCCTGTCAGCTGGGCCAAACCTATCCATTTCCATAGATAGGTTTTTACTTTTTTTTTTTTTTTTTTTAAATGTAGCCTAGGTTTTTCTTTCCCTTGTTAATTTAAATATTACTTTTAAATTCTAACTGAATTTATTTCTAAATTTTCTCTATATTTTATACTTTGTCTTCATGGGTTATTGAAGTGTGCAGGACTGTTTGCCTTTGTGCTAAATGACTCCAAGTTGCTATGCTTTGTGAATTATGCTTTGGTGAGTTTGTATTCTCCATGCTTAGTAGCCAGTCAGTAATCTTGCTGCTTTTAATGTGCCTGCTTCTAGTAGTATTCTGTATGTCTTTATCTCTCAGCTTTCATTTGCTGCATTTCAATTGCTGTGGTCAGAAAAAAAGATATTGCTAGACTTTAAAATATGTTCCTAAAAATATGTATTTGTAATTGCTGAATGGCATAGTATGGATATGATCTGTAGGGATTTCTTATGAATCAAGTACATAAATTTTAGTACTTGGAAGTATGACAGTTCTTTTGACTGTTGAGAGCTCTGTTTTGCTTATTTTCCAGCTCTCAGTTATGTTCTGAATAGCTGAGGCTACTGGTAAGTGACTTCTGGTTAAGTGAGCTATGGTAATCTTAAAGCCATATGAGGCAGATATTAAATTTTCCTTGCTTGCATCCAATTTTGTGTAATGTGGGAGGCCTCTATACTTGGAGAGCCACAGGAGCTCTGCTTTCTTCCTGGGTGCTATCTCAATGAATTTCCTTTCTCTGTTTTCCCATTTCTGCCTTACCTCTAAATTGATGAGATTGATGTCCTTGAGAGAGAAGGGGAGAATGAAACTTAGAAGAACTTGGGGAATTTTATTTCCTCCCTTGGTGTCATCTACTTTCTTCTCCCTTTTCCTTAATATGCATCTATGTACTTCCAATTTTTTCCAGCTGCCCTGGTGTTGATAGAGTAAATTATCTTACACAGCAATTCTGTACCCTCTTGACCTTGGTATTTGCCCTTCGCTTTTCCCTGAATCTCTTAACCCACACTGCTCATTCTCTCACTCCTCCCTTAGTTCCACGTTCTTGTAGATCTCTTGCACCAGGCCTTCAGAGTCTTTACCAGTAGCCTGGAATTGGGTGTGTTTATGTGAGGAGGATTCTGCCCCGCTGAGTAGACTCAGCGTCTAAGGGCAGGGGAATCCCCACATCTCACTGTGAATTTGCATCAGAGTAGGATATTGAAAGGAAGGAAGAGTGTGTTCAAATATCTTAAATCAAAACTCTGAGAACCTTTTTTTCTCATTGAGAATTGATAAAAAGACTGTTTGGATTCTGTATAACATGATATATATGGGAAAATGGATTAGGAACTCTAAACATCTAAGAAGACATTTAATTACAAAGCATGTGTAATGTGTAACTGGTAGCCTTTTGTTAAGAGATAGGATTCATATCATAGTATGAATATAATCTATGGGGATCAGCCTTCTTAACAAGCAAATTTTTTGTACTTTACACATGGTCAGTTATATTTTTCCCCCTTTCTTTCTACTAGGAATTTCCATTTTTTACCTTGACGGCATTTCCTCCTGGATTTCTCATGCATGTTGGGGGTGTTGTTAGTGCACGCTCTGTGAAGCTTTTGGATCGTATCCACAATCCTGGTATGTTCTTTAAAAGTTTGTTTTCAGCGTTTCATTTACTTAAACTGGGATTATTAAAATTGATTTTTATAATTAAAAAAATCAAGTCTATCCAAAAAGAAAAATGAAAAAGAAAGTATAAACTGGCATGTTGCTTTAAGTATTTGCTATAATTCTGATTAAAAATAATCAAATAAATAGAAGTATATTTTAGTTAGCTTTCTTATGTAAAACAAATATTGATTCATTTTCCTGGCCAGGCATCACTTTGAAGGAGTTCCTAGGTAACTTTTCAGTCAGCTTTTTTCTTTGACCCAGGCAGACAACAAATTTTGTAATTTGACCATTATGGCCATTATCTTAAGATGTTAATTCTTTTCATTAGCAATAACTCTTCATAGATTATTTTAGTAATTTCCTTATTCCTAAAAGAAGTATTCCTTTGAAATGTAATTATAAACATTGTGTAGTATCTAAGAATTAAAAAAAATAGTGCTGTCTGTGCATTCCTGGTTTCTTTTCTAAAACTATTTGTTCTACATAAGCAAACAAGTAAAAATAGTAGCTTACTCCTTTAAAACATGGGGCCATGATCATAAAAGAAGAAAGGCATCAAATCAATCTCAATTTCAGGCCCTTGGATTAGGAATGCTTTGATGGTTTTTCTAAATCCAAAATAAGCATGATAAGTGTGGTAGAAACTTTCTGTGTGGAGTGTGTTCTTGCATCTCTCATTGACTGGATTTCCAGTAATTTGCTCAAGTCACTTATTATTTTGATGACATACTTAAAAAGCCAAAGTTATGTGTTCTTATTTGGCATATATACATACATATTTTTGAAAATTTTAAATTGTCACTTCCAATAACCTCTTCCTGAGGCTTGTACTGACAGCTACAAAAAGAGTAAAATACTTCGAAATTATTTTATGAAAAACACTGCAGATAGTGATTTTGAGGATACAGAGCATTACCATTCTTTTAAGTTAAAAAAAAATTTAATCTGTGCCTTGCGGTTTGATGTCTTTTCAGTTAATAATTCCAGAGGAGCAGAATGGAATTTTTCCCAGAGCTTGAACGAGATTTCAGAAGAGGAATAGTAGCTAGGATTATTTAACTCTTAAAGCTGAACAAATACATCTTTTAAGCCTTAGTCTTCTCTTTTTTTCTTCTCTGGTTTATTTTTTTTTCTGCTCTTCTTTATTTTTTCAAATCAATTTAAGATCTTTTCTTCATGTAGTATTTGTGAATTCTGTAGTAATTAAAGGCACATTTAGACTGATGCCAGTTTAATGTATTGAGACATTGGAGACTCTGCAAGTTCCGTATCTTTGTGTTTAGGAACTTAAATTATTTGGAAAGCGCAAGGAAATACTGAGTTGATATACCTGACATTAATTTGGGTGTGACCCAAGGCTTGTTACCTGCGTTTCTTTGGACCATTGACTCAAATATTTTGCTAGATGGTGCCCACTGATAAGCTCCAAAATGATTTCAGGAATATATTTAACTGTTCTGTTTACTGAAAACATTTTGATTTTATTGTTGCTTCCAGGTACTCTGAGTAAGCTATAGAGTCTGGGAGAACAAATAAGTCTTACTTAAATAAGTTTAAGTAGAGAGCTGTATTTAAAATCCTATTACTTTTTACAAAAAACTCTTTTTTAGGGTTTACATGCTTGCCAGTTTGTTCTAGCAGTGTGAGAAATACAAGAACCCAGGCCGAGGGAAGAACACAGGAATCATTAATACAGAATACATTTTGTGTATTATAATTATCAAGTTATCCATTCTCTTCCTTTCCTCCCCTTATCAGAATATTTTTTTTTTGATTCACATGTAGGGAATCCTAGTTACTAATGTACTTATTTCCTAAAGGATTATGGGCATATAAATATAAATGCTTTTAATGATATACAAGTTATATTTTAATTTTGTTTTATTTTCAGTTAATTTTAATCAATTTAATCAACTACATATTCTAATGGTTTCACTATTACATGATTTTGATATAAAAACCACATTTTGGGGGGTGGTTTTATATATGTATTATGCATTAAAAAAGGAAGATTTTCTTAAGAACATTTTATTGATGTTCTTAATATTTCATAAATAATTATTAAAAGATTTAATTTGTTGAAAGAAGCTGAATGTTAAAACCAAAAAACCCCTCTAGATTAGCATCTACCATGATAATGATATATTGATTTTATGACACTGAGTTACTCTGCCGAGAGAAACTTAAGATGGATTGAGATGCCTGTGCTGTTAAAATGCTGTATTTGCACTCTCAAACGAATCTTGCAGCTATTTTTTTTCTAGTGAATATGGGAACTTTTCATTTTACACTTGAGTGTAGAAGGAATAAAATCTTATTTTTAAACCACTACCGCCTGCTACCTATAGATTATTATTCTGGAGTTAGTTCTTTTAGAATTTCCTCCTTTGTTAAATATTAAGCAACACGGACAAGAATGGGGTGGTTTTAAAAATCAAGGTCATTATCTTAAACAACTAGACTTTAGTTAATGTTAGATTATGATAGCATGCTCCTTCTTCTCTTTCTATTTCTACTTCTTATTAACTCTGCTGTCTGTGTCTTTCCAGTTGCTGTCAAGTGGTATTGTCAATTGTGTTCTTGTTTGTAGTGTTTTTTTGTTTTTTTTTCCCTACTATTCTGCACCTAAAACTGATCTACTAATTTGCTGTTTTGAACTCAGCCTTTGTCGGAATTATGGGTAACACAAGATCTTACAAACTGCTAGACTGGAATAGTTTCAATTCAGGTATTTTGATGGTCATTCAGTACTACATATGCTGACAAAAATTATGGCAGCTCAGTGAAGTTTTTAGAAATGTTCTAGATTAAATAGGTTTAATGGCAATTCAGTTATACAGATACATTCTGCAGTACATACGTTGTAACTCTTAAAGTTTCCACAGAATTGCAAATATAAAAATGTGTTAACTAAAATGAATTAACCAAAACCATAGAAATACCATAAATTACAAATGGCTTTTGTCAGTTAATTAACTTTCAGAAACCTAAATTTAAATTATATTTATTACATTTTGGACAGTTTTTTCATATCAGTAATTGACATAGGCTTTACAATTAAAGAGATGTTAATTGTTAAATATAAGTATTAAATGGCTAGTTTGATAAGCTTAAAGTCTGCTTAAACATTAATTTAGACTTGAGTATAATATATTTAGTATTCTATAAATACTATAAATATGTGACTATTACCATTTTTATTTATAATTCCAGAAGTTTTTCAAAAATTTGGTAAGTAAGAGCAGATTTTGGGGGGATTAACAGCTTTCATAAGCTCCCTTCCTTCCCATTTCATGTGAGAATTTAATTTTTCTTTTTAGGTAATTTTACGTATGGATATAGTTTGTAAAATATAGTTTGTAGCTTTTAGAGAAACTAAACTAACTTTACAGCTGATGATGTGGTTTCGAGTCAAAGCCAATTTTTCTTTTTGATAAAAGCATATTCTTCTAATATAAATATGTAAATTTTTATGTTCTTTATTTTTTAAATTAAATAATAGACCATTTTGATTTGGTATTAGAAGCTGGTATTTTGCCTGAAGGGTTTTACCAGTTCTTTGTGTCAGAAAGTATATATCTATTTATAGAAAAACAAATCACCAAGAGGCTTAACATTTTAGATAATATTTCATAATCTTTTCAATATTGTAAGCTTTTTTTTGTTCTTAGGGGTCCAGGATGTAAGTTCTGATGTAAGTAATGCATGTTTGACTATGAAGTATCTCATGTTCATCATGCAGGTTTACCTAAGTTCAGTCTAGTAAACAATCTGATCAGGTCCAACCTTTACAGATTTAGACTGACATCAGTTGGTAAGTCTCAGAGAAATTACCTCTCCTACTCAGGTTTTTGTCAACATGTTACCACATTGATTAAAATTAAAATAATCGTTTTTAAATGTTATGTGTTATACTTGGTTTTTAGTGAGGAAAATACCCTGCTGGATTCATTTAATAAAAATAATGTATTTTTAAAATGTAGGCAGATTAGTGTATAAGAAGTAAAAAAGCCTAATTATGTAAGAAAAGGACATTGGGAATAGACTGATCATTAATAATTTAAGGAGCTTAAACCTTGTCAGGGCAAAGATGTTTAGGGTGAGATGAGTGTTAGATAACGAACAGTCTTGGAAAGTAGAAAAGTAGTTAAATCTTATAATACTTTGTCCCCCATAAGCAGAACTACAGAATTTGGCAAGGAGAAACATGGTTGAGGAAGCGGTATATCTTGCCATCATTTAAAATAAAGTCAGATAGTGAGTGTATGAAAAAAAATGGATATAAATTACAGAATAGTAAAAGAATATCAAAGATGACACTTTCAGTTTAATGTTCTAATAGCTCTGTGCTTTTGACTGAGATATTAGAATCTCCTAACAGTATATATCAGGCTGATTTTGATATTAGGTTAAGAAAAATAATGTGATGATTCTGAAATACAAAAATGTAATATTTGATAAATATATTTGAATCATTTATGTGTTCTTTTCTGTGATTGGGGAATAAATTGCTGTCTTGTATTACCATAGAAAATAAAGAATTGGCCACATCAGTAAGAAAAATAATTGTGGTTATAATTTTTATTAATGTTAGAAATTGTTCATCAATACTGTACTTCCTGGATTCTGACACCATTTATTATGTGAGGTATCACCATTTTAATAATAGCTTTCCAAGAGAAAAGAGAAAGAAACTACTATATTAAGTATATTGATTAATTACCAGACATTTTTATTTCAGAAACATTAAAAATGTGGAAAGATATAAGAAACATTTTTATCACACAGTGGTATTTCATGAAATATGATCTGTCACGCAAGCATTTATTAGAACTTATTTTGTACCATACAGTTTGCTAGATGATAGGTGTGCGAAGATGTCAGTCACCCCGTTTTCGTGAAAGTCATATTCTGGGCAGTTAGAAAAATATGTTAATGGTTTACTGTGTGGTGTGGTGTGGTGTGATATAAGATAGAGAATTAAAGAGGAAGGCATGATTAACTACGTGGCAGGGAAGCTTGGAGAGGTAATTCTTGAGTTCAGTTTGAAGGATATATATGACCTTAATGTAGATTTTATATTTCAGACAGTGTATTTGGAGACATATTGTTCACTCCTTTGAATGTAGTTCTGAAACTTTAGTAGTGCATTGCAGAACAATCCCCTAGTCATTACTTGTTTGATGATATTTACCCAGTTATTTTATACCTATTGCTTGCCATTGAATACAGAATGTCTTTGTTGCTTCAGCTTTTTATTGTGTTTCCCTTTTTCTTCTGCTTTGCTGTCTTAGGTTGTGTTAGCTACAGTGATAGGAAATATTTTTATATAGCAGGAAGAAACTCAGTTATCTGAGAATTTATTTTAAAATCACGGTATTACCTTTTCTTATCTTGCTTCTTATGTTTCTGGCCTGGTTAATGGACTTTGAAAAAGACAAGCTGAATCTTGCTGCTTGAAAGAAGGAAGCAGCATTTGCAGATCTTGTGTGTGACATGCCCGGAATGGGCTGCATAGGAGTAAGACAGGGTATCCCATGGTCACACGTATGTTAGATCATTGGTTGTATAATGGAGAATGCATTTAAAGGCAGCAAGCCTAGAGACACTGCAGTACTCCTGGCCTGGTAAGTGACCTAGGATTTGGTGGTGATAGGAGAACTGAAGTTCATAGAGCACTTAACTATGTGCCAGTCACTCTTCCAAGTGCTGTATGATAGCAGGTCACTTAATTCTCAAAACACAGCTCCAAGATAGGCATTTTTCCTCTTTTGTGGATGAGCGAAATGAAGCATAACAATTTGCCCTAAGTGAAATAGAAAGTTGTTGAGCTACAATGTGAACTTAGCTACTCTGGCTTCAGGGCTTATACTCTCAAGATAAATTTAGAAAATATTTAAAATGTAAATCACCAGGACTTGGTAATTAGTAGAATGTGGCAAATCAAAAACAGTCTCTTAGCAGCTTTGAGCTGAGAGAAAGAGAAAAAGATGGATTAGAATTATCCTACATGGCTACAAGTCTAAAATCCCAGTGAGCAGTTGAATCCTATCTTTTGGAAACCCAACTCTATTTGAAAATTGAGTTATAAAAATATTTTAAGAGTAGATTTTAAAAGGCATAGCTCATTGCTTCTTAAATGGCTATGCTATTTATTTTTCTTTCTTCTGAGTTTACCACTGAAAGTTATTTCTGGGTAGCAAACTGATACAATTTTTAATTAGGAATAGTCTCAGTGTAGTTGAGAAAAAGTTGTTATTCTTTCTTCAGGTAGGGTACTTGTGAGCTTAGATATTTTTTCAGGAAGTCTCAAGAGGAAACAATAAAGTAGATATATAATGTGGTTTGTAAAAATGCTAGTCTGAAATAGCTTCCAAACTTAGACAATATTTTTAAGAGCAAATGTTTTAAGTACTGAGTTAGTAAAATAGCTAGATAACTTTTGTTTTTGAGAATATTTAAAAAACTTATTATTTTAGATTGTAGGTTTTAGGACATATGTTTGAGTTTTCTGTCTTCTAATAAATGAAGCAAGGGCTAGTGCTAAGGGAAGCTTTATATTAGTGGTCTGAATTCAGAAAATGTTACTCTTTTTTTGTCATCTGAATTATAGTTGTTTTACTTTGGGGTCAAAAATTAATCATCAAAACCAAGAAAAATAGGTATAATTATTACTTTAAACGTATTTTAACAAAATGAGTCAACAGATGTGTAAGGAACTATTAATAGAATACACATATCAGTCTGATAATCTAAATTTTTTTTTTCAGTTTTAAGTAAAAATCTTTTATTCAGTGGATGTTTGTGGTTTGCCTACTGTGTCTTGAGCATGATGTTGGGGATTGGGAACATGTTTGTTCAGCCAGGCAGACAACATGATTATACACCCAGTCTAGGCTATTTCTTAAACCAATTTCTTAAACTATTTTGCTGTGTATGTGTAGTAGTAGTAGTAGTAGTAGTAGTAGTAGTAGCAGTAGTAGTAGTAATAGTTGTTGTTAAATGGAGAGAGGCTTTCTTGGAACTTGAATTCTACTGATGATCCCAGCAGTTATTTTTACTACATCTGAGAGGTACTCATGAGCAGATATGCAAAACTAAGCTTAAAGTAGTTAAGCAGCTTTTGGTTTTAAGAATTTTAATAAGGTTTTAAGAAGTAGGTATATGGAGTTCAGGAGGGCATAAATATAGCCATGTACGATGTGTGAGCTTCTCTTTATACATAATGCAACATATAAATGTAATAAATAATTTTCTGTTTGTGTATAATGTAACTGCATATTGACTACTGTCAATTCCTTATTATCTGTAAAAAAAGTCAGATTTATAATTTCCTTAATTTATAAATTTTACTCTTTATATATATCTAATATAACTGGATATTAATTACACTATTATAACATGACATGTAAATTAATATATAACTTTATATATATAAAAAGGGAAATCTCACAGGTAAGGAGTAATTATATATCTGACTTATTTTATAAATAGTGAAGACTCTGGTTCTAATATAGATAAGAGAAGAAGACTCCGATCGGAGAAGACTCCGATCTAATATAGATTATATCCCAGGTACCATCCTAACATCCTAAATTACTACAAGTTGGTGTCTGCTCTGAATTTGCACATCATTTCCTCTATGATGGAACTGTTCTTCCTAGGTTGGTACTGAATCCCCATCTGGTTTGAGATTGTATATACACTTAAATCTGAACTCTGTAATTTCTGTTTCATTAGAGGAAATTTATCTTCTTCAGAAAGTTGTTTTGTGTTGGAATAATATTTTAAGGTATTTAAGAATATGGCTTTCTTATGCTGTCCATTGACAAGATAGATATCATTGTATTAAAAATGTTTATTTGAGCCCACCTAACATTTGATCTTGTTTAAACATCTCTTCTTGTTTATTTTAAAATTAGATTGAATAATTGTCCATTTCCTTTTTTTCTTTAAGTCAGATTTAAAGATTCTCAGTGGCAGAATTACTCTCTTCCAGAGTTATGTAAATACAGAATTAAATTGAACATTTTAGATAGTGTTTCTTAGTTGCAAGTGTGAGATTGCCTAAAATCTGAAAGGGATTCAGTTTTATAAAGGCCTATTATGTTGAGTTGTTCACTTCTTTACTTTCTGAGATTTATTTAGCATTTATTTTCATTATAGGAATCTTTACCAGTTTCACCTGCATTTCAGAAATAAGATAAAATGTTAAAAAGATGGCAAGATATCAAGCTATGGCCATGCTCTAGTAAAGTGACAGTAGTAAAATAAATTAATTGTGATGCCAACCAAGTGTGCAGACATTACCTCTAAATGAAGCATCAGTGAAGTATTGACCTACAGCCCAGATCATGACTACAAATAAAAGGATATAGTAAAAGATTGCGGGGCACCTGGCTGGCTCACTCAATGGGGCATACAACTCTTGGGGTTGTGAGTTTGAGCCCCATGTTAGCTATAGAGATTATTTAAAAATAAAATCTTAATAAAAAAAAAAGAGTTGTGATATTATCTATGAAGAGTTTTGACCCATAGTAGAAAAAAGTAATATAGTTTTAAATATAATTTATTTAATAAATAAATTTTAATTTCTCTTAAAATGAGGTCTTTTTAAAATTATAAATAATTCTATGGATTATTAGGAGGAGCATGGTATTTAAAGTGAAGATATTTTTTTCTTGACATCTGTGAATTGTTGATTAATTGCGACCTTCACATCTCAGCTGTATTTCCTTCAAGTGACTAAATTGTATCCAGTTTCATGAGTGGCATGTATAGTTGCCATAAATTTTTAAGCCAGACTCTTTGTTTTTGCCTTTATGTGAGTATAGTAGATCCTCAGTTTTGACTTTTGGAGAGTGATAAAACATTTCAAATTCAACTAGTATGTTTCCTCTCATAAGAATACAGTTAATAGCTTTTAAGCTTTAAAAATTCTATTATAGGATTAAATATGGTGATATTTCTGAATCTTCAGTTATATAAGTTAGGCTGAATCATTACTATGTGAATATTCTCTGGCTCATCTCTGCCATAAATATATAGACTTTGAAGATAAATTTATTTTTTTAATATTAATTAAATTGATTATTCTTTATTTTAATTAAATAACCCCTAAATTTAATAGTCAACAAATTCATCCTTTGGCTTCTTGCTTACAGTTGTAGATAATTATTGTTAATTCAATTCCTAGTTTGTGATGAAGTGCTCCCTACTGTATGCTTGCCTTGCTTTCACCTAGAATCTAGGGCCATTACTTTCTGTAACCATTTCAGTGAGCTGCCATAGTTTTCAGTCTGTACTGTCACCTGATCCAAGCATGCGCCAAAATATCCACTGTTTCTGGCTCCTGTCTGCTGAATATGCTTTGCAAAACCCTTTGTTCTCTGAGCTTTTGCTTAAGCCAAAAACAAAATTTAACAAATTCTTTGGAGTGTGGACATATGCCATTTGCTTCCTTAGCTCCCCTGTTATGTAACTCTTTAGCTTTTATTAAACTTGTAAATATTGTATTAAATACAACAATGGCATCCCCATGTGCAGTTGTGTGGCTCATGTGTCAAAATAAAGGCTGCTTGTGAACTTGCCAGAAGAATATGAATGCTCCACTTGCGCTGCATTCAGCTTTTTGTTTTGTTTATTATTTTTTTTAAATCAGCCACTTACTCTTTCATAGTGTTTGGTTTAATTATCTGATTATTTTGTGTGTTATACCAAGGTAAGTTTGATGTATATAAACTTTGTATTCTATGTGGTTATATGTATTTCATAGTAATTATTACTTACTTTCCCATTTGGACATGCTGGCCATTTCTAAATAAATATATCCTGAACTTAAAATAAGTAACTTCCTCCATTTTTTTAAAATTAATTTAAAAAATAATGTTATAGATTACTTTCTGTAAAATTCAATTTAAAACAGAAAGGCTGCCATGTATTACTTGTGGCACAGATGTAGGCAAATCTAATGTGAGAAAATCTGCTTTTATAGAAACATAGTATACAGTTATTTGCTTTAGCAAATAATATTTTAAATTCCCAGAAAGGTTTAAAAAGTAAATAGCAGGTTCTACTAGTATTTTTAAAGAAAAGTTAAACTTTATTTTACACAGCTTTTGAGGGAAAATTGTTGTTTTTCAAACTGAGATGTATTTCTCTTATTATCTATGATACTTACTTTTAGAGAATCATAAATAAGTTGATAGATTGAGCAACTGCTTGAGTAAATTTTTGTCTTATGATAAAAATTCCCTTATTAAGAAAGGAAGACATTAAATAGATACCCAAATTGGTCTGGGAACATGTATACCTAAAAAAGAGAATGGGTTTGAGAGTGTATTTGTGCTGTTAATGTCTGTATTTCAGGGGGAATATGAAGAAATTCTTTAACATAATAATGTATGTGCTACCTAATTGCCTTACACATTTCTTACACAAAATTGGGCTACCTAATTGCCTTACACTTTTCTTAATTCATAATATTGATTGCTAATACCATATTGTAGTCTTTTCTATTTTTCTTCTTTCTTTATTTTATCTTGTCCTTGGATCTCTTCCTCAGTTTCCTGGAGTCTGGATTTCTTTGGTTTTTTTTTCTGAAAGACAGTTTTAGTGTAGCTCTGTCTTGGATCCAAAACTTTAATACAAGAACTGGCTGGCATCATTTGTAGCTCTGGCTTTTATCTCATTTCTCTATTTTGCTGATCCTCCTCCCTGTGGAGGAAACAAAATTACCTCCTAGGAATGTCAGCTATAACAAGCCTCTTAACCTTTCTTTATTTTACTGTCATCAGTATTTTACTAGTGAGTATAATTCTCCTTATTCTGCTTATTTAAAAAACATTTTGAAAACTGAGTATGTACTGAAATTCAAAAAAGAAAGCTTTTGGATTGTTTGATTTTCAGTTTTAATAGTGCCTTTTATATGGAAAATTTACAGCAGGAGGTTAGCATCCTATTTTGAGTTAGATTAAGTTTTTTCTATCCCAAATTGTTCCCAAATGGAATGGGCCCCCAAAAGAAACACATTAGGATATGCTCATTATAGACTGTTTCTGTTTTTAACATCTTTGCACATGAAATGTTACTATAATTTGCAGCTGCTCTTCACCAGTACTTTGTAGCTAAATGCAAGTGATTAGGAAGGATGTGTGCCAGATGCTCCATTTATAATGCTCTATTACAAGCAATATTGGACTCCTCTGTGGTAATAAAATGCAGTGCTGTGATTCTGAGGCATTTTCTTAATTACAGAACCATATATGAAGTTACAATGTACTAACTGAAATTTGTCCTTATATACATTAACCAAATTATTTGTAATAATCTTTAAATGTATTTGCTTTCTTTATTTTTAAATTGGCTAGTCCCTTCATTTCTTGTTACTTTGCTTTAGGACCCACAAGGATGGCTACATGGCTTTCTCTTTTTTAAAATTGACAAATATTTGCCTTGGAAAAAACCTAGAATATAGTGGGTTATAAAAAAAAATAGGTACCAGGAAATGAAATCAGAATTTAAATTAAACTTATGGATATGACTCAAAATGTTCACTGAGCAAGGTGAGTGAGACACAGAATATCCTCTCAGTTTAGGATTAGAATCTGGAAACTCTGGGTCTACATTTTAAGTTGTAGGTAATAAAATACCTCTCTATAGATGTCCCCTGAAGTAAAAAGCAAGTAGAACTAGCTGGTTTATTTTCTATCAATCAAGTTTAAAATGTTAAACTTTTTTGGAAGTAACATTGAATTAAAATGTTAATAAACCTTTTGAGAAATAACATTTTAAACATGTGAAGTCAGTTTTAAAATCTGTTATAGACCAGTATGTCT
The DNA here is from genome assembly GCF_002288905.1 of Enhydra lutris kenyoni. NCBI lineage: Eukaryota > Metazoa > Chordata > Mammalia > Carnivora > Mustelidae > Enhydra > Enhydra lutris. The sequence continues at coordinate 341,827 of NW_019154156.1, read as the reverse complement.
TTGCCTTCCAAAGTATGTTCATTTTAAACATTTCTTTATCATATAGACAATGTGCTATTGAGTAGTGAACTGATTTAAAATTTATTTTTCAGATGAACCAGAAACTCGAGATGCGTGGTGGGCAGAAATCAGACAAGAAATAAAATCACATGCTAAAGCATTAGGCTGTCATGCTGTAGTGGGCTACAGTGAATCAACTAGCATCTGGTAAATGATAACTTGATTTCCTAGATGCTGTAATTTACAGATTGTCATCTGAAAGGGTAAAAGTTTTATGCAAGTATAGAGAAAAGAATTGTGTCATGATCTAGGAGCATGGGCCTTGGGAGTACATCAGACCGAGGTCCATGTGCCACGTTTGCCACTAAATTGCTGTAAAACTTGGGGCGCCTGGGTGGCTCAGTGGGTTAAAGCCTCTGCCTTCGGCTCAGGTCATGATCCCAGGGTCCTGGGATCGAGCCCCGCGTCGGGCTCTCTGCTCTGCGGGGAGCCTGCTTCCTCCTCTCTCTCTCTCTCTGCCTGCCTCTCTGCCTACTTGTGATCTCTGTTTGTCAAGTAAATAAATAAAATCTTTTTAAAAAAATTGCTGTAAAACTTTGGGAAAGTAACTACTCCTCTGAGCCTCAATTTATAGATTGAAATGGAGATAATGACCACCTATCAATTAAGGTTATTGAAGAATTAAATGAGAATTGATACTGGCACTTAGCAACTATTAATTCTAGGCCGACTACTCCATTTTGTGACCCTGCTAATTCCTTCCTCTGGAATATTGGGACCCTTGATCTGTTGTAAATGAACTCCCATTTGTCTCTTAAGTTTGTCTGTAAACTCTTTCTGCCTTCTTTCACTAATCCTGCCAACACATCATCCTTCTTGTCTCTGTCAAGTTAGGAAGGGACTTCTATACCTTTACTCTCAATTCCTTTTTCTCCTACCTTTCCTTTCAACAAACTCTGTTATTTTAAAGTCCTTGCCATTCCACAGTTCAGACTTTACTGCCTCCAAAATATTCTTCCGCCTTTCTTAATTCTCTGCTATCTCCACCAATTGAACATGATTACCCTCCTTCCAACAGCTTGACCTTGTGCTTTCTCATTCATAAGTCCTCCTCTATCCCCACTTAACTTTCAACCACATTTTGGACTTCATTATTCCTCAAAACTGTTTACCTTTAAAAATTTTGAAACTATAAAATTTCACTCTTGGATCACAGCTTGATATTTTCCATCCATCTCATTTGCCCATTTACATCTGGCTTATTTTGACTCTTACCTTGACCAAGACTTTGCCCAGTTCCTTACTCAGGTTCTGATTTAACTTTATGACTGCCATTGATGAACCCTGTTTTCAGCCCCTCAAAAAGTTTATTCCAGGGACTCCTGGGTGGCTCAGGTCATGATCCCAGGGTCCTGGGATGGAGCCCCGCATTGGGCTCCCTACTCAGCGGGGAGTCTGCTTCTCCCTCTCCCTCTGCCTGCTGCTCTGCATACTTGTACTCTCTCTCTGTCAAATAAATAAATAAAATCTTTTAAAAAAAAGTTTATAACAGATATCCTCTAGAAATTGTTTGACCTTCTGCTATCTTATTTTTCCACCTATTCTTGAATAATTCTTACTGTCAGCTGTTACATCGGTAGTTCTCTTGTGCTTTTGGTGGTCTTTATTGTTAGGAGAAAAATGATTAGACTCCAGTAAATGTGGACATTACAGAGACATGCTGTTTCATCTTCTGAGGGCCCTTTCTTTTCTTCGGCTGACTATGTATGATGTTCTTGCACCTTCTTGTCCCCAGTGTAGCTGTTCTACTTGTGTTAAACTAATAATTTTTTATGCTTATCCTGCCTTACTTCCCAGTAGATAGTCTTGGCTCATTCATAGTTTTAGTGTCATATGCTTTCAGTTCCTAGGGTTATAGTTTTTTTTTTTTTTTTAATTTTTAAAAAAGATTTTATTTATTTATTTGACAGAGAGAGATCACAAGCAGGCAGAGAGACAGGCAGAAGCTGGGTGGGGGAGGGAAGCAGGCTCCCCGCTGAGCAGGGAGCCTGATGCGGGACTCCATCCCAGGCCCCTGGGATCATGACCTGAGCTGAAGGCAGAGGCTTAACCCACTGAGCCACCCAGGTGCCCCCTAGGGTTATAATTTTAAAATATGTAGTGGTGGGTTTTTTGGTTTTGTTTTTTAAAGATTTTGTTTATTAGAGAGTGCAGGGGGGAGGAGCAGAGGAAGAGAGAGACTCCTAAGCACAGAGACTGACTCAGGGCTTAATCCCATGACCCAGAGATCATGATGTGAACTGAAATCAAGAGTGGGACACTTAAACAACTGAGCCACCCAGGAGCCCTTAAAAGTTAGTTCTTGCCATCAGATTCATTTCTCCTGGAGGATTATGACAAGTATAACACATTTTATGATAGGGATGCTGTGGGATCTAGAGGGTTGGAGTTTAGAAGTAAGATCGGAAGAAAGTGTTAATGAAAAAAAAAAAAGAAAAAGTGTTAATGAAGTAACTGAAACTTCAAACTAAATCTCAGGGAATGAGTGTGAATTATGTGAATGAAGAGAGGAGGCATGAGGGGAGTGTTCCAGGGCGGAAGAATAGCATACAGAGAAGTCCAGAGGTGTAGATTCAGTGTGGCAGGGGATAGGTCACAGATAGATCCAGGGATCTACAGAAAGGAGTCAATTTACCTAGACGTTTGAATTCACCTGATTCAAGCTTCTTTTTTCCCTCTGGACCTCAAAACAAGTCTTTGTGTTTAAATCCTATCTATCTACACATTTTTTTTCTGTTCTAATCCATCCGATTTACTATTACTGGATGAACTCTCTGAAATGTACTTCTGCTCTCATAGCTCCTTCTTACTTAATCCAGTACTCTCCGAGGCTCCACGTTATTCTTTGGCATTTCCAGTGCCCACTTAAACATTTTAAGCCTGGCCTCTCTCTACTCAATTACAGATCAAGTGACCATTTCTTTCATGTCATTTCAGGGTTCTGGTCCGTTTATACTTTGTTTTCATCATTTTGTCCCTTGACCGCTACTTTTGTCATTTGCTTTAGGTGATATCATTCAGTAATTTTATTGATCATTTAAAATTAGGTAATATGTAATAAAGAAAGAATTCTTTTGAAAATCACTTTTTATCATACATATAATGATGTAGTTTAAGCTACATTTAGTATATTTTGAATACTATTTGTTTCAAATACATTTTGTTATTAAGTTTAAAGTAAGGTATAGCAATAATGACATTGATCATTACATATTAAGCTTTTAAAGTAACTTTAATAAACTTTAATGTCATTTAAAGAGTGCTTTAATATAGTTTTATGGATTATTGCTGAATTCAGCAATATAATTTGTTACTTTTATTTTGAAACATTTCAGTATTTGTCAGTTTTACCATATTTTAAAGGAATTTATTGTCATTAATATTATACTTTATCTTTTATACTTCTAAAGTAGTAACACTTGCCCTTTTCATTTTAATAATTATTTCTATCTTTTATTCTAGGGTAGGAGATAATCCTATGATATGATTAATATTTAGTAGAGTCTAACTTGAATTTAAATTGTCACCCTTATAATCACTTTGATATTGAACACTTTCCAAAGCTAGGCTGCCTGGAGATAATAACTATTTAATATTTTTTTCTCTTATAGTGAAGAGGTCTGTATTTTATCTGCATCCGGCACGGCAGCTGTACTCAACCCTAGATTTCTGCAGGATGGCACCGTGGAGGGCTGTTTGGAACAGAGGTTGTCATGGCAGCCTTGCTTCTTTTCTCTAAGGGCAAGGAAGGGAGAAGTTGACTTTTAACTTTAGAGCCAGGATAGTTCTGTATGAGGGTGGGTTTCAGTGGTACACTGTAGGGATCAGGACCAGGGCACTTTACTGCTTTTTACCTAAAGAAGTACTGAGTTCTATACTACATGACACACCTTATTATAATTTTCCTAGTATCTTGATAAATTACATGTGTGACTATCAAAGAATTTCAAGTATTTATTTTTTTGTTTGTTACAGTATAGAAATAATTTTTTATTTTTTCCTTTCCCTTTGTCTTACCTCTGAAACAGAAAAAGGTCATAAAACAATTTGCATAAAGAAAATTTATAATTTATAAAACAAAACACTATTTTACCAAAATTATATATAAAAGTTCCTAGAAAGTGAAGTATAACTTTAATGTTTGTGAAAGAGAAAGTGAAAGTGAAATTAAATGAGATTACTTTTTAGTTTATTTATTCATCCCTTAATCTATCTGTAGGCTTCCAAAAATGTCAAAAATGCTTCCCATAAACAGATGAGATTATCAAATACACGTACAGAAAACTGTTTGGTGCCAGAGTATACCTGGATAATGTAAATTTTAATTACCCCTTACTCCACTGTTTGCATACTTGCTTTATTTTTAGTGTAAATTTGCAAATCTCTGTATAACAAAAATATTCTAGCTCAGGCAGGCAAACAGAAGACCTTGGTCGGTTTCTTCTTTAGCTTGTATTAAAAATGGATTTTGACCATAATATATTACTGAGCATTGAAAGTCATCATAAATAGGAAAATAGATATGTGGAACATTGTGAAGTATATTAAAAATCAGAGTGTTCTGTTGAGAAAACTGCCTGCTGGTGAGTTGTCCAAGTGATGCTCCATAGTTCTGACACATGTCAGTTGATTTTCATTCTTGAGTGGTTAGAAGTCTGATTTAACAAATGACCTTTCCCATGCAGCTTGATTATTTTGATATTCTGGCTTGGGTGGATACAGTGAATTCTCTTTTGTGGCATTCTAGTGCAACAGATACCATCCCTATCTGCAAAAGAGGAAAATGCCCTTTTTTCTTATTATACAATTATTTCTGCTTACTAGAGAAAATTTGAAAAATATAGGAAAGTAGAAGGAAGAAAACATTCCCCATGATCTCAATATTCAGAGATAGTCCCTTTTCTAGATTTCATATTTCAAATGCTTTCCTAAATTTAAATACTTCTATTTTTATGCCAATAATATTAAATCACTTAAGTTCAAATTTCTGTGAGGTGTTTAGTTAAAAATTGCCCCAGTTTTCATCCTTTTATGCCTTTTTGTAACACATAGGCTTTGGCTCAAACAACCTGACATTAGAATCTGAGGTCTGCTACTTAGTATTTAGTGTGACTGAACAAATTACTTAGTATCTCCAGTTAGTTTCAGGCCAAGAAGAACTAGTTTTTGTTACTGTTTGCTGCACATTATATTGGGTGTATTTAGCTATGCTTATTAGCCTTTCTGGGTAAGTATTATTATTCTAGTTTTATAGATGAGGCTCTGAGAGGTTAAATGACTTGTGCGAGGTCATACAACTCCACTTAGAATCTGTTTGATTTCTCTATTACTTCTAATATACCAGAATGCCATCTCAACAATAAAAGAAGAATATCTGGGAGTGATTAGATTTAGAGGGTTATTGTGGATATTTAGTGAAATAATATGTACAAGGAATTTGCAAGAAGCCTGACTCATAATAGATACAGTACAACTTTCCTTTCTCTTTTATTTGTCCACTTGCCAAGTTTCAACTTCTACTAACAGGTCACTTTAGCTTAGAGTGAATTGAGAACCCATGTCTTTCCGGAGCCCTAGAAGGTGTGGCTTTGTGAAAGTCTGGAGTTCTCCATGAACTTCCTTTTGCTTTCATTTCTGTTGTTCCCCGAATTTCCTGATATTTGATGAGTGAAAAAAATACTTAATCATTCTAAAATGAATTCATAAACATTATCACAACAAACATTTTACAGTGATTGGGAAGGTTGTGTGTGGTCCTTTGTGGTTTATATATGATATATATGTTATTTGTGAAATGGTTCTCCGAAATCTTAAAGCAGTCACTAGAAATTAGAAATGTTAGATTATGCCTATTTTGACTTTTTAAATTTTTAAATAGGTTTGTTTTTGATCATAATTTTTTTTTTTTTTTTTTCAAATTGTTAGATTGTCTGGTTAAAGAGGTTTTTCTTCCTTGGGAATTTTGTGTGTGTGTGTGTGTGTGTGTGTGTGTGTGTGTGTGTGTGATTATATTTGAGTTAAATTGGTATCTAACCATGTGTTTTTATGTTGTATCACAAAGAGCAACCTTTGGGATAATAGTGGTTTTTGTCAGGTGGGACAACCTCAAACTTATGAATTGATGCAAATCAGTGGCTACTTATGTAAGTCTTTTCTCTCATACGAAAGAGTATGGTTCTGATTTCATGGTCATTTTTAATTCTAGTAGACATAGTGGTACTCTCATAACCTACGGTGGTAGAAGTTGCAGTGTAGTGTGTATATAAGTATTGTATATAAGAAATGTTTTTGAGAAAAATGCATAGAATTTTAAAGACGTCTTCATTTGTTTTCTTTGTGTATTCATACAGGCTAGAAGAAAATTTGCCTGCTGGCTGTGGCTTTTGCCACATACCATATGATGAACTGAATATGCCATTCCCAGCTCATCTCACGTACTGCTATAACTGCAGGAAACAAAAAGTTCCTGATGTTCTCTTTACAACTATAGACCTCCCAATAGATGCAACCGTTATTGGAAAAGGTTGTCTTATTCAAGCAAGGTATATTTACGCAAACACTGCTTAGGGTCCTAAAAGAGTTACGGAGTATGAAGTCGAATAGACATGTTTCAAATGTCAGCTGTACTCCTTCCTACCTGTGTGATCCTGGGCAGGCTGGGCAATGCTATCTGAATCTTGTGTTTAATCACATACAAAATTGGGAGGAAGAATACGCTCTTTATAAAACTCAAAAAAGTTCATATACAAAAGCAGTTTTAAACATTTAAATTCTGTACAGACATTTATTATTATGAAGATTACTAATTAACTTGTTGTGGGCTAGTAATGTGTCTCTATTTTAAGGGCATTATGTAACACATTTTAGAAATTAATTTTTTTTCTTTTAAGGAACAATGCCATCTAGTGTTTCTTTTATTAATTCATTTAGCTGTTGACAGTTCCTTTTAAAATGTCCTGGATAGGACATGATAAATTGTGGTTGTCATGCAGGAAGTAGCTGTTACTGTCTAGGTCACTAACTACTGCCAGGTTGCCAAATCCATTGAGCAGTTCTGTCTTCCTCTTACTTGACATCTCAGCAGTATCATACAGTTGATCATTTTCTCCTTCATACTTCTTGACTTCATAGTGCCCCCTGCCACCACCTGCCCCAGGTTTTTCCTACCTTTTTGCATAATCCTTAGTCTCTTTGTTGATTCCTCCTCCTTTTATTGATCCTAGAAAGGCCATGGGTCTGGACCCTCTTCTCAAAGCTCTCTCCCCAGTTGAACTCATCAACTCCTGTAGGTCTGTGTGCTTTCTGTATGTTTGTGACTCTCACATTTACAACTCTAGTCCAGAACTTTCTTCTGAGCTTCAGACTCATATACTTTCATACCCAACTTTGAAGTCTTGTAGGTGTCATTTACTTTTTGAACCACTGATTTTTCTCCACTTCTTTCATATTAGCCTTCTTTATTTTATTTTATTCTGTTATTATTTATTTTTAAAAGATTTTGTTTACTTATTTATTTATTATTTATTTATCAGAGAGAGAGAACACAAGCTGGAGGAGCAGCAGGCAGAGGGAGAAGCAGGGTCCCCTCTGAGCAAGGAGCTTGATGTGGGACTCCATCCCAGGACGCTGGGATCATGACCCAAGTCAAAGCAGACTTTTAACTGACTGAACCACTCAGGCGCCCCTAGCCTTCTTTATTTTAACTAATGATCCCCTTGTTGTGTCTAATTCTTCATGTCAAATGTGGTATTCTTTGACACTGTCCTCCTGCCTAACCTCTCTGCATCAGAGTTATTTTACAAAGTCATGTTGAGTTTTCTTTTCTTTTTTAAGATTTTATTTATTTATTTGACAGACAGAGATCACAAGTAGGCAGAGAGACAGGCAGAGAGGGGGGAAGCAGGCTCCCCATTGAGCAGAGAGCCCGATGCAGGGCTTGATCCCAGGACTCTGGGATCATGAACTGAGCTGAAGGCAGAGGCTTTAACCCACTGAGCCACCCAGGCACCCCAAGTTTTATTTTCAAATGTATTTCTGATCTATTTACATTTGCTTTCATTTCCTCTTACATCTTGGACCTTCTATTTGGGATTGTTTTTCTTTTGCTAATACCCTTTAGTATTTTTTTTTGATGGGTCTGCTGCTGGTGAACTGTCTATTTTGCTTGTCTGAAAATATTTACTTACCTTGAAAAGGTTTTGGGCTGCCATTTATTTTCTTGCAGCACATTGAAGATACCCTTCCATTGCCTTCTGGTTTTTATTACTACTATTGAGAGATAACCTATTAGATTAACTTTTATTATTTGTCCCCCTCCCCCACAACCAGGCTATGTGTGAGTTATTCTGTTTGTCTTTGGTTTTCTGCAATTTCCCTGTGAAATGTTAGGTATGGAATTCTTTTATCTTAATTGCTGTATATTGGGATTCTTGAATCTGTAGATTCTTTCATGTGCTTTAGACAGTTTTTAGATATTAGTTCTCCTATGTTTCATCTCTTCTCTCTTCTTGATACTGAAATTAAAAATGTTAGACTTTCTCACTACCTTCTTTGTGTTACTCTCTTGTCTGTATTTTCTGTCATTTTGTCTATGTCATATTTTGGATACTTTCTTATCTATATTTAATTCTCTCATCAGCTGTCTCTAATATTCTAGTAAGCCCAATAATTGGGGTTTTAAATTTTTGATAATCTTTTTTTATTTCTGTCAGTTTCATTTTGTTCTTTTTCAAATCTTTTGTTATATGTTATAACCTGTGACTGCCTCTTTAATGGATAGCTTTAATATCTGAAAACTTTTTTTATTCTGTTATTTCTTTTCATTATTATTCATTGTGTTTTATTTCCTTAGACTGTGATAGGCTCACAGAAAGTTGCAAAAGTGGTACAAAGAATCCCATGTAGTCTTTACCCAGCTTCCTTCATTGGTGGCATTTTATACAGCTATAGTAGAATATCAACTAGGAAATTAACATTGTTAATTGTTAACAGTTAATTAACATTGTTAACTGTTAACCATACTACAGACCTTACTCAGTTTTTACACTTTTTAAAAATTGCATTCATTTGTGTATTTGTGTGTATATGTATAATTCTATGCAACTTCATCCCACAGGTAGATTTGTGTAACCACCACCATAGTTAAGACACAGAACTGTGTTCCCTTACCACAAAAGAACCTCATTGTGCTGTCTCCTTATGTTTATACTCTCCACTAAACCCCTGCCCTCGTCCTGTGATGCTTTTAAGAAGATTCTTAGAAATGCATAATTTATCCAGTTTTTTGTTTGTTTTAGGTAGGAGGGAGTTAATGTCCACCAGCAGTTTTCAGGGTGTCATCCCTAGATTAGTAGGATCACCATCCTTGAGAGAACTTACAGAAATGCCGATTCTCAGGCTCTACTCCAGACCTATCAAATGAGAAACTCTGGGGATGGGTCCTAGTGATTGTTTTTTAATGAAATCTCAAGCTGAAGATTGGTAACTACTAACATTAATACCCTTATTGATTTGGGGATCTTTCCTTTATCTTTACTGCTGCCTTTTTAGTCTAAGCTGTCATTGTCACCTAAATTGCTTTTTGTTACCATTTCCTCATCAGTTCTGTCATCCTTATTCCATGTTCTGTGTAGGAATATAAATGATATCTTAAAACATAAATTGGATCATGTTACTACTTAAAAACCTACCTGAATTTCTCATTGCTGGTAGAATAAATCAGATTGCTTAGCATGACCTGTAAGCCCCTAACATGATCATGTCCCCGTTTAACTGCACCCCCATCCGTGCTGCTCTCACCCTTGCTCCCTTCACTTTAGCATAGTGGTTTCCTTTTGGTTCTGCTAATACGTCAGCCCCATTCCGTAATTGTGTTTCTCTAGCTTTCTTGGTTCCATCTTGTTTTTAAGATCCCAAGTCAGGTATCATCTCTCCTGTGAGGCCTTCTCTCTGGTTATTCCAATTCACGACACCTGGTTCATTTTCTTCAGACACCCGAGTCTTCAACAAAATCCAACCTTACCTTGTTTCTTTGTTTATTCCCATCCCCCTCCACTGGAATGTAGCCATGAGAACGGGGGCTCTGTGTTTTGTTTGTTGATTAGTGCTCACTATCTAGAACAGGGCCTGGCACATGGTAGATGCTCAGGGAAGTTTTGTGTTCTTTGAATGAATAAATTAACTTTTTTCCTTTGCTGTCCATTCATCATATGACCACATGGAGTTATGAAACCTAAGATTTTAAATTATATTCTCTAGTGATTTTGACTGGTAATTTTTTCATTTCTAGAGATTTTTGAGATTTTCTTTTTCATTAAGATAAGACTTTTAGCAAAAGCATACACAATGAAAAAACTGACAGAAAAGATTATTGATATAACTTAATAAGCCCATTTGAAACAAGTAAATGTTTTAATTAAGTACACTTACAGAAAGTTTTAAAAATTGGACATTTCTTGAGATAGTACCAAGAATACTGTCTAGTGACTGAATTATTTTCCTTAACAGGTTATGTCGCTTGAAAAAGAAAGCACAGGCAGAAGCAAATGCCACAGCTATCAGTAATCTGTTGCCATTTATGGAATATGAAGTACATACTCAGCTAATGAATAAACTAAAACTCAAAGGAATGAATGCTTTATTTGGACTGAGAATTCAGATCACAGTGGGTGAAAATATGTTGATGGGCTTAGCGGTAAGTTTAGATGTTTTGATTTTGTTTTGTGATTCCTGTAGTTGTAATAGATTGTTTCATGTGATTCAAAGAGTCTTTTAAAAGGACTTATTTAAAAAAACTGGCATTAAGATCTTTAAGGGTTGGGACATTATAGGAAGTAAAAAATAGGGTGATAGGCTTTTAAACATTTTATTTTTATAATTATGAATTATGTAAAATTCAATTAATGAAATTATATAGAATTTTATATTTATATTATTATATTTTTATATTCTGACAATCTCAATAGTCACATTTCTAAAAATTATCACGTGTAGCTTGTTTAGTAAGTGGGTCATCATTTTTCTGGACGTTATTATTTTTTATGCATTGCTAAGACAAGATTTCTCCTCAGCGCAGTTGACATTCAGGATTGGAACCCTCTTCATTGTAGGAGGCTGTCGTGGTCACTGTAGAATGTTTAGCAGCCACCCTGGCCTCCGCCCACTAAATGCTCTTGGCTTCCCTTCAGTGTGATGAACAAAAATGTTTCCACACATTACCAGATGTCCCTGCAGGGGCACAGTCACCCCTGAGGGGGAGGACCACTATGCTAAAATAATCTTTAGTTGTATGAAGAAAATAAAGCAATACATATGAAACAGCCTACGGCTGGATACGGAATTAAGTTTCATCATAAATGTGCTCCTGTGGTCAACAGTGGAATGTGCAATGAAGTATGTGTTTCTTTTTCTTTTTCTTTTTTTTAAGTATGTTTTTCTTAAGTGTTGATATATTGCGAGGCAGTAGAGGGGTGCTGGGTGTTTCAGTGGGTTGAGCGTCTGACTCTTCATCCCAGCTCAGGTCCTGATCTCAGGGTCATGAGTCTGAGCCTGCACTGGGCTCCATGCCCAGCGTGGAACCTACTTAAAAAAATAGAAAAAGAAACATTGTGAGGGAGTGGGAAGGTCTTTATCTCAGCTTTATGTTCACCTTGTCTTATTAGAAAAGAAGTTCTGACTAGAAAGTCATCATAGGGTAAAGCGAGAGTTGTCTTTATAAGTTGTTTGAGACCCAGAGAACTAGGTGCCTGCACAATATATACTGACCAGGTAGAAACTGATTAACAGTATTTATGGAAATCCTCTCCTATTTCAGACACTTGGCTAGCTAGAATCTTTATCTGTGACACTGGAACTTTCCAAATTGGAATTCTCTGCCATCTTTCTGAGATGCATAGAAATTTAATTTAAAGAAATTTATAGAACTTGATTTTTTTTTCTCAGTATGCATTTGTAGATTCAATGCTAAACTATTTCCTGTTCATGCATTTACAAATATGTAAATTGCTGTATGTAGGGGATAATTGTGTGATAATGATAAACTAATCAGGTAATCATGAATTCTATAACAAGAGAAATTTGCAATGATTAATGAAAGTAATCAGATTTAAAATATTTGATATCTAGATTAACTTGTGAAGAAAGTGTTCATTATAATTCATTCTTCTAAAAACTCTCATGCTTAGCAATTATTATACATGTATAATTTGGCTGAATACAAAACTGTCATTATTGGTGGGTGTCTGTGAGAACTAAGAGCTTGATTCAGATCCAAAGATTTAAAAAGCATTGTGCCAGCTGTATCAAACACTTATGGTGGTTGAGCCCCAGTAAACTAGTTTGTGTAATTTTTCAGTGTCTGCCTAAAATACTGCCTTTTCTGATTCTTGCTAGTCTTTTCCTTCTTGACCACTAGTGACACTCACTACAATTGTTTGAGATTTTGGTCTTTGTGCTGTGGTTTAGCTTGTGCACTTAAGTCTCAAGGCCCCAGGAGTAGCTTCCATGATAACTGATCTCTGATGAATGTCTACTGCGTGTCTGGCTCTGTGCTACTCCAGAAGGAATGTAAGGTTACTTTACTAGAGGGGAAAATGGATGCTGTGATAGATTGAGACTTGTCCAAAGTGGTATGATTACATGTACTGGAACTGAATTTCAAACCTAGGCCTGTCTTATTCCAGAGTCTGTGTTCTCAAGCTTTCTGGGCTGCTGCCTTGTTAGTGAGCCCAGTTAGAATGTGTTAGAGGTGGTGTGCTAAAGTTTCATATGGCGGGAGGGTTCTGAGGTTGAGTATTAGAGACTGGGTCATAGACACAGTCATGGGCACTAACAAACAAACCAGGAGAGAGAGCTTCTAAGGATCAGTTTCATCTACTGCACAGACATCATCATAGAGTATCATACCCTTTTTAGCATGAACTTTCACAAAATTGGCATTTGATTAGAAAGAATAATAATAACCCACACAGGAGTGTCTGGGACTCTTGATTTCAGCTCAGATCGTGATTTCAGGGTTAGGAGATTGAGCCCTGCATTGGCTCAACAGGGCATGGAGCCTGCTGAAGATTCTCTCTCTCCTTCTCTGCTCCTCTCCCCCACCCCCCCCAACTCACTTGCATACACTCTCTTAAAAAAAAAAAATTACACAGTTCAAAATACACAAGTATCCAGAGTTAAAAGAAATGTCTTTTCTTGTCTACATTCTACTCCTTCGATGTTAACAATTTGATATTTATACTTGTATATATATATTTGTTGCTTTGCTTATATAAGCATGTTTAAATGTAAATGCACATAAGGGTGTGTGTGTGTGTGTGTGTGTGTGTGTGTGTGTGTGTGTGTGTTTGTGTGTTTGTGTGTGAAAATATTGTGTTTCGTATTTCCCTTAATAGTTTTCTAATACTGCTGGCATGTGGTACCATTACAGAGTCAGAGATTAATAGTGATTTAATTAAATATTTAAAATAAATCTGTATTAAGTAGTTTCCTTTCTTGGTAATTATGAAGGTGGGGTGGTGTCATGAAAAGTTCTCGGGCTTTAGATTTTTTTTTTTCAAATTTGAGAGAAAGAGCCCACAAGCAAGAGGGAGGGGCCGAAGGAGAGGGAGAATCAGGCTCTCTGCTGAGTATCGAGCCTGAGGCGGGGCTTCTTCCCAGAATCCCAGGATTGTGACCTGGGCTGAAGGCAGACGCTTAACCAACCCAGGTGTCCCAGGTTCTTGGATTTTAGAATGAGAAACATATTCAAATCTCTTCTCCACGTTTATTGACAGTATGATCTTGAGTAAGTTTCCTGTCCTTTTTGAAGTTCAGTTTCTTCACTTGCTTTGCAAAAGTTTCCCTTTTACTTTGTCACTTTAAAGGGGAATTATTTAATCAATCATGAAACATTTACTTTTCAACAACTTTTAAACTTTTTTTTCCTACACTATTTTTCAATGCAATTTATTTTTTACAATCATAAGGTAAAAATTGAAAAGTACTGTTGGGTATGTAGTGAAAAGTAAATCCTTCTTTCATTGCTGTCCCACCTACCTACCCAGGATTCTCGCCAGAAGCAACCAATTCCTGTTACCAGTTACGTGTTTCTGTACTCTTCCAATGTACGTCCAATACATGCACTGATGCTAATTATATTTTTCCTGTAAGGCAAATACATCTTTCATAAATGTGAAAACTTAAGGACTATTATTCTTTAGATATTTTTTTCTGATTATTTCCCCCATTATTTTTACAAGTCGGCCACAGGTGTATATTTAGCAGCTTTACCAACGCCTGGTGGCATTCAGATTGCTGGGAAGACTCCTAATGATGGCTCCTACGAACAGCATATATCGCATATGCAAAAGAAGATAAATGACACAATTGCCAAGAATAAAGAATTATATGAAATCAATCCTCCGGTAAGTGAAATAAATCCACATTGTGACTATGTAAGTTATTGTTTAGGGGTTAGCTTATTTTGGCGTTATTTTATTTTGGACATAAGATATTTTTTTTCACTGTTGAGATTTGCTGTCCTCATTACTCATTCTTTTCACCTCCCTTTACGTTCATGCTCAAATGTCTCCTTTTAGGGAGCTGACTCTGACTGTGTTATTTGAAAATTGTATTCTTCCATCAATTTTTGATAACCCCCACCCACCTTTTTTGTTTGTTTTTTATTTCTCTTGTCTGTGTGTGTGTGTGTGTAAACCCAAAGAAATATGTTTTTTATATTTGTCATTGCTTATTATTCCTAGTAGAATGAAACTCCCTTGGGGGGCAGTATTTCTGAGGCCTTGAACAGTTCAGTAGTATCCTCTTGATTAAATAAATGGTTTAAATGTTCATTTTTAGTTAAAAGAAAGATTGCTTATTTATATGCTTAAAATGGGAAAGAATACACCATTTTTCAGTTTTAGCTTCTTTCTCAGGATTTTCCTACCTGCCACTTCCATAGGCAGTCTTTGATACTAAGGTTGTAGGAGATGTCACAGTGTCTCTTACTCTGAGGGCGCCTCATAGCCAGAGTCTGAATTGAAGGAAAGAAGTGTTGGAGTTAGAAGGAATCTATTTGTTTTTTTTATGAGTGTCCAATCATGAAATACTTTGATAAAAAGAAAGTGTTTGGATAACATTATTATGGTGATTATTTGATTTTATACACACTATTGAATTTTGGTTGGTTATCTGGGACAGTGCATCTGCATTCTAGCTTCAGACTTGCAGCTTTCTCACAGAGTTCAGCTGAGAGGAATTTCAAAGATACGACAGTGCTACACTGTTAAGGGTGGTAGACAGCGGTCACATGTGACTACAGAGCACTTGGTATGTGTCTGGTCTGAACTGAGGGGTGCTATCAGCATAAAATACACACTGGATTTTGAAGACTTAATAGAAAAAGAATATAAATTGTCTCAAGTATTTTTTTATATTACATGTTGAAAGTGTAATCTTTTGGATATAGTGAATTAAGTATTTTATTAAAATTGACTTTGTTTCTTTTTGATTTTATTACCTACGAGGTGTGCTTTGTATTTCCGTTGAACAGCGCTGATACAGAGCTTCTTTAAATTCACTAAGAAAGTTGGTGTGTTAATATGTTATATGTTTAAATAGCCATTGTAAAAGTTTTCCACACAACACTACTGACTGCTTTTTGGCAGTACGTTATTTTTCTTTTATAATTATGTTTTGATATTTGACAGATAGTGTTTATGCCTCTTGGGGAGAATGATTTGCAAAGCTTTATGTTAGGGCTTCATGAAAGAAGCTGAACTCTTGCTTACCAGTGTTCATCAACTATGTACTTACCATGCTGACCTCCCACAGGAAGAATTGACCCCCTCCTCTGTTACATTCCTAGTGTTTCTGTATGTGCTTCTGTCATAGGGCCTGTTCCATATTACTGCACTTAGCTTTTACGTGCCTGTCTGGCTTTATGAGCCTTTTAAAGTCAGACATATTTAGAGAATGTGAATTAAATTATTTCATCTAGTCAATAAATATTTATTGAGCTTTTGTATTAGCAGTACATTTTAGAGGAGGGAATAAATCTGTCATGATTCTTAAAATTTCAGCGTATCTAGATTTAATGTATTGAATATGACTATATTTCCACAAAAAGACTAGCTTATGAATTTTCTAATACGTCTCTCCTTATTTCAGCGTAACATCTCAGAATTTGTTTGACAATGTCAGTGTAGTAGGTCACTAGTCATACTACAATTTCGTCTTTTCTCCTTCTGAGACAATGTATGCCCACCCTGAAAATGTGGATCAGTGTGTTTCTTGTCCTAGGAAGGTAGCTCCAGCTGAAGTGAATGTCCTTGATTTTTTTTTTCCTCAATACTGAAAAATCTTTCAAATGCAGAGATGTAGTCCCACTTAACTGGAGATAATTCAGGCAAACAAAGGTATCAAAAGGTGCAAAACTTTCAGAATAACAAACAGGACCAGTGGTGAAATTTCATTATGAATCTAAGATACATTAAATCCTGGATAGTTGCTTTTATTAGGTCCATAATATAATGACAGAAGCATAACCAAATCTTAAACTACTAAAAAATTATAAAAAGGTGTTATTTAGTGGGAAGAACATTGTACTGGGTAGATTTATCACTTAAAGTAGTTTTCAAGCCCAGGCAAACTGCTTTACCTCTGAAGTGAAGCTCTTTCTCATTTTATAGTCATTATAATAGGCACCCTTTCAAAATTATACAGGGCAAGTTAATTTGGGGTATAAATAAGAGAAATGAATGTGGAATTACTTTATAGATCACTATTATGAAATTGTGGTAGTCTTTTTTTTTTTAATATTTTATTTATTTGACAGAGATCACAAGTAGGCAGAGAGGCAGGCAGAGAGAGTGAGGAGGAAGCAGGCTCCTGCTAAGTAGAGAACCCGATGCGGGGCTCGATCCCAGGATCCTGGGATCATGACCAGAGCCGAAGGCAGAGGCTTTAACCTACTGAGCCACCCAGGCACCCCAAAATTGTGGTAGTCTTATGTAAGGTATGCACTAGCGATGAACATTTAAAGCTTCATTTTGAAAAGAAATTCTTATACTCTTTATTTTTTAAAACATGACTTTGTTATGCCAACAATAGGCTATGCTTTTTGCATTTGTGCTCACGTATTCACATTCTCCCATCCAAGTACTAACCAGGCCCGACCCTGCTTAGCTTCTGAGATCAGACAAGATCGGGCGCGTTCAGGGTGGTATGGCCATAGACACGTATTCACATTCTGATAGTCCTTGTAGCCAACAGATATTTAGAATCTCTGGTTGGCTCTGATCTTTGACTATGTAGTGGTAGGTAAAAGCTTGCAAACCCATATGGGTCACACCATACACTGACCTCAAAAAGATCATTGTTGTAGCTACCAAAGTTTATTTAGCTTAATTAGTTACACAGCAAATACCTGCATAATGTATGTACTATGTATACATGCACACATTTATCATAGTCCTCATTTTATTATGTGGAGCTTTGAAAAATTCCACTGGATAAGAAAAGATAAAAAAGGTGAGAATCCTTTTCGGAGACTACATTTTTAATTTTTTCTGGGCTTTTCGGTCTTTTAAATGCTGAGTAGAAGATAACTTTTGAGCTGGAAGGACTGCCAGTTCCCTACTCGTTGTGGTGTCCTCTCTGTACACTAGATGTCAGTATTGCCTTGCTAGCCGGCAGTCCTATATGTTTATGGATCGGTGTAGCCAGGCTGCTATTATTGATAAAAGGAAAGATCCATGTACTCTATAAAAGGCTAATTAGTTATGAAAGTTAAAATTAAATATAGGCTGTGAATATATTTTACAGACTTTTTCTCTACAGATATTTATTAATATAAAAATTTAAAATGAAACTGAAGTGTATAAGTATGAAATCATGTTATATATCTGAAACTAATATAATGTTATATGTCCATTATACTTGAGTAAAAAGAAAAAAAGACTACAGTTTACAAAATAACCCCAAAACTGAAATAGACTATCTCATATGACATAAAGCAAATGTATTTCTTTTAGGATATATCTGAAGAGATTATAGGATCACCCATCCCAGAACCTAGACAGCGCTCAAGACTTTTAAGATCTCAGTCAGAAAGCTCTGATGAAGTTACAGAATTGGACCTTTCACATGGGAAAAAAGATGCTTTTGTGTTGGAGGTATTACTGCATTAGACTAATTTCTCAAAATTTTTGGAAGATAAGATGTATATTGTTACAATCAGATCCTAAATTGATATGATGTGATTTTGTATTATTGCAACTGCTATAAATATACAAAAAGTTTATTATAGAAATTATAGCAAATTTTAAAATATTAGAAGTTGGTAATATATTTTTTTGATCAAACCCAGGTACAATAATGCAGGTGGTTTTAGAAAAATTAATGTATGGGTTGAAATAAAATTAAGATAGTGCCTAAGCTAAAAAAGTAATGCTTAATTCTTAGAGCTATTTTTGTAAACTTGAATGAATTTAAATTAAAGTGCTGTTTTTTGACTTACTATCTCTACTTGCTTCATGTGTTATAACATGTTAGTATAATTGTATCCTTTCACATGTGTATAATAGCACTACGAATTCTGAGTATAGTGTTTTCTTACTGAATTTAGAAGGTATGGTTGAGCTTCCATTATAAAAATATACTCAGACCTTTCCTGGAGAATAAATGTGGCATGGAAGATATATGGAGCCTCCTGCCTCGCAAGTCTGCTCCCTCTGCCCTGCCCTATAAACAGTTAGCTTTAATGGAGATAAATGATCTTCCTTTGGTATTAAGGAAAGGAAAACAAATGAGGATATTCAGAAATGTTCTGGTAAGGTTCCAGTTGAGAGAAAAACATCAGATGCCTTTATTTTATTTTATTTTATTTTATTTTATTTTTTTAAGATTTTATTTGTTTATTTGACAGAGAGAGATCACAAGTAGACAGAGAGGCAGGCAGAGAGAGAGAGAGGGAAGCAGGCTCCCTGCTGAGCAGAGAGCCCGATGCAGGACTCGATCCCAGGACCCTGAGATCATGACCTGAGCTGAAGGCAGCGGCTTAACCCACTGAGCCACCCAGGCACCCAGATGCCTTTATTTTAGTAAAGCAGGAAGCTCATGGTAGAATTTTTGGGGGATGGGATTAGACATTTGAAGAATCTAGAACAGTGCCTATGAACGTGATCAGGATGTCAGCCATGGGAGATGCACAAGACTGAACTGAGGTGAGAGTGTTGACTTGTAGAAAACTCAGACTATATGGATGTTTGCCTGTTTCTCATATTTTTCTACAGTCTGAGAATGAACAAAAAATGGAGGTTGGTAAAAGAAAATGTAAGACTGAGGAGGTAAAAGGTGCTAGGGTACTTTTTGGGGTAGTGCTACTCAAAGTGTGCTGTGGCTGCCTATATAGCATCAGCACCATCTGGAATCTTGTAAGAAATGCAAATTCTGGAGCCCGTACTTCAGATCTAGTAAATGAAAATTAACTAAATGAAAATTTCAAGGTAGGCCCCAGAAATCTGTTTAACATTCTAGAGCATTATTGATCTTTATGGTCCTAGATCTTGGCTAAGTAGAGAGTGAAAGTGCTTCAGATCTGGGTAGAAGGCTGAGAGCAAGGTGCAGATTCAGTAAGAGAGGGAACAGACAGGACATTGTAGTTGGAACTGGGTGTGGAATATTTTTGGGAATAGTGGGTTGAAGTATGGCCGTGACTGTGGATAGCTATGGTAAAGTTAAAAATGGTTATTCAAGTCTCAATAGTAATGTGAAGGGACACTTGAAGTGTGTGAGAGTCAGTCAGATTCCTGCTGTATAGATGAATGTCAGCATATGTCTAGTTGGATGGTTTCACTATTTATTATTTTCAATGGAATATTGTGAATAAGAAAAATAGAATTTGGATTTATTTTTCTTAGCTGTGCCTTTAATTATCCCTATGTAATTCAGTTTTAAAGCAGTTTTGTATATAAGTCAAAAGATCTTTTTAAATTGCCTTTATTAACTTATACAAGTAGAGATAATTGTTTATATCTTTATAAGCCTTTTGAAACGTGTACTCATAAAGGCTTGAGAAAAGGCTCTCTCTCTTTTTTTTTTTAGCTGAATATACTTTATAATGTGAAATGTTTACTTAGATGTATTTATAATAAGTATTGTGGAAAAATTTACAGATATTAGAACTTTTTTCTTTAAGATTCTATTTATTTATTTGAGAGAGAGCATGAGAGAGCAGAAGGTCAGAGAGAGTCAGACTCCCTGTGGAGCTGGGAGCCTGATGTGGGGCTCGATCCTGGGACTCCAGGATCATGACCTGAGCCGAAGGCAGTTGCTTAACCAACTGAGCCACCCAGGCTCCCAGAACTTTTTTTTTTTTTTTCAAGTTTTGTATTTTAATTTAGGGGAAAATGGCTCCGCTTTTTCTTGACTCTCATGTTTTCTATTTAGTAAATAATAAAAACAATGATTTTTTTAAAATTTGAAGTTATTATACATTTAGTACTTACACAATAGTTCTAACCCTTTTATTTTCAGATTGATGACACAGATGCTATGGAAGATGTACATTCTCTGCTTACTGATGTTCCTCCTCCTTCAGGTGAACAGAAAAAACATACTTTTGAGATGAGACTTGTTTTATATATCAATATTTTAGTTCATAAATTATTATAGTAATACTAAATTTATTTATTTTTTTAAAATATTTTATTTATTTATTTGATAGAGAGAGATCACAAGTAGGCAGAGAGGCAGGCAGAGAGAGGGGGAAGAAGCAGGCTCCCTGCTGAGCAGAGAGCCCCATGCGGGGCTCGATCCCAGGACCCTGAGATCATGACCTGAGCCGAAGGCAGAGGCTTTAACCCACTGAGCCACCCAGGCGCCCCAATACTAAATTTATTTTAAAGGCTTTATCAGTGTCACATCCTGTCATGTACTTTGCTGCTCCAAGGCTAGTAAAACATAGTTTACAATTACTTATGTTAGAACTTAGGTGAACTGAGGGGGTGCCTGAATGGCTCACTCAGTAGAGCATGTGACTCTTGATCTTGGGATTGTAATTTCGAGCCCAATGTTAGAGATTGCTAAAAACTAAAATCTTAAAAAAAGAAAAAATGCAGGTGAACTAGATTTTTATCTTTATTTTTTATTTACTTATTTTGTTTTTCAAAGATTTTATTTATTTATTTGACGGGGACACAGCGAGAGAGGGAACACAAGCAGGGGTCATGGGAGAGGGAGAAGCAGGCTTCCTGCTGAGCAGGGAGCCCCGATACCGGGCTCAAACCCAGAACCCTCGGATCATGACCTAAGCCAAATGCAGACGCTTAACAGCTGAGCCACCCAGGCACCCCTAGATTTTAAAGATTCATTTATTTGAGAGGAAGAGAGCTCATCTGCATGAGCAGGGGAAGGGGCAGAGAGGGAAAGGGAGAGGATATCAAGCAGACTTCTCACTGAGCACAGAGCCTGTGAGGCTTGATCTCAGGGCTGTGAGAGTCAGATGCTTAACTGACTTGAGCCACCCAGGTACTTCTAGGTAGACTGATTTTTAATCCTTTCATGTTAATACTAAAAAAAACACCAAACTCATAATTTATTAAGATGGTGTAAAGTTTACGGAAAGTGTAGTGTTTTAGAAAAAAGAATAAATGGATCTTATAGTTAGAATTCCATGTAATAAGTGAAAAATGTTATTCTTTAACATAAAAATAGATAAAATAATATCATATAGTTTAACTATGATTTATTTTGACAGGCTTTTATAGTTGTAATACAGAGATTATGCCTGGTATAAATAACTGGACATCTGAAATACAGGTAAACATTTCATAATTTTAAGCAACTACAACGTTTATGATTTTAGCAAGTTCCTTCTTAATATGTTTTCTCTTTGACCACCTTATTGCAACTAAAATGTTAGCCTTTTTCATACCACATTATTTGTTATTACTCATTATTTGGCAGTTTTATCAACTGTCACAGTATTTAGTTAAAAATAATAAAATGTCATGCTATTATATCTCCCCATATTTAGATGTTCACATCAGTAAGAGTAATCCGATTAAGCAGCCTTAACCTGACTAATCAAGCCCTTAATAAGAACTTTAATGATCTCTGTGAAAATTTGCTGAAGGTAGGAACCTTTTGACTATATTTTAGTTAAATCTCCTAAGAATTTTGCAGTTAAAAAAGAAAAGTCTATATTATCTGGAATATCTTACACAGTTGTGGGCTGAATGATTTTTATTTACATATTAATCTTAACTCTCTCATCTGGTAAAATGCTAAAGTTGTGCTCTCCATCTTCATATGCCACATGATTAAATATATTTTAAGTTATTTTATAACTTTAAGCTTCATAGAAATGTATTGCATATGTGTAAATTTTAAAAAATCTTTTGTCTTATATTTTTATGACTTATTGATAATATGATTAAATCTTTTATTATTATTTAAAATAATGTAAGAATACACAAAATAGAAATGGACCAGCTTTGTTTTAATCTTTTAAACTTTTCTTTTGCCATGATATAATGTGCAGTGAAAAATCAGTTTAAAAAATTTTTTAAATAAAAAGAAGTGATATTACTAATATATTCTATTATGTAGAGCCTGTATTTTAAACTGCGGTCTATGATCCCCTGCTGCCTTTGCCACGTAAATTTTACAGTATCTCTGCCTGAAGATGAATTAATACAGGTAATTAAGATTCAGTTTATTGTTAAAGAAGATTTCTGGCTTTTATCTGATCTGTTTTAATATTATAAATCTGCCATAATTGAATAAATATAGAGGATTTTACTTCAAAATATTTTTAAACAAACATACTAGAATGAATCAGACCACATATGTTTTATTTTTCTGAATTCTGAATTATCAAAGGTAGAATATGCAATAGGATGTGTACTTACACGGGATTTCTTCAGTCCCTATGTTTTAGAGAAGGTACTTCAGCTCTTTCTGGAATATCTAGGTTTAGGTATATATGGCAGACTCAGTTGTAGTCTAAATATCTGAGGTTATCTCTAATTCTGGCTGAGAATCTTAACCAGAAAACCAAATTAGCCAGTTAATGTAAACTGTTCCATTACTGAAGACGATTACTGAAGAAGACTTGCGAGAAACTTATTTTGTCAATGATTATTTTGCTAATCATATTGTTTCTGTAATTCTAGGTAACAGTCACAGCAGTTGCAATAACTTTTGACAAAAATCAGGCTTTACAGACCACAAAAACACATGTTGAAAAGTCATTGCAAAGAGGTAAACCTGTGATGGATGGGAGCATAGTTCATGTTTGTCTACAGTTATAGTTCAGTGAAAAAGGTAGATTAAATAAATGACTTGTTTCTTGAAGAAGAGTTACTGTCACTTTTTCTGTTTATCAAGGTAACTTTGTGGTTGACTTGGTATTTTTCACATGTGAATAGGTGGTTGACTGGTGTTTATTTTATTTACATAGAGAGTGCTGCCTTTTTTTGGTTATAGCATATTCTGCAGTAATTTAGAGGTTTCTGTCCCAGGACCTCTGGGGAGGTCCCCAAGGCATCTGAGAACCTACTGATGCAGTTAGCACCATGTGTTTTTCTTAGGAAAGGTCTTTGGAGTTGTCCTTTATCCAGTAAAATCTAGGAAGTACCATTCTTAATATATCCCAAAGAAACTCCAGCTGTTAAAAACTGCTAATGTGTTCTGAAAAAAAGGAGAGGGAAATAGTATGCTTTCTAATATTTAAGGACTTACCAGCTAAATAAAATACTCGTGATTAGTCTAAAATTTTTATAGTTGATTACATTCTACATGTACAGCATTGAATTAATGTCAAATAGAGATGTATTAAACAATTGCATTCAGATATTTATCAAGGAAGATAAAAAATAGCTGGTTTAAGTATCATAGAACCAGTATGGTACAAATAATAGGATAATAATAGTTGTTATTGAATTCTTACTGTTTGGAAGGCATTATGCTAAGAGATTTATACTTAGTATTTTTCCGAGGATTCACAACAGTCCTAGCAGGGAAGATAGCATCTCTCAACATCGTGCGGGTGAAGGAAGGGTCTCCATGGGAGTAACCAAGAGGAAAATAACCAGAATAAATTGGATTGGGGGAAATACATATTTTATCCCAGATTCTTAATTTAAAAAAATTAATTCTAGATCATTACTAAATAACCGGTGTTTTTCTTGCCTCTCAAGTCTCTACAGATAATGAAGAACTTCTACAGTTTCCGCTGGAGCTCTGTTCAGATTCACTTCCTTCTCATCCTTTTCCACCAGCTAAAGGTTGGTTAAGTGAGGGAAATGCAAACACAAATAAATCCTAGTTTCTAGTTCCTTTTACTTCTTCATTGTAGGCAGTCTTACTTAATGTTGAGATGAAGATTTACTCTTCATTCCCTCATTGTCTGTTTCTTCATGTTCATGCAGGGGAGAGAGTAATATCCCTCTTATTTTAATTTCTCAAGTAATCTCATCATAAATTATTAAGGTAATGCTTCTTGTGATATTCCATTCTTATACTTCAAATGCATTAAAGTTTTATTTTCAGAACTCTGGATTTCCCTCGTGATATATTGGTATTTATATCTGGTAAGGTTTTTTCCAGCCACAATTGAAATTTTACAAAAATTTTTAGATTTTTAGACAACAAAATACTGATTTTCTCCAGAAGAGATGTGGAGAGGGGCGCCTGGGTGGCTCAGTGGGTTAAGCCTCTGCCTTCTGCTTGGGTCATGGTCTCAGGGTTCTGGGATTGAACCCCGCATCGGGCTCTGCTCAGTCGGGAGCCTGTTTCCCCCTCTCTGCCTGCCTTTCTACAGACTTGTGATCTCTCTCTCTCTGTCAAATAAATAAATAAAATCTTTTTAAAAAGATGTGGAGAGAGGTTTGGGTTGGGGATAGTACAAGTGAAAAAGGGATGAGCTGTCTTTAGAGTGTCTTGCTTATTATTGAGGAACATTGTTGTGTACTTAAAAGATACTGCCATATTTTCAAATGCAAAATGATAGTCTCAGCTTAATAGCAATAAATCTACTTAGATCTGTACAGTCTTTGTTGAAAAATGGGAGGTAGTATTTTCTATTTCTTTTCTGATTTCAGGACAATTTGTATTATAAGAATTATTTATAATTATGAATTATAATTGAATTATTCAGAATTACTATACCTTATTTTGTAGCATTACATATATAATACACGTGGTTTGTGTTTTTTCATAATTTTTTAATTCTGAGAAATGATGCATTTGTTATTTCAAACCAAGTTGGCTTTTCTAGCGTTTATATTTTATAATATAAGGAAAATTTTTTTATGATTTATACTTCTCAGTTTGATACCAAATTCGTTATGATACAGAATAGTTTTATATTCACACTGCATATTAGTAGAGTCTTTACTAAATCAGTGCAAGCCCTGTTTATCTAGGTAAATAGATCTTGTCTCATATTTTGAAGATTAAATATAAGCTACTTTTAGATTCTGAACTTTCTAGCATGGTAACTGTGGTCCACTTTCTTTTTTAATCTAAATTAAAATTCTAATTTAGAACTCCATAGAGAATTTTAGCATAGTTGAACTCCTTGAAAAAAACAGAGGAAAAAATTAAATCCAAAGATAATTTGAGTTCAGATTTGTAAATTAAATGTAGCTTCCAGAACAAAAAAAAATTGTGTAGAATCTTCCTTAGAACTGACTAGACAGAATATTTTTGAAAAACTTCTACTTTATATAGAAACTTGTATTTTTTTTTTTTTTTCAGAAACTTATATTTAACACAGGGTTAATTCCAGATCACTTTTAAGTATCATTTCATTTATCCTTATCCTGCAGAGCAAGGGGTGGGATATGGACAGGGAATCAAAACCAAAAATCTAATCAACAGCAAAAAGATTTGATCAATTGCTAATATATAGGTATATACATTTATGGATATTGGGCCCCTGTTAGCTCAGCTTTACCTTGTTAGTCATTACTGATTTCTGCAGAAGATTAGATTTAAATTCTATAAATTTATCATATCTATATTAATGCCTTGCAGTTTCTGCATTAGCTTTCAAAATGTTTTCAAAGGTAATTAGAATTAGTGCTTGTTGAGGTCATTAGTCTATTTTGTACAAATTGTACTCTGAACTGAAGAACAATGAAAGAAGAATTTGTGTAGAATAAGACCTATCTGAACAGTGCTTAAAATATTGCAACTTACTTTATAGTGTAGAGAGGGGCCATAATGTGGAGTAATAAAGTAGCAAACCTCGATTCTCTTCTCAGTTCTGCTACTGATAGTGTGAGAACTTGGGCCAATTAACTTCTAATAAGCCAATTAAGCCTCAGTTCCTCATATGAGGAAAATGTGAAAAGATTAAGATTCTCTCTGCCCTTTAAAATTCTCTGATTCCTTGGGATTCTATGGTTTATGGTTCTTCTATAATTAACATGTTTCTATTATTAAGAACAAATCAAAAGCCAATTAATCAAAATCAAAAGGTAGTGTTTTAGTTACATTAAAAATTTCCAAATAGCTTCAAATCTGTTAAACCAGTAATTTTTAAGCTCTGCTTCTCCAGACCATGGAGTTTCTTCAGAGGTACCTCATGGCCCTCTAAAAAGGCAGGGTGGGAAGGGAGCTGAGGGGCGAGTAGAGTAGTGAGAGATTAGATCTCTGGACCCCCTTCCTACCTCTGAACTAGAACAGCTTTGATTCAGTATGCTTTTATTTATTCATTTTCTATATGTGATTTTGTTGTAAGACAGAGTTTCAAAAAGTCTGAAAACCACTGAATCAGATCATGCTGTCATTATCATTTTCATAGTATTACATCTAATACTAATAGATAGAAAACTTTTATACTAAGTACTTAACTGCAAAACCTATGTGCTTTTTTTGAATATTACATTTTAAAATCATCAGTAAACACTAAGTAGTTTACCTGTATCTTTTTATAAATAGTTGTATAAATTGTAGTTTATGTTGCATGCCTGTTTACTATCTTTGCTTTCTCAAGTCTTCTCAGGAGGACATGGGCTATACTAAATATACTTGAAAAAGTTATCACAAAGTATTTTGGAAGATTTGGGGATAGGATGGGTTTTGCAATATTTTAAGATTTGAAGATAGGATGGGTTCTGAAAAATGTCATAGAATATAATACATGAATGTAGTAATTGAGCATTATAACATGAAATGTTTTGAATAGAGAATAGAAGTATGTGGCAAAAGTTAAGCTTAGCAATTTAGAAGTAACAGGCAAGAGAGGAAGGTAAAAGTGCTAGGAATAAATGCTAGGAATAAGTGCTTGGAATAAATAGAGAAAATTTCTCTATTTTCTTACATACAACCACAAGAGGCTTAAAATTTAACTACTAATATTGATAAGTAAATAATTGTATAGTTTTTATAGTTTTGTTAGGTCAGTTAGCTAAGCTGATGGAGCTTTTCTCTTTTTTTTTAAATTTTGAAAACTTTGAATCCTATTTTTCATGTTCTTATTACAAATACGGCAATTTATTAAAATTTTTTTATTTTATGTTGACAGAGTAGTTTCAAGAGGTATGCACAGTAATTTAT
Organism: Enhydra lutris kenyoni; assembly: GCF_002288905.1. NCBI lineage: Eukaryota > Metazoa > Chordata > Mammalia > Carnivora > Mustelidae > Enhydra > Enhydra lutris. The sequence goes on along the minus strand of NW_019154156.1, from coordinate 314,215 downwards.
TAATACTTCCATCTTTTAACTTGTAGATAAACCTTTCTGATAATTATCTTCTTATGTTACTGAAAATGAATGAATATTATGTGAAAAAAGATGCTTCAATTACATGTATCCTAATTCACTGAGTAGAGTAAGCCTGGGCCTGAATTGTCCATCCATGTTCAAATTTTTCCTTTCATCTTTTGTTAAACTTAGTTTTGTTTCTCAAGGTAACAAAATATTTGTTTGATATATGGTTGGTTTGGTTACCTTGCTCTAAGTATTTGATTTTTCTGATTTGAGTATTAAAAGGTGCTGAGCCTGAATAATTTCTTCCAGGAAATTATCATGTGAAGGTCACCAAAATTCTTGATGAATACTATGAGGAACATAGATGATTGGCATCAATGTAAATACTTATATGAAGCTGTATTAAGAAAAAAAGGATGGTATAACAAGTTTTTTATATCACTCCCATGATGTTTTTTCCTCATCAATAGTGTGTATACTTTAGTTCTCTGAATATTTACTACTTTACTCTGAAACGGCTTTAAGAGATTTAAAAAATGTTATAAAGGGATGGAACACATTCAGTAAAAATGGAGAATCTGAGTGATGGTAATTGGGGTGAAAAGTAAAAAAAAAAAAAAAAAAAGATTTGTTTTACAGATTGCAGTTGATCTCAAAAATTTTATACATGTAGTTTTTATAGAAGGTTAGCATATTATTTTTGATACATGTCTAAAGACCTAAATCTCAATATCTTAAATACCATACTGTGAGGCTTAAGATCTTAGGGAAATGTGTGTGAATCATGTGCCACTAGAAATATATCTCAAGTACTTAATAAGTTTATAATAGGGTAATAGTTTTCATTCAAATTCTGAGAGGTTAAGTCTTTAAAAAGGATTAAGTCAATTTAGTTTTTATTTACTTTTGGATGAAATTGTATGGAAGAAAAGTCTTTTATACCTACCTTGTTCCTGCTTTCATTTTGCTTTATGCTGAAGTGATAGTCTCATGTTTAATGGCATAAGCTATAGGCTGGCAGGAGTACTCTTTTCATTAAGCAGCTGCCAATTAATGTGACAAGCATAGGTCAAATTCTGGATTTCAGTATAAAAATAAAATCCTCAATACATTGTATTCCATAATTAGGTATCACATTTGAAGTTTTTTTAATTTTTATTTTTATTGAGGCTATAAGGGTTATTTTTGTTAAGCCAAATTTGATTCTAAAAGGTAGTTTAATTTTTTACATTTAATGACTTGCCTTACATTTTTTTAAAACTAGTGATTAGAAATATAAACCTATAAAAACTACAAAAAGTTAGCTTTTATTTTATCCTGCCAATGAATGGTTCTAAATTTTTAAAACTATTACACAATTCTTCGCACTAACTAAAAATATCTTTATGTATTAACAATTCATTGCATGTCTGTTTTTTCTCTCTTTTTAAAATGTATTATATCATTATGACCAAATGGTAGCAAAAATAAAAAATATTGAAGTTCTCCATGTTATTGATGGCCCCAACAATTAGTGGGAAGTCCTGAAAGGGGAGAGATGTTGAGAGGAAGGAGATTGAAGGGAAAATAGAAAGCAAAGAGTGGAAAATATATGAGAAACTTACCTGAGACATGGGAAGGAAGGAAAGAGAGAACTGATGGAGAAGTGTAGGGATAAGGATCTTTGCTTCCTCGAGGCAGCTTAAGTTCAGTGAAATCCAGAATCTGAGGAAAAGGGAGTAAGGAGCAAAGAAAATTGAACTGGGTTACTAATGAAAATAGGTGTTATGGGGCGCCTGGGTGGCTCAGTGGGTTAAAGCCTCTGCCTTTGGCTCAGGTCATGGTCTCAGGGTCCTGGGATCGAGCCGCGCATCGGGCTCTCTGCTCAGCATGGAGCCTGCTTCCCCCTCTCTCTCTGCCTGACTCTCTGCCTACTTGTGATTTCTGTCAAATAAATAAAATCTTAAAAAAAAAAGAAAATAGGTGTTATTTGGAAGAGAAGATCTGAAGGGTGGGGGAGAGGGGAGAAGTGGATGCCTGGAAACAAAGGCAGGAAAACAGAAGATGGGGTTTGAAGAATAGTGGTGTAGGCTGTTGACACCTTTAGTTGGAAGCTTTAATGATGTAAATAGAGAAGCTGTTTGTGTTTGTCGTCTAATGTATGTATTGTAATGGTAGCTGAGTTTTTCCTCTTAGTGGACTATCTACTTTGAAGCTATTTACATTTTTTTCTATGCTTTAATAATTTTTAGCTCTCATATGGCAATTTCATTATCAATCCACCAATATTTGAATATCATTATGGACAAGATTTATACAGAGTGTTTATACACATAACTACATATACACATAACTCTGTTGTTAAGCCAGATTTTATAGTTACAGGACATAGCTAATCAGTGCATCATAGATTGATGGAAATGCCGAAGGAGATATAAAACAAATTTTGATCATAATAATGTAAAACTGAGAATGTTTAGGGACACGTGGGTGGCTCAGTTGGTTAAGCGTCTGACTCTTGGTTTCAACTCAGGTCATGATCTCAGGGTCCTGGGATCCTTCTTCATGTTGGGCTCCATGCTCAGTGAGGCTGCTTGAGATTCTTTCCCTCTCCTGCCCGATTCCCCCCATGCATGAGCATGCACTCTCTCTCTCTCGAAAATAAATAAAATCTTTTTCAAAAGTTAATAAAAAAGCCAAGAATGTTTATTTTTAAAAATTTTTTAAAGATTTTGTTTATTTGAGAGAGACCATGCTTAACCCAGGAGCCCCTGTCTATTTTTTTTTAAACATTTTATTTTATTTTATTTTATTAAAGATTATTTATTTGAGAAAGAGCAAGAGAGAGCATGAGCAGGGGACAGAGGGAGAGAGAAGCGGACTCCCTACTGAGCAGGGAGCCTGGCTTGGGGCTGGATCCCAGGACCCCTGAGATCACAACTGGAGCAGAAGGCAGGCACTTAACCAGCTGAGCCACCCAAGCACTCCCACCCCGAGAATATTTGAATAGCTAAATAAAACATACATTTTTTAAGACTTTAGATTGTATATATATATTTTTTTAAGTAGGCTCCATGCGCATTGTGGGGCTTGAACTCACAACCCCGAGATTAAGAGTTGTATACTCTAGCCATTGAGCCAGCCAGGTGCCCCTGATTGCATATATTTTAATATTTTAATCTGCCACAGAATCTTCAGAAGTTTCAGGAACTTTTTTTAGTTTTAGTAATATTCTTAAGGTGACCAGATAAGATTACCTCAGATACTTTTTAATTATTCAGAGCAAAGATGATCTGTAAATCCTAATGACATAAAGTGAACAAGTTGTCTGAGGAGTTAGTGATCGGCATAGAGCTTTATCATAGCCAGCTGATACCTTTTCATAACCTTTTCATTGGTTATGGTTATGACTGTTTAGAAGAATGGAGAGGCCTCAAACTTCAGAAGCACTGGAGCATATATAATTGTAGGAGGAAGAATCCTTGTCACATTGTTTTATTTTGGTCATCAGTATGCTCAATTCCACTCAACTGCTTTTAACCTAGGCTAGTCCCCTTCCCCACACTGATAGGGCTTGTTAAATATTGTTAGAAGGTCCTAAGAGAATAAGAAAACCTTATGTTCTGTTTGCCTTTCTCACTTTCTAAGGTTGTTCATTTATGGATAGCAGGGTTATCACTTACGGGTGACTTCTTAATGAGGCAAAATAATAATTTTCTTGTATCCAGTGGGAAAGGAAATTATAAGAGAAGTAGGCTGCTGTGTGGCTTGAATGAGACTTTCTGCAGCAGGAATGGGGGGAACCTAACATAAGAAGGGTTTGTCTCAAACTCTTCTATTCAGGTATGGCTGACAGTGGGCATTAGCTCTTCAACAAAGCCCAAAAGATTTTAATAAGATTTCTAATCCTGAATATGAAATATGCTTTTTTTTAAAGTATTGACTTAGAGATTACATATGGATTTATTTCTTTTTCACCTTAATTACTAGTTTACCACCGAGCCAGACAGCTAATACCTGCAGTACCTTCTCTTTTGAGAAGCCTGTTACCCTGGAAGCCAAACTGTAACTGGAAGAGCAGAGTAACTGAGAATCTGAGGTTATTAGACACCTGCAGTATTCAAATGTCTGAAGTGCCGATGTTCGTCTGTTCCCAGGACCATCTCATCTTGGGCCTTTTCTCTGAGAGAAAAATTAAGATCCTAGCGAACATGTTGGATGAACCTGCTCTCCTTAAATGAGATGAAAAAATGATCTATTTTAACCTTTCCCTTAAGAATATCTGTAATTTAAAAGCTTTTTTTCCCCCCAGATTTTAATTTAAATACATTTGCATGTGGAGGCAGGGAAAAGACGTTTTCCCTTGTTGCCCCCCACTTTTTTTGGAAAAAAAAAATTTCCATTTTTTGGGAGAAGTAATAATGTGCATGGTAAAAAATTCAAATCTTACCAAAAAATCCTATAGTCCAAAATCAAGCTCCCTTCTCCATTCATTTCCCTTTTCAAGAGGCAGCTACCCTCGACCAGCTTTATTGTCTGTCTTTGCAAAGATATTCTATTTTTTCCTTTTTTAAAAAGCAAGTATTTTACAGATCACTATGTCCCTTAATTTTTTTTTCACTTGATATTTAGAGTTGAGAACAGATAACTTTCTACATGTTTTTCTTTGTGAACATTTGTCATTAAATTATTACAGTTGCTACTGAGGACTTTCATATTACCCAGATAATACTAAGATATAGAAGATAATTTCATTTTAGTACTTTTCATATTTTTTAAGCTTTTTGCCCCCAGTTTCTTCATTTAAAAAACTTGCACAGAATTCCTGATGCCAGCTATATTTTATTGTAAGTCTGTACTCCCCGAGTCTGTACTGCATAGGACATAGGAGAGCCCTGGGACTCTCCTGGCATATGTAAGCTTGGGTAGGCATTTGCTGTCCCAGCTTCTACACTACAGCCTTTTTCAGTACTGAACTAGCTGTCCGTAGAGATGTGGTAAGCTTCTGAATGTCAGTTTTGTTCTGGTCTCCTTCCTGTTGGTTCCATCTCCTTCTGGGCTTCCATAACTCCTCAGGATCCTGAATCAGGGAGGATGTTTTCTTGTCTAGATCTGCAGTGTGAGGGCATGATGGTCAGGCACTTGCGCAGCATGGTACCCTCACAGGCATTTTGTGGATCCTACCTAGTAATCCCTTTTATTCAATGGCTTTGTATTATAAAAGGAATGTCAGTCACTGTACACTTTCCAGTATTAGTTAGTGGTCACTTGCTTGGTAAAAATGGGAAGAGGAGGGAATATGGAGAGATACTCCCATTGCACCCAATTAGCAGAAACCTGTATAAATCTTATTTTTAAAAGGTATATCTTTTGTTAATTTAAGAATATTACCAAAAGATTAACACACTAAGCAGGGATAAAAATATGTATTTACTTAATTTATAAATTCTTTTTAAAAACTGCATGATTGCAGTTATTCTTGGTGTTTTTTATGAGTTATTTCTAACTCGGCAACGCTATTCTTTCAGTTATAAAATTCTTTGAAACAAAAATTCAAATATGCTAATGTAGAGTCTGAACTTTAGAAATAGATTATGAAGGTTTTTCTAATAGTGCTGTTCAAATTTGTACAATACTTTAAGCAGGTATAATAAAAATACAAAATACTAGGGAAAATTCTGGATGCTCCTTTTATAAAGTTAGTGTTAGTGGAAAGGGAGCGATTCCAGTTTGGAATCTAGCTCTGTCTATGGGGAACACTTTTTAGTTCTATGATGTGTTGATGCCACCAGAGGGAGCTGTTGATAGCAAAGTCCTTGAATGAAGGGGAGCTGGTGAGGGGGAGGGTTATTGCTTATAAGCAAGCAGTTGGTGTTTATCTTTGAGACGTAGGTTATTGCCTGGTCTATAATTTTTAATCTTACTGACCTCCCACCCCCACCTCCCACACACAAACATTTCCCCTCTCCATGTTTCATTTCAGATTTTCTTCCTAATACATTGATGCTTTTCTGTGCTCAGTTTTTTTGCCCTGTTTTCATCCTACTAACATTTGTTACTATGTTTATATTTTCTCATGTCTATAATGTTTCTGAAACTCTTCTTGTGTTACAGTAACAAGTAGTCTTCCTTGGCATGATATTTATTAACTGAGCTAGTTTTCATAAATCAATAGATACTGCATTTAAAACCTAAATACTTCTATTTGGTTTGCTTTTATAATGAAGCCATAAAGATTTCCTTGTATTCATCTGGCTCATAGAGGTTTTGACAAACAGCAAAGAAGAGATACTGGCTTGTACTTAGCATTCAAGCTAATGTTGTTCATATTGTCTTATTAGAACACCTGGAGAGTGCAAGTTCTAACTCAGGTATACCAGCTGCACAGAGAGGTGAGTTTGTCTAATTAAGCAAGTAGTCACCAAAGGTGTGAAATTCTAGTGTGGTGGTGCATAAACATACAGACATTGGAGAAATGCACTGGACAGTGGAATAGACACCAAAAAGTGACTTTATTATAGTTAGAATGTATCTTTTAAAATACTAATTAAACTAATATTTACATTTTTAGCATTTTAATAGCTTCCCTATTTCTAAAAATAAAATCTTAGCTCTTTAACATTTTTTTAGCTCAGTAATAGTAAAAGCTATTCTTTTGAAAAAGGAGAACTTGTTAGACTCCTACTTGCCTCCCCACTCAGTGTCATCAGAAGCTTTGTTGCCAAAATCAGATGTGAAAACAGAATATTGACCAAAGTGACCTTTTGGCTTTCCTGTTACTGATGGTAGAAAGAATGTGTTTTAATAAAAGATAAGTCAACTAGTGATTTTTAAAAAATGTATTCTTCAGCATTTGATTCTCATTATTTTTTTGATTTTCAGGGTAAAAATAGGGAAGTGAATTATTCACCAAGTTTGAATTATAAATTAAAGTCATAAAATATAAACAGTTAACACATTGTAAAGTAAAAAGAATGGGAAATAAAGTTAGTTAAAGCAGTATATGGTCCTTTCACTGATACTCTGTTAGACTTTGCTTCTGTTTTCCCTAAGCAACCACACAACTATGACATCACCGAAAACGCTCAGCCGGCTAACTGAGAACTTGGTTTTGGACAAATCAGTGTCTAAAGCTTGACTCTTTACTCTCTCTCTCATATCTGACTTAAAAAGGACCATTCTTTTTCTAAGTTACAGTTAAATTACGTCATCAGAAGGAGTGTTATGACGAGTAAGAGACGTCACCCATATTTTTTCTTTGTTTTTTCTTTTGTTTTCTGTCTGTGTTTTCAGCAACGTCAGTTGATTACAGTTCCTTTGCAGACAGATGCAGCAGCTGGATAGAGCTCATTAAACTGAAAGCTCAGACCATAAGGCGCGGATCAATTAAGACAAGTAGGCGGATGTTTCTACCACATTATGATCTGAGAAGCATATCCCTGATTTCCCAGTGGTGAAGGCTAGACCTTACGACCCAGCAATAACATTGCCAATCAATCACGTACTGGAGTGTGAAAGCTGCAGATACTAATGCTCACTTAGCCCAAGTTATTAAAGGGCCTTTAGATTTGTTCATTTTAACTGTACAATTGTGTTTTTAAAATTTTACTTTTTGTGACGGTATTCTTCCAAGTGTATAGATAGATACTATGTCCCTCAAGTGGAAGGAAATTAGGAGCTCTCTTGTTGAAGAGATGGTCTTCCAGGACCCAAGCTACCATGTAGTGATGGCATCTGCTAGTTTGCTGACAGTGATACCCAGAGGGTTAAAAGAATGAGGTATTTCTGAACAGAAGATAGCTAACTCTTATCTCACTGCTATAACCAGCATCATTACCTACATGTTCTTTATACTCCATGTGTTCTGGTAGAGTCTGAGGTAAATGTATTTGAGTGAAGGAATTGACATTTAAGAGGAGGAAACGATGTTTTGGAGGAAGGATCACAGGATATGAAACCAGACAGATCTGGTTTGGGATCCTAGAAGTGTCGTTTTAATTGCTGTGTGACCTTGGACAAACTATTTAACTTCTCTGAGACTTAGTTTCCTCATGCGTAAAATGGGGATAATAATACCTATGTTGCTGGATTGTTATAAGGATTAGATATATATACATATATACATATGTATGTCTGGCTTATGGTAGTTACTTATTAAGCAGTAGCTATTATTTATGTTACTTTATAAACAATCAATTATTAGACAGCCAAGGTCATTGTTAAGTTTTTAAAATTGTGAGTTTGATCAAAATGGTTTGAAGAAGAAACCAATTACAACTAGTTAATGTAAGGTTTATCTACAAGTTGACAATGATGAAGTCGTCTGAAAAAGATGGAAAAAACTGCACTGGGAAATATAACAACTTTCACACTCTCTTTGTAATAATTTGTTCCTACAGCAGATAATTTTTAATGCTCTACCGCTTTTTCTTTTTCTTCACTTTATAACGATCATTGTGTGTGTAGCTACACCGCATCAACATTTTCTTTTGCAGGAATGCCATTTTTCTTCCAAAAGAATTCCATTCCAGCATTTCCTCTTAAGTTTTTCTTTCTCTCTCTTTTTAATTGCATGCAGTGCATGATAATTTCTTTACTTTCATGACATTGCTTAGCCTCACAGACAGCTGAATGTTGTCACCACTTACTTGGAAACCTTAGGGAATAATTGAGTTACCAACACCTGATCTTAATGTTTTTTCTTCTTTCTCCAAATTTAGCTGTGACAGTTGAAAAAGCAAGTCCTATGGGTGAAGGAAATTTCCGGAACCGTTCAACTCCACCTTGTGCAAATTCTACAGTTGGGGTTGTTAAGATGACACCTCTTTCTTTTATTCCTGGAGCGAAAATAACTAAATATCTTGGAATAATTAACATGTTTTTTATTCGGGAAACCACTTCTCTTCGTGAGGTAATTTTACAACATTGTTTTTGTGAATTTTCTGATTAAAGACAGTAGTAACAAAACTGTCTTCAGATTGCTTTTTCAGATTGTTACTACAATTTCGATTTATTATTTTTTGCCAAGTAATCACAACACACGTGCACATACATACAACTTTTTTTTTTTCCCAATAACCTGTATGGATTGATTCTAGATTAGACTTGCCAAATTTCATATAGCACCTAGTATTATCACAAGAGTTATGTTGGATTTAACTTCATTTATTATTAGAAATCCCAGATCCTCATTATATGATAAATAAAACAAGTAAATTTATCAATGTATAATTAGAGATTTAAAACAGCCTGAAATTTCAGCTTAGTTTTCTCAAGTAGTTATTTGTCTGAGATATATTTAAATAATAGTTTTTAAGGACTTACATTAAGAAATCATAGGGGACTAAATTATAGATAGATGTCTATGGGGATAGTTTATAATTTTCTCCCCCTGAAAAAGAATTAAGCTGCTTGTTTTATTTCCACCTCTCCAAAAGTACATGAGAATGCCATTTATTCAAATTCTTACTTCTTACTGGGTAACAGTAGTTATAATGTTTTGATGTGGTCAAATTTAAGAATCACAGTCAGCCTATTATATCTGTAATTACACAGGAATTTAAACTCAAGAAAAAAATTGTATTTATATTGTATCTTATGTTATGAAATAAGACTAGAGCAAATACTGTGAATAGGGAAATTTTTTATTGAATAGGTATGAAACCCAATAAACTCTTCAGCAGTTTGTATTTTTTTAAAGTGTGTACATTATAAAGATGACTTAACTCTGCTTTTTTCCCATTTTCTCTCCATTAACATTCCTACACTTCCTTAGAAATAATAGCCATCATACTATTTTTTTTTTCAAGTAGGCTCCATGCTGGGTGAGGAGCCCAACACGGGGCTTGAACTCATGACCCTGAGAGCAAGACCTGAACTGGGATCAAAAATCAGACTCTTAACCCCCTAAGCCACCCAGGCACCCCAGCCCTCATACTGTTTTTTTAATATCATGCTCACCTGCCTGGCACAGTGCCTGGCAGAGTAGACATAGGTATTTTTGTGTCATTGAGGGAATGACTTCTGACAGAATGATTAGGTAGATGTTTCCTTTACGATAAATTAGTTTTAAATCATATTCTAATTGTGTTGAGATGGAGAAGACAGTATCTTAATATAGTCTCAAAATCCTTTGAGACTTTAATATAGAATTAAATTAGGTGACACTTAAGCCGATTTAAGTTTGACAAGGAAAGTTGAGTGTGAGAAGCTAGTATAGATTGGTTAATTAACTTTTCAGTTGCTCTTAATAGTACATGGATATTGCATTATTTTAGTCCATAAAATTTTATCCCCTAAGTGCCTTCTCTACTACTTGAGCAGCCATACCCCAAAATGTTGCTTCATAGTAGATTTCCCTTCAACAGAAATTTGTAATATTAACTGGATGGCATAATATCCCAAATTTATTCATTGCTTGCTAAGTTACTTGCTTTCAATTATGTAATCTTTTAAGAATTACCCCTCTGTAGTTTCTGTTACTCTGCCATCAGAATTTTGAAGTTTAAAAGACAGGAGTAAACCAGATACAAGTAAAAGAAAAAAAAATGTACTGAGCTGTGACTGAGTAGGAGGTAGGCTGAAATACCTCAATTCCTTAACTACAAAGAGAGCTACCTTTAGATAGCTACCTCTCTCTGGCTTTTTAATAAGGTGTGTTCTGGTCAAATGTTTTTTCTAACAGTACATTAAATTTTGCCCTTAACTTCCAATTTAAAGTTTGAAATTTATTCCTAGACTGTGTAAAAGCTCCAGTAGAATTCGTGGAAAACTTAGGTTCTAAAGTATTTTAGGCTCTCAGCTAGACTTTGGTTTCTGTTTTATTTTTGAACACTGAAAACATTCCCTAACCTACTGGATTTCATTCCCTAACAAATACGTATGGAATGCTCAGTGTGTGCACCTATTGAACTAGGTGTTAGCAAAGAGTTATGAGCAAAACAGATGGTGGTCTCTGACCTGATGGAATTTACAGTCTAGTGGAATGGAGCCTGGTGAACATTCAACAAGTAATCATTAATTAATGTATAATTACTAGTGATAGTAAGTAATATAAAGAAATACAACAGAGGCTATCAGAGGATATAACAGGGGAACTTAATTTAGATCTGAGAGTTAGGGAACGTTTCCCTGAGGAAATTACATATAAACAGGGACCTGAGGAATTGAGTAAGAATCATCCTGGAAAATTGGGTGAGGATCCTTCAGGGACTTTTACTGCACAAAGGATCTGAGGCAGGAAAAGTGCTTGATAGGTTTGAGAAACTGGTAAAAAGGCAAGTGTAGTTGGAACATGCTTCGGAATGGGAGATACAGCGAGCAGAGAAGTTTCTTGGTTATATTTACCATCAGTTTCTATGAGTAATAAGAATGATTTGATGGAGATACTGGAATTGGAGAAAGTTTGAATTCTTGCTCTGCCATTTTTTATTAGTTATGTGGTCATAGTCTTGGGCATGTGACACATTTTCTGATATCACTTTCATCATCTGTAAAGTAAGGGGATAATCCCCATCACAGACGTGTTCAATGAAGGTTTGTTTGTTCATTCATGCAACAAATCCTGTTGCAAGGGAAATTAAAATGATCACCCATTATATTAAGATCATTTAAGATGTTTTAGTATATATTATTTGGCATTTTGTATAAATTCATGCATACAGTTAGATTTTCTTGTGTATTACTTTCTAGGAAGGAGGAGTCAGTGGTTTTCTCCATGCTTTTATTGCTGAAGTGTTTGCAATGGTGAGAGCTCATGTTGCTGCGTTAGGAGGGAATGCTGTTGTCTCCTACATAATGAAGCAGTGTGTCTTCATGGAGAATCCAAATAAAAACCAGGTGAGATGCAGTTACAACCTTCTTTTGGGAGAACCTGAGGATTTCCCCCATGGCTTTCCCATCTCCCACTGTCTCCCCACCCACCACCAAAGAGAACTGGTCTTCAGAACTTTTTGATTCTAGATGCTTAAAACATGTTTAAACGAATGTATTGATAACTACGGTCATATATAGATCAGATGCTGTTTTCATATCCTGGGTATTCTTTTTTTTTTTTTTGACAGACAGAGATCACAGATAGGCAGAGAGGCAGGCAGAGAGAGAGAGGAAGAAAAGCAGGCTTCCTGCTGAGCAGAGAGCCCGATGCGGGGCCCGACCCCAGGACCCTGGGATCATGACCTGAGCCAAAGGCAGAGGCTTTAACCCACTGAGCCACCCAGGCACCCCCATATCCTGGGTATTCTTAAATACCTCTGGAAGTTTTGCTCCTAAGTTACTGTGGAAGACACCCTTTAGTTTGGACTATGATCTGTCCAGTTCTAACTACCATAGTGGTGAAGAGTATGTCCCAATTATTATTCCTCAAAAATAATTCTGTTAGTGAGGGCAAAGAATTATTGCTTAGGATTAATTTTAGAATAAATTTCTTTTATCAGTATTTTTCATGTAATAGCTCACTTTGAATTGTTAAAATTACCTTTAAAAAATTTAAAATTATCAATGGGGTTTTTTTGAATTTCCTTTCTTATGAATTGCCTTCTTTTTTTTCCCCTTTGTTCATTTTTCTGTTGTCTACCCTTTCCAAGTGACTTAAAAGCCTGTGTTTTTTCAGCTATGTAGCACTACCCCTAAAATAGCCTGAAACCATGAGCATATCTTTGAGTTGGTGATTGGACATTTCCTGTTGTTTGTATAGGCACAGTGTCTTATAAACGTAAGTGGTGATGCAGTGGTTTTTGTTCGTGAATCCGAATTAGAAGTGCTGTCAACTCAGCAGCCTACTGCCAACTGCCAGCCATCATGTCCTGGAGGAGAAGTTACAACCTGAAGTAAATCAGAAAGGAAGAGCTCAACTAAATGAAATTCATCTGTCTCCATTGTTTTGTCCTTATTTATCTTACTGGATTTTTAAAAGTGAATTTAATTTGAGATCATTAAGAAAGAAATGGTACATTATGAGTAGATTTGATTTGTCTGGAATTTCTTGGAGGCATGAGAATATTAAAATCTTGATGTTTTGTTTGCCAGTCCTTGTCAGGCCCCATGGGATCTTGAGTCCTCATTAAGTTTGGATAGATTTCTCAGAGAACTGTAGCAGAGATGGAAGTTACTTGTAGTTTATGTTGACTTTAATAAAATCATACTTTGAAACAAAATGGTGAGATTATCAAGAAATTGTAATAGCTATCCTAATGTAATTGAGAGAAACTAAGCAAGAAGTTTACAAATTGTCAATGAATTAAAAATCTGATTCGAGGAATGTGTGAGAAAATGGAGAAAAGTTTTAAAAACACTATGTGGGTTTCCTAATGTGTTTTATTTTGAGAACAACTGAATTTGGAATTTGGTAACAACTGAAAGGAAGAGTGCTTCAGCCATCTTTTAAAAACAAGTTAAAATTCTGCAGCTTGTATCCATACTCTGTCCTAACTGCTGTAAAAAAAAAAAAAAAAAAAAAAAAAAAAAAAGGTAATTAGAGCCAGTGCCCTTCCATTGAAAGTTTTAATAATGTCTGTAAGGAGGGAGGAAAAATCTATGTAATCTTGTTACTGGCCAAATTTTGTTAGTGTTTAATTTGTCTGGAAGAGGCTTGGCTTCAACTGGAAAGAAATTTTGTTGATGTAGTGAAAGTATGATCTAGTAGGAGCATAAAATTATTTCTAATAGAATCATACTGCACTCCTACCAAATAAACAGAATTATATCTTAGGGATTTTTGATGGTTAGTTAGATTGTATTTGGCATAGAATTTGGAAATGTAACTTGAATGTAAATATGCTGCAAAGTGTTGAATGTATACATAGAAATACTTTTTCTGTCAATGCCAAATACCTATTACAAATGAACCTTAAAAAGTACATTCCTCCTTTGCACAATAAAATTTCTTTATAAAACTTATGATTTTGCTCTTTCAGGATAACAAACCACCGTAAAGATTAGGAGTCATTTCCTTGTTATCACAGGTGTCAATATTTTTCTGTATTTTGTTTATAATTTTATTTTTTAAATAAAAAGTTTATAAACTGGAATATTCCTGAATCTCTTCTTTGCCTACTTTGTGTGGTGTAGTACTGCCATCCGATCACTTCCATTCATTCCTGCAGTCAGCAAACGTCTGTTGGCTAGCTCCTAATCCTTGAGGCACTTTCATTGTCTTTGGTAGGTAGGTATTCACATCGTGAATTCGCATTGAATGTATTCACATTCAACAACTACTGAATGCCTACTAGATATTAGATCCCAGTTTTAGGCAGTGAACAAAACACACAAGTTCCTATGATCATGGAGCTCGTTTTCAGTGGCTACACAAGTAAGTTGTAAACTGCTCTGTGTGTGTGTGTGTGTATAGACACACACACTATACATACTATACATATATATGTGGTATATATATATGTTTATGTATTGTGTGTGTGTATATATACATATATACGTACGTGTGTGTATACAGATATATGTACGTATATATGTATATACATGTGCACACACACACTATAACAATTGCTAATGTTTACTGAATGCTTACTATATACCAGGCAGTATACTAAATAAATATATATATATTTTAATGATTTTATTTTTTTGTCAGAGAGCACAAGCAGGGGCAGCAGCAGGCAGAGGGCAAGGAGACTAACTCCCTGCTGAGCAAGGAGCCTGATCCAGGACTGGATCCCAGGATCCTGAAATGATGACCTGAGCCAAAGTCAGATGCTTAGCAGACTGAGTCACCCAGGCACCCCAAACATTATTACTAATTCTTTAACATAAAAGTAGCTGGGTGGCATTAGCTCCATTTTGGTATGAACAATCGTATACTTAACAGAGGCCTGTGCTGATTTCTAAAAAAGCTGGAGTTTCCTTAACTACTCAGGCTTGCTCTGTCTGCTCACATGAGCCATTTGCTCATGTGCTCTACCTTTGAAGCATAATTAGCCCAGGCAAAGATGGGTTCCTTCCAGAAAAGCTAATGTTGCCCTATACCCCAAGAGCTACTGCTCTTTCCTTTGTGTGGATTCCCTCAAAAAATGATCATTTTTACAGATGTGCTGGGACTTACTACTTACTCTTTTGGAAACACTGAGGCCAGTTTTAGTATTTATAGCATGCCTCATATGTATCTCTTTCATTCATTATTGCTGCTCCAAGGGTCGGCTTCAAAACTTAACCAATGTTAGATTTGTTAACTGCACAGTCCCACTTCTTCTACTTCCTTCTCTTTCCAAATCCATTGCCATCTGGCTTCCAACTCCTCTGCCCTTTGTATGCCAATGACACAAGTACTGGATTGCAGTATTACATTGCAATTTTGATTAATGTATAGGTGGGATCATATACACAATTTTTAAGAGTGGCTTTATTTTTTTTATCTTTTGGCCTGGCTTTCTTCTCTTTTCCATCACATCTCCATTAATAATCTTCTAAAGAGTTATACTTTACATTCAATAAAATTAATCTCAATGTACAGTTCAAGGGGCTATGCCAAATAGGTCAGTTGTGTAACCAAGGTAAAGAACATTCCCATCACACAAGAGAACATTTTATATCTCTCTCTTTCACACACATACACACATGGACATACATTAAAAAAAACACATTTCCATCACCCCAGGAGGTTTCCCTTCTGTCCTGTAAATGGAATCTTGTGCCTTTTTTTTTTTTTTTTTTTAAAGATTTTATTTATTTGAGGGATACCCAGGTGGCTCAGTTGGTTGAGGGCCTGCCTTTGTCTCAGATCATGATCTCGGGATCCTGGGATCGAGTCCCTCATCAGACTCCTGGCTCAGTGGGGAGTCTGCTTCTCCCTCTGCCATTCCCTCTGCGTATGCTCTTTCTATAAATAAAATCTTAAAAAAGATTTTACTTATTTGAGAGAGAGAGAGAGCGTGCGCAAAAGAGAGAACGTGAGAACGTGGGGGGAGTGGGAGAAGTGGGGGCCCTGCGTGGAACTTGATTCCAGGATCCTGGGATCATGACCCGAGCCAAAGGCAGCCACTTAACTGACTGAGCCACCCGGGTGCTCCAGGATCTTGTGCTTGACAACTTCCACTTAGTGTAATGATTTCGGTGCAACTACATGTGAACAACACTTTTGGCTATCATGACTAGAGTGATTTTTTTAAATTCAGTTAACACTTTTCTGTGAAGACAGAGATCACAAATAGGCAGAGAGAGAGGAGGAAGCAGGCTGCCTGCAGAGCAGAGAACCTGATGTGGGGCTCGATCCCAGGATCCCGGGATCATGACCTGAGCCGAAGGCAGAGGCCTTAACCCACTGAGCCACCCAGGTGCCCCCTGAATTTCTATTCTTTGGAGTTTACCTTTTCTTGTTGATAATTTGCCATGTGTATGACAAAATTTCCCCTTATTTTGTTGTCCACCAACATAGTTTATTTTACCTTTTTAATCATATCCAAACATTTAATTTTATTATGAACAATATGACTATCTTTTCTTTCTTAGATTCCCTTAATTAAGATGATCTCCCCTTGATTTTTTGGTTAACTTGAAGGTTCACCAAACATGTCCTGAATTGCTCTCATCTCAATGGCTCCTCACCAAACTTATTTCTTACCAGATAAATGCCGGTCTTAGCTTGAGTCAGATACCTGAGGGAGATCCAAAGTCTAAGCCTTTCCACTACACCACCCAATTTCATGGAACAAGATGCATAAAAGTGAGGAGGCATGAAAATGTATGTGATATGAAAGTAACACATTTATTTACAAACAGTTTTATAGTTTCTTCTTCCCCAGGGGAGGATCTTTCACAGAGTACTTTGAGAATCTGATCTAAACTTTGGAACTTTTCCCCAGAGAAATAAGCAAACCCTTGATATTCTGCATACTAATCCAGAAGGTTTATTGAAACATTGAAATCCCCTCACTGACCCTGAACTTAAATCTAGTATAGAATCAATGGAGGAGAATAAGGAACCAGGCTGAAGTAGAGGTTAGGAATGATCAGGTAAATGCTATCCTAAAAATTTGCCTTTTCCGCAATAGGAAAGTCAAATTTTTAAAATTAGATTTTTAAATATTAAAAAACCCAAGGGTGTCTGGCTGGTTCAATTGGTGGAGCGTATGAATCTTGATCTTGGGATTGTGGGTTTGGGCCCCATGTTGAGTGTGGAGATTACTTAAAAATAAAAAATCTTTGAAACAAAAACCCCACCAATGTATCTATGGTAGGCAGAATAATCCCACCCCCTCGAAGACATCTGCAGCCTAATTTTTAGAACCTGTGACTATATCACCTTACAGGACAAAAGAGACTTTGCAGATGTGATCAGAGTTAAAAGACCTGGAGATGAGGAAATTATGGTTATCTTCAAGGGTCCTAGAATCTAATCTTCCTCAAAAGTGGAAGAGAAAGGTTTCAAAAAGTAGGTTAGAGAGATTCTATGAGATATGGACTCAACCTGCTTTTGCTGGCTTTGAAGAAGGAAGAAGGGAGCAACCAGTTGAGAAACGTGGGTAGCCTTATACTCCAGGAACGTTCCTCAGCTGACAGCTAGCAAGAAAACAGGGTTCTCAGTTCTATAACTGAATTTTAACAACTCAAACGGGCAAGGAGATCGATTCTCCCTTAGAGCCTCCAGAAAGGAACAGAGCCCTACTCATGGCTTGATTTTAGCTTTGCGAGACCCATATCAGGTTTCTGACGTACGCAACTGTAAGATAATAAACTTGCTTAAGCCACTAAGCTGGCGATATTTTATTATGGAAGCAATAGAAAATGAATACAAAGTTCTTATAAATTTAAACTACAGCCATATAGAAAGTTACAATATTTATGGTAATATGAAATGCTTCACAAACTCAGAATATAAGTACAGTCCTTTTATTTTTCTAATGAGTTGTTTTTTGAATACCCAACCTATTAGGATAAATCCAGAATGTCCCACCTTTGAGGTCGTCTCCACTTCTAATACTGTCCAAGAACTGTAGGAGCTCGATGCAGTCCCCAGGACTTTAAGGCTTCCCCATTCAAGCTCTGCGGAACACTCTTACCTTTACTTCTCACTGCCACATGATGTCGCTGTTGGAATGG
The DNA here is from genome assembly GCF_002288905.1 of Enhydra lutris kenyoni. NCBI lineage: Eukaryota > Metazoa > Chordata > Mammalia > Carnivora > Mustelidae > Enhydra > Enhydra lutris. The sequence goes on along the minus strand of NW_019154156.1, from coordinate 296,182 downwards.
ACTCAGCACAAACGGACGGCGCGGGGTCTCCCGCAGTGATGACGCCAATTTAGCCAAGACTACTGCAAAGGTTTGCTTGATTCCTGCAAAGGTTTGTTTGATTCTTTAGCAGGTTGTCCTATTTCCTCCATGCCTACGTACACCATCTAAGGAAGCCTGCCAAGTTTCAGTTCCTAGTGCTCAAGCCAGCTGCCAATGGAGTCGTGAGAGTTTCCTATAAATTCTAGATATCAGAGGATGGTTTGTTTTTTAATACGTATTTTGCAGACATTATCTCTCAGTCTGTGACTTATTTTGTGTTTTTCAAACATTGTCTTTTGAGGGAACAGAAATTTCTAATTTTTTAAAAAAGATTTTATGTATTTATTTGACAGAGAGAGAGAGAGCACCAGCAGGGGGAGTGAGTGGGAGAGAGAGGGCCTGAGAAGGAAGGCCCAGGCAACGCAGGGCCAGATTCCAGGACCCCAATATAGTGACCTGAGCGGAAGGCTGACGCTTAATCAACTGAGCCACCGGGAACCCCATAAGTTTTTTAATTTTGAAAAAAAGTCTACGTTTTTTTTTTCTTTTGTGGTTTGCGCTTTCTGTGTTCTAAGAAATTTATGCCTAACCTAACATTGTGAAGATTTTCTAGAAATTTCAGATTTTGGCTTTACTTTTTTAGGTACATGATCGTTTCAAGTTACATTTTGTATATGATATGAGGTATGGGTTAAAACTCTTCCCCTTTCTGCGCACGGATGTCCATGTGCAAATTGCTCCAACACAATTTGTTGGAAAGACAAACTTTAATACATTTGATTGACTTGACATTTTTGTTGAAAATTAATTGATTGCCCATATACACAGGTGAGCCATTTTATTGGTTTATTTCTGGATCTGTCATGTGTTCCACATATCTATCCTTTTTCTGATATTACATGATCTTGATTCTTCTAATTTTATAGGTCTGGAAATCAAGGAATGTGAATCTTAAAACTTTGTTCACATTCTTGAAAGATATTTCTGATAATTTTAGTTCCTCTGTTTTTTCCATATAAATTTTAGGGTAGCTTTATATTGAAGAAAATCCCTGCTTTTTAAAATTGGGATTGTGCTGAATCTATAGATCAGGTTAGGGAGAATTGACAATTTAATCCATGAGCGTGCTATTTCTCTTACTTTGTTTTCATTAATATTTTGTTGTTTTCAATATACAAGCCTCGCACAAATCTTGCGTGTTTCTTGAGGGGAGAGTTATATCTAAGTACTCCATGTTTTTTGGTCCTATTATAAGTGGTACTGTTTTAATTTTCTTTTCTCTTTGCTGCTGCAAAAAGCTTTATTGTTTCCGTTTGTCCCACAGCTTGGGAGGGGGCTCCAGGGCCGTTAGAATGCTGCCCAATGACTGCGTGTAGGGAGGGGGCCAGGCGCAAGCACTGGCACCAGAGGGATGCCCGCGGGGCCCCTCAGAGGCCGCTCGGCTCCGGAGGTTTTCCAAGAGGAAGCGATACCCACCCAGCCCGGTCCGGGGGCAGCCTGCAGAGGAGAGGCAGGTGGGCGCCACCTCGTTGATGAGTTTCCCCTCCTCCCCCGGGAAGTGCGAGATGTGCGTCTGCGCAGACGAACGGGGCACGCGGAGCAGGAGGGCCGGCCTCGGGGGCTTCGCCAGGACCTGACCCTCAGGTCCATGTCTTTGTTACTCATCTTGGCACAGTTTGTGCAAGTCCTAGAAGAGAGCCGGCTCCCGCGCCGGTTTGGCATCTTCTAGAGAAGTTCAGGGCCCTCGTGCTTCTCAGCCAGCTCGCGCTAACCCTCTCCAGAGCCACGTCGTCGCTGCAGTGGAAAGACAAGCCCAGGCAGGGGTAGGTAGGTGTTGGAGACCCGCAGGTGCATGTTGACCAGGCCGTTGGCGGTGGTCTCCAGGTCGGTGAAATAGTTCTGGGGACTCTGGGAGCTCCTGGGTTGATCGGTCACAGGGAGCTAAGCTCAGAATAGGCTGCTGGCTGGTCCCAGAGGCAGAGGGTGGCCAAGGAGATGCCTCCGAAGGTTGCCCCTGGGAACCAATGTTGCCGGGGGGTGTTGAAGCAAGAGACAGATCCGGGGGACCGAGCAGGGCAAGCATGGCCTTAGTTTTCAGCGGTTATTTATTTTTAGTATATACAAGTAGAAATGATCTCGTGTCCTGCAGTTGGGTATTGCTTCTAGTAGTTTTTTGGGTTATGATATGGGTTTTTTTTTTTTTTTAATGTAGACAGACATTGTCATGATCGTGCATCAGGTCTCCGAATGAATTTTATTTTTCTTGTTCCTTACTAAATTGGCCTAATTAGTGATCACCTCATTAAGATATTAAGTAACATGTAGAGTGGATTAAGTATTAGGTATGACGTACGATGGCAAAAATGGGCATCCTGACCTTTTTCCAGATCTGAGGGGGAGCCATTCAGTCTTGCACTGTTAAGTATGATGTTGTCCCTGGGTTTTCCCAAGACCTTCTTTGAATTTTGTCAAATGCCTATTCTCCTACTGAGATGATCCTATTAATCTTCTTTGGTTTGTTGATATGGTGGATTGCACTTGCTGATTTTCAAATGTTAAACCAAATGTTCCCTTCTTTTCTATTTTCCTGAAGAGTTTGTCTATAATTGATGCTATTTATTCCATAAATGTGTGACAGGATTTGCCATAAAGCTGGCAGATTTTTCTTTGTTGGAATGTCTGTAACTATAAGTTGATTTTGTTAATAGTTAGGGGGCTATTCAGGTTATCTTTTTCTTCTTGTGTAACCTTTGGTAGTTTGTGTCTAAGGAACTGTTTCATTTCTTCTAAATTGTCAAATTTATTGGTAAAAAAATTATTGGTACTGTTTCCTAATCATCTTTTTAATACCCGTGGTTCTATAGTGTTGTGGCTTCTCACTTTATTTCTTGATCAGTTTAGCTAAAAGTTCCTCACATTTATCGATCTTTTCAAAGAACCAGCTTTCAGCTTCATTGATTTCTTGTGTTAGTTTTTCCTCTGTTTTCATTTTATTTGATTCTGCTTTTATCTTTATATTTCCTTTATGCGTGCTTTTGATTTAATTTGCCCTTATTTTTCTAGTTTCTTAAGGTGGAAACAGATCATTGATTTGAGGCCTGTCTTCTTTTCTAATATAAGCATTTAAACTGATGCATTTCCCTCTATACAGTACTTTAATAGTATCTCCAAATTTTGATGCATTTTAAAAAATTTACCTTTAAATTAAAAATATTTTATCATTTCCTTTTAACTTCCTCTTTGACTAATGGTTTATTTAAAAATGGTTTATTTAATTTCCAAGTGTTTTGGACTTTCCAGATGTATTATTTGTGGTGAGAACAATGAGCTCCAGGGCTTATTTATCTACTGTTTGCAAGTTTGTGCCCTGAAGTAACATCTCCCCCAATTCCCCAGTGTCCAGCCCCTGGTAACCACCATTCTACTGTTTTTATGAGTTCAGCATTTTTATTTTTAAATTTTCATTATTAATTTTACTAATATAATTGACATGTAACATTGTATAAGTTTAAGGTGTTCAACATGTTGACATATTTATATATTACAAGTTTTAAAGAAGATTTTACTTACTTATTTGAGAGAGAGAGCCTGGGGAGTGCAGAGGCAGAGGGAGAAGCAGACTCCTCACTGAGCAAGAAACTAGATACGGGTCTCAATCCCATGACCGTGGGGTCATGACCAGAGCCAAAGGTAGGTGCTTAACCTACTGAGCCACCCAGATGCCCCTATATATTGCAATTTGATTACCACTGTGGTGTTACCTAATACCTCTCACCTCACATTATTATAATTTCATTTTTGTGGTAGGAATAATTAAGATCTAGTCCCTTAGCAAGTTTAATGTTCATAATACAGTATTGCCTATAATCACTATACACTAAAAGTTTGATTTTTTGAAAGAATTTTATTAAAAAATTCCAGTATAGTTAACATATAGTGTCAACAATTCTGTACATTACTTAGTGCTCCTCAAGGTAAATGTACTCTTAATCCCCTTCAGCTATTTCTACCCCCGCCACCACCTCCCCACTGGTAACTACCTATTTGTTCTCTATAAGAGTCTGTTTTTTGGTTTGCCCCTTTCTCTCTTTTTTTCCTTTGTTGATTTGTTTTGTTTCTTAAAAACAAGAAAGAACAAATGTTGGCGAGGATGTGGACTAAAAGGGACCCTTGTGAACTGTTGGTGGAATGTAAATTAGTCCAATCACTGTGGTAAACACTATGGAGGGTCCTCAAAAAATTAAAAATGGAACTGCCCTATGATCCAGTAATCACACTACTCAGTATTTACCCAAAGAATATGAAAACACTAACTTGAAAAGATACATGCATCTCAGTGTTTACTGCATCATTACTTACAAAAGCCAAATTATGGAAGCAACCCAAGTGTCTATCGACAGATGAATCGATAAAGAAGATGTGGTATAGATTTAGATCTATGTCTGTGCACACAATGGAATACTTTTCAGCCATAAAAAAGAATGAAATCTTGCCATTTGCAACCACAGGGATGGAGCTTGAAAGTCTAATGCTAACCAAAGTAAGTCAGAGAAAGACGAATACCATATGATTTCTCTCATATGTGGAATTTAAGAAGCAAGTTTGATTTTTAAGTACTTCACATGTGAGTAATGTTATACAGTATTTGTCTTTGTCTGACTTAATTTCATTTAGCATAATGCCCTCAAGTTCTTACTGATTTCATTGTATCTTCACTATTGGCATGTAAGTTATGTTTCTTTTTTAAAACGTTTTAGTGGTTTTTCTATACTTTTCAGTCTATACTTTTAATTTATCATAGTCTATCTTCAAAGTAGTTCAGTATGAAACCCTTCCTCCCCATGGACACACACAAAAGTACAGATTTGTATACTGGAAATACATGAAGTACTTAGGTATAAGTTATAGTATTTCTTACTTCCAATAAACTAGCATAACTACTTTATGGTTGGAGTATAGTCTCTGAATGACTGTAATCAAGTTTATTATTATTTTTTATTCCTCTTTCTTTAGGCTTCATCAGCTTCCTGGTAAACTTGTTTACTGTCGGTCTTTCTTAATTCATCATAAATGAATTATTATTTTTTTTATTCCTCTTTCTTTAGGCTTCATCAGCTTCCCAGTAAACTTGTTTACTGTCGGTCTTTCTTAATTCATCATAAATGTATCTAAAGTTACAAATTTCCCTCTCTTTTATCATTCCACAAGTTTTATGCAGTATTTTTATTTTTTTTAAATCTGAATTTTTATAGTAACTATTGTGATTTCTTCATGAGTCTATAAGTTATTTAGGAGTGCATTTCTAGTCTCCCAGTGTATGGGTTTCTTTCACTTTGTTGTTTTCTAATAAAGTTGCATTGCGATAAAATATTGTGATCTGATTGACACATTCTTTGGAAATTCTTGAAAATTTTTCGTTGCTTTTCTTTCAATTTTCTCTCAATTTGTATAACTGTTTCATATGTATTTGGAAAGAAAATATGTTATTTGTTGCATACAAGTATATATCTCTCTCTATCTACCATCGTCTATCATCAAGGATCTATAAAATCGAGCTTGTTAATTAGTTATTAACTCTTCTACATCCTTAACAATATTTTTGTTCCCTTGATTTATCAATTTCAGAGAGAGGTAAATGTGGTATATTGATTACATTGATGACCTCTGTGAAACTGTGACTTTGCAGCTCCTCCCATCAAGAGGGGGAATCTTTTTCTCCATGTCTTGAGTTTGGGCTGGCCTTCTGCCCTGCGCTGGCCAAGAGGATACAGCAGAGGTATTGATGTGCCTACCGTGAGCCTAGATCACAGGTGTATTGTGTCCATCTGCTTTCTCTCTGGAACCTCTACCATGCCATGCAAACAAGCCTTGACCAACCTGCTAGAAGAGGAGAAACTTCATGGAGCAAAGATCAGTCATCTTAACTGTTCATCTTGCAGTTGAATTAATTAGCTAATGAGCAGATTCATGAGTAATAATGACAGTTATCTTAAGCCAGAGAATTTGGGAGTAATTTTTACGGAGCAATAACTAACCAACATACAGCATTAACATTTTACGCGGTTGTCGATTTGTCTTTATAATTTTGGTACTTTTACTTTTTTGAGGCTATGAATTTAGGTTTATGTAATTTTGTAATTTCCTATCACCTTCGTTGTTTACATCTTTTACCGATGTAAATGTGTTTTTTATTAATGTGAGATATATTCCCACAAATGCATTTCTTAAAATCATATATTTTGAGCAATATGAACATTGGTGTGCCAGTTTTCTTTGGGTTAATTTTTGCCTGGTCTGCTTTTTTCCCAACCCATTATATTTAAATTCTCTGTGGATTTTTGTTCTCATTGTGTCTTCTTATGTATGGCCCACCATTCCTTTGCTTCTTTTTTTTTTTTTTCTGTGTTTTCAGTTGGATTCAAGTCCTCCCACTTTTTTCTCTCATTCCAGTATGAAAATTCAGATTCGAAAAAACTAATGGGTGATATTTTATTTTTCCCTATGTGTGTTCTGAAGCAACGGAGAGATAGACAAGAGAGTGAGGCAGACAGAGGTCAAATGCCACTTTTATTAGTTATGAAGGTCTTGAACCACGTGACTCTAAGTCTGTTATCTCTGAATTAGGCAGAACTACCTGGTCCCTAGTAGTGCTGCATAACCACAGAACTCCTTCCTCAGGGACAAGCACAGTTCAGCAGTACAGAGAGTATTTATGTTCTCTCCTGGTAAACAGATCACGACAGAGGAAGGAGATTAGAAGGGACAGAGCTAAGCATTCAGTTTTGTTGGAGGAGGTCACTGAGAGGATGTGACCACTGGTTGGACTCATGAGCTGGACCCAGGGAAGTCAGAGGCTCTTCACCCCTTCCCATGTCCTAGGAATGTATGTTCTACCCACCGTTCCCCCAGTAGGAGCTGTTCAGAGACAGAACCTTGAGAAAGTGAGAGGTTGTTGAGACCAACTGGACAGTATACATGCCTGAATCCAGCTAAGTCCTCCATATAAACCTCTAAGAGTCTGGCAGGGAGGGGCAGGGATTTTCTTGTCTTGCAGCAAGACTCCTATGCAAGTTTCCTTGCTTTTTAAAACTGTCACCTGCCAGTCTGGAGTGGGCTGCCTTTCTTCAGTCTCTCCTTGCCCTCTGTGTACAATGGCCAGTTTGCAAACCAGCAAATTGCCTTTCCTGAACTGTCATTCTGAGAAGTTTTTTGTCTACCAAACAAGAGTGAGGAGGAGTGGCCTGAGTGCCCGAGAACATTATTTTAATAAAAATCACCCTTAGAAACACAAGTGGAAGCATACGTATTCTTAGAAAATAAATAATATATTCCATAGCTGTTCTTTTAGTTACTACGCCCACATTTTTAATCTATTAGTTTTCTATGGCTGCTGTAACAATGACCACAAATTTGATGGTTTCAAACAACACACATTTATTCTGTTTTGTTTTTTTTTTTAAAGATTTTATTTATTTATTTGACAGAGAGAGAGCACGCGAGCGAGAGAGCACGAGCACACAAGCAGGGGAAGTGGGAGGCAGAGGGAGAGGGAGAAGCTCCCTGCTGACCAGGGAGCCCAATGTGGGGCTCGATCCCAGGACGCTGAGATCATGACCTGAGCTGAAGGCAGACGCTTAACCGACTGAGCCACCCAGGCACTCCCCCACACATTTATTCTTTTACAGTTCTGGAGGCCAGAAGTCTGAAAGCAGTATCCCTGGGGAGAAACCCAGGTGACAGCAGGGCTCTCTTCCTTCCAGGTGCTCTAGGACGTGAATCTCCTTCCTTCCTTTTCTACCTTCGTGTCCTCCATCTTCAAAACCAGACCTTCAGCATCTTTGTTCAATCATTACATTGCCTCTGTCTCTATGCTCGTCAACTCTCTTATGTGGACACTTTTGATTACATTTAAGACCCACTTGGACAGTCCATGTTGTCCCAATTCAAGATCCTTAATCCCATCTGCAGTGTCCCTTTGTCACATAAAACGCTTCCACAGGTTCTGGAGATTAGGACATGGCTATCTCTGGGGGCCAGTGTTCAGCCTAGCACACATACATATGTAATATTTTAATTCTCTAACAAGTCTAAACTTAGAGCCTTTCTATCCTTCTCTCAGATAAGTCAGGTCTTAATGTTGTTGTCTATGATTTTTAATTCTAACATTTAAAAACACATACAAATGATATGTTCTTTTTATATTCTAAATATTTACTGTGATTACCAACGATATGTTCTTTTTATATTCTAAATATTTACTGAGATTACCAATGTGCTTTTTTGATGTCTACGTATTAGTTTCTTCTGGGTTCATTTTCCTTCTTGCATCTCAAGTATATTTTTTAGATGTTAGTTTATTCAAATTCTTATCTTTCGATAAAAATTTGTACCTATAATTGTTTTTGTTCTGCCTTCACTTCAATCTAATTTAGGTGATTATAGAATCCCAGTTTCTGGGGCGCCTGGGTGGCTCAGTCCATTAAGCGTCTGACTTTTGATATCAACTCAGGTCATGATCTCAGGGTCTTGAGATCGAGCCCCACATCAGGCTCCTTGCTGGGTGAGGAGCCTGCTTCAGATTCTCTCTCTCCCTCTCCCTTTGTCCCTTCCCCCTCCTGAAAAAAGAATTTTAGGTTCTTTTTTTTTTTTTTTTTTTTTAAAGATTTTATTTATTTATTTGACAGAGAGAGATCACAAGTAGGCAGAGAAGCAGGCAGAGAGAGAGAGAGAGAAGCAGGCTCTCCGCCGAGCAGAGAGCCCGATGCGGGACTTGATCCCAGGACCCTGAGATCACGACCCGAGCCGAAGGCAGCGGCTTAACCCACTGAGCCACCCAGGCGCCCCGAATTTTAGGTTCTATCAAGTTTTTCCTCAGAACTGTACAACACTTCCTAGTAGAGTAGTAGAACCTCCAGATGAATGAATGCGTTTTACAGATATTAGGAGGACAGAATAGTGAAAATAATCCTGGATTAGGAATCAGATAAACTGACTTTAAATGCCAGATCTTCTACTTATTACACTTAGGCTTTGGCAAAGCCATTTAGCATAATGGTCTCACTTGAAAAAGGGACCCTAATTCACAACATCTTTGTGAGTTTTGAAATAAAAAGAAAATAATGGATTTGAGAATTATTTGTTACCCGTCCAGTTATATAATTTCTTAGTAATCGATTAATTATTGCAAGGTAATTAATATCAGTTGACAGATGTTTCCAGGATACTGACTTAAATCCCCATCCACTTATTGCATTTGATAATGTGCCTTGCAGATGGTTTAGAATTTTTGATAAGGTTGTTTTATTTTTCACTGCTAAACAGTAGAATTACTTTATTATGCTTCACAGACATAACTCTTACCTGTAGAATTTAATTATGTCAATTAGTACAAAGTATACTGCCACAGCAAAAATGGATATTGCATATTTAAAGAATCCCCTCTACTATAGCAGCCATATAGTACCTTCATTGTGGTTTTAAAAATAATTTTAAGTATAAATGTATAAGTAAAAGTATAAATAAAACTTGATATTCCTAGAAGTAATTTTTTTTTTGACAGGAAATTATTTATTTGAGATTGTTTAAGTGAATTACATCTGTAGAGAAGATGACAGATGAAGTTTAGAATGAATAATGACCCAGAATCTGATGGTTAGAAGGTTTTTCTCCTTTTGCAGTGCTGTCAGTCATGCAAGTATTTTTTTAAAATTTTATTTATTTTTAAAGTAATTACTTTTATTTAAATTCAATTAATTTATAATATATTACTGGTTTCAGAGATAGAGATCAGTGAGTCATCAGTCTTATATAACACCCAGTGCTCATCACATCACCTGCCCTCCTTAATGTCCATCACCCAGTTACCCCATCCCCCCACTCCTCTCTCCTCCAGTAACCCTCAGTTTGTTTCCTTTGCTTGAGTCTTTCATGGTTTGTCTTTCTCTCTGATTTCATCTTGTTTTATTTTTTCCTCTCTACCCCTGTGACCCTCTTTTTTTTTTTTTCTTAAATTCCACGTATCAGTGAGATCATATGATAATTTTCTTTCTCTGATTGGCTTATTTGGCTTAGTGTAACAACCTCTAGTCACACAAGCATTTTTTTCACAGGTAAGATTTTCCAAGCAACCACTAGAGATCATCAGGTTGAGGGAACAAGGTGGATTCTTTCTGGCATTAGGATATCCACACCCTATAAGACACAAACGTGTACATATGTTTTAATAGCAGAGTCATCTAGTTAAATTATTCTTGTCTGCCTTGGGGATATTTGCTAAGCTTGTTTAGAGAAACTGATTTATCTGCAGATGTCATCCCTATCTCTTTGTCACTCCCTAAAATTGAGGAGAAATTATTTCTGTTTTCGCCTGGGCACACTCAGTTATGTTTGATGGGCCTCCTCCGAATTTAAATTGAGGCATTTCTTAATCCTCCACTTTGAAAGAAAGTACTTGGATGTCATTGGTTCCCAGTATAGATATTAGAAATGCTTATTGGTCTGTAAGTTTTTCTTCTGCACATGGCACAAAGACCTCATTTACCAAAGGGGTTGTAATGGTGGAAATTACCGCTAAATCATCACTTCATAATGGGTAGAAGGAGGTGGGTAGCAGCTGGGTTCTGGGTTGATTGCTGTTTGTCCCCTTGGGCGTTTTCCAGAGAGGCCTTTCAGATTTATTCTCATTATGTTGCCCAGGCATGATCCTAAAGGACTGCCACTTAATGGCCCCCACCATAGACCAATTTTCTTTTATACTCAACAGGATGGACAGAGGTAAACTTTACCCCTAATAACCTCTTTACAGTTGCTTTTATATTGCTTCAGCTAATCTTGGGATGTTAAGAGTTCTATCACCACGAGCACAGTGATTGGTACATAATAAGGGAAAGTAAATATTTATTACATGTAAAATGATCGAAAGCTTTTATTTCTTCTTTTTTAAAAAAAAGCCTGAAATGCTATGTTTTTACCGTCCACGATAAAAGTAAAAAAAAAAAAAGTTTAAGTAAAAAGATGTTTAAACTAAAAAACAGTTAATTCCCTAAGTGTTTATGTATAATCTTTAGTAGTTTGTTACCATATTGGTGTCAGGCTGTCTGAGTTTTAATCTATCTAGGAGTTATCTTCTGTGTCTTTTTAGTTAACATTTTATTCTTTGATATCAGTGTTTCAAAGTCTTTGAAAATTTTATCACTTCTTTTGTAGGCTTGTTTCTGGAACTCAATGTGATATTTTAAAAGGTCACTAACCAAGAACCTTTTATTTGATTTTTCACAAACATCCCCTGCTATCTAAATAGCAGTCAATCTGGGAAAAAAAAATTAAAAGCCAATAAGGTCAATTATTCCTTTGCCCAAACTCCAAATTGATAATCTTCAATTATGATATTCATTTTGTCTAATTATTTAAAGCTTTGGCAAAAGTAGTGATAGATAAGAAAGTTGATGTTAAGCCTGCCTGCCTTCCTTTCTTCTTTATTTTCTTTCTTTCCTCCTCTCCCTCCCTCCCTCTTTCCCTCTCTCTTTCCCTTCCTTCCTTCCCTGCATTTCACAGAGATGTTCAAGATTCATTCTCATAACATGACTTACTGCATTGAAATTTGGATGTGTTTCATTGCATAAAATACCACCTATATAAGATAGTTATTTTTCCATTTAAAATGACCAGATGAAGTAGTTTGCTCTGAAGGCCACATTTACTTTGAAATCTGAAACTCTTTAAGTTTCAGAAATAGGGTGTGTGTGTTCAATAAATAAGTACTTTTTGAATACATAGATAAATGACTGTTTTCAACCATCTGTGTTCTTGGGCAAGCCAGTTTTTCCTTAAGTCTTATTTTTGAACTATTAAAAAAAAAAACAATGACTCTGTTCAGTCTAGTCTTAAAGGGTTCAAGGTCCGGGTCAAACAGTAAGACTCCCACCCGGCCCTTCTTCAGATAATCAGTGAGAAGAGCAAGACTTCAGATCAGAAGATGAGTTATGTGAAGTCTGGGGGGGTTTTGCCACATTTAGCTGACCCCTTTCTCTCCCCTGGTTCTAGCTGGTTGGTATATAGTACATAGAACGCTGTCATCAGAGAAAGAAAAAAAAAGTAATCAGTGAGAGGATTTACACACAGGAAGAACTGTATGTTTAACCTTTATGTAGCTCAGTTCCCAGGCGGTCGGGGAAGGGAGGGCCTCTGGACTCTGAAAGGTTAGAAAACATCTAGAGGGGCCGGGCTGAGGCTAGACCTCCAGTTGCAGCCATGATAGACTCTCCAGCCATTGTGGGGCTATCTGGCTTACCTGCAGGCAACCCAATGGGCAGAAGTTAAAAAATCTTGGTTGTCAAGTAAGAGCTGTCTGTCTGTACACAGCCCTCAGAATCCTATCTCTAGATGTGGCTGAATGGCCACTTTGTAAATACAGAATTTCTCTTTTATAAGCCTGAAGCCAGTGCCTACAAATGGGGGCGAGTAACTCCATGAAGCCCCACATAACCTGTATGTACGTGCACTATCCAGCTAAAAATATCTACAGGCCATGCCCTGCATGGCAACTTACACCCATTCATCTCCATGGCCTTAAATTTACTACATGTCCCACTGTGTTTCTGGAGACCCTATCTTGGCTACAGTGACCTCCTCCACATCAGTCAAAGGACTGAAAGTCGAGTAAGGAAAATCAGGATTGGTTTCTACTTTGTTTCTTCTATTACCGAAAGTATCTGACTCTATTGTAATTAATTGCTTCCTGCCTGTTTCTTTCCATGGGTTATGAGATACTCCCCAGAGAACTGAGGAAGAACAATGGAGTACATTTATTAACTAAAATCAGTGCATTACTTTTTTTTTTTTTTTTTTTTTTTTTGGTAGCCATTCTGGAACAGATAATTTATCATTGTTTGGTGCCTCAGGAAACATTCCATTTTGGTGACATGACAGAGAGAGGAGCTGTCTTAAACGTCCTCACAGACTCCTTCATGCACTTGGCATGATGCTAACCCTCGACACTGGTGTGGGAATCTTCTCTTCCCAGTAAAATTTGAATTTCTACTTCTAGATTAGAATCAAATAACGATTAGAAGCCCATTTTAATATTTAAAGACCATTTTAGGACTACTTTTCATATCCTGGCAGTTATGAATGTATTGCATTTACTAAAAATTGCTAAGTATGCTGCCAAATTTTTTGTTAATATTATAATCAAAGTTACTTAGTTACTGGTATTTCTGCCGCCATGGAAAATGCCATGCAATTATATACCGAATATATTTTCTCCTTTGAAACTGCAAAGCCCCCGAGGTTCAGCCTAATGGCCATGCTCTTCCAGATACATTGTTCATTGTAAACTAGCTTTCCAGAGTCCTACATTATGGAAAATTAATTAACCTGTCACATTTAAAAATTTTTTTTTTTAAAGATTTTATTTATTTATTTAACAGAGAGATCACAAGCAGGCAGAGAGGCAGGCAGAGAGAGAGGAGGAAGCAGGCTCCCCTAGAGAGCAGAGAGCCCGATGCGGGGCTCGATCCCAGGACTCTGAGATCATGACCTGAGCCGAAGGCAGTGGCTTAACCCACTGAGCCACCCAGGCGCCCCAACCTGTCACATTTTAAAACACATGTGTGCTAATGTATATTATGAGCAATTTGAACAATCTTTCTTCCCTGGTCAACTGCTTTTTATTTTTTTTAAATTATGAACCTTCTTTGGCAAAGTTTAAAAAATAAAAAAATAACAAATTTGGGAAATTTGACTAACAATTTGATGCACTTCATTATTAGATAAATAAAAAGTAAGTAAAATATAGGATGGGTAAGAGATTTATATGCCGAATCAACTGTTAAAATGTAAGTCTTTATTGCTTTTGATTCTGTGTAGGTGCTAAGCCTGAAATGGAAGTGATAAGGGATGTGTCTCCCGATTGAGGACATGAAAGACACCACTCACCAGCTGCAGGCAACACCTCTGAGAGGATTAGATGGGATGATTTTGCTAGCTGCCCTGCTCCCTATATATGGAGGTTTCCCAAAGCATAATATATTGAGTTCCATGCCTAGAGGGGGTTTTCAGGTCACCCGGACCAGTCTTCTGTCATTAAATTCATCTTTTGCTATAGTTTTTAGGGAAGGATATTCAAAACTGGTCTTAAGTACAAGTCTTCAGAAACCCTGGGAAGTCCTGAAATATTATAATCCACAGAACAAATAGAGAGAAAAGTTGAACAATAACAACAAACCAGGTACAATATTTTTTAAAGATTTATTTATTTTAGAAAAAGAGGGAGAGAGTGAGTGGGAGGGACAGAGGGACAGGGAGAGAGAATCTCAAGCAGACTCCACACTGAGCATAGAGCCTGACATGGGTCTTGATCCCAGGACTCTAAGATCATGACCTGAGCCAAAACCAAAACTCTGACGCTTAAGCAGCTGTGCCACCCAATGACCCTGAAACCAGGTACAGTTTTTAGCAATATCTAGAATATAGATCTCCTCCGGTCAAGCTCTCTCCATTAATTCCATCTGCATTGATGTCTCATTAAATTTAGAATACAGTTAAAATCCTGCAAGATTCAATATGAATTGTCTTCTGCCACTCTAGCCGACACTAGCTCTTATTTCTCTCCCAGTGTTCCTGGCTTCCTCTGTTTCAACTAACAGAAGGTAGTTGCAATCACTGTATCCCTCACATAGTATTTAATAAATATTGGGATGCCTGAGTGGTCCAGTTGGTTAAGCATCTGCCTTCAGCTCAGGTCATGATCCCAGAGTCTTGGGATCAGCCCCACATCAGGATCTCTGCTCAGCAGGGAGCCTGCTTCTCTCTCTGCCTGCCACTCATCCTGCTTGTGTGCTCTCTCTCTCTCTGACAAATAAATAAATAAAATCTTAAAAATAAATAAACATTTATACAAGTCTACAAAAATGGAGAAGTTTCATTTATGCGTTTGTGTGTACATATATAAATACATATATATACATGTTTGTATGTACATATATGTATGTGATTATTTGAAGAGTGGTGCTTTGTAGTTTTCAAAGTACTTTTACTTCTTTCCTTTGATTTCTGTCTTGTTTCCAGAAACTTTCTAGCAGTTTTTTTCAGTTCTCTAAGAACTCCCATATTCTTGATATTAGATTATTAGGGTATTAATTATTAGGACATTAGCAGTTGGTAGAAGTAATTAATAAAAAAAACCCAAGTCAATCAATGTGGCTTGTTGGAGGCATTGAAAAAATAATTTAGTACAAAAATAGATGAGAAAAGTTTATTTATTGCTGTCAGAAAATACATGAAAAAGTTAGTGACTCCAGTTAGAAAAGTCAGACAGAAAGTGAGATTTTTAGCACACTCCCAGAAGCAAGGAAGGACCAAGTGCACAGATACAGAATAGAGTGTCAGCTGGCCAATTAGTGTACAGGGAAGAAACTACATTTAGGGGAAGCCTTGTGTATCACAGACAACAGCCTCAAACCAGAGGAAAAAGTCATGTGTCCTTAGATTGAAAAACCTGTTGTGTCTTTAAGCCTGTCTTGTATGAAGGTGATGGTAGTACTTCCCATCATGGCACCACTTAATGGGAGTAGAAAACCCAGAGTCATGTGCCCTCTATAGAAAGAATAATTAGCATATGTGTTCAGATTCTGTTTATACTTCTATCATAAATCTAAGTGTTTTCTTGGTCGAATGAGAAGGCCAATTGCTTCATCCTAGCTCCAAGTCAGCCTACAGCATGAGCTGCTTGTTGACCACTCTGGCTGGCCTCACTTATTTGCTCCGCTCTGAGCTTTCCCTCCCTCACTCATGACATGAGAAAAGTTCAACAGAAAGTGCTTATGTACTACAGATCTCTGAGTTTCAGGTGTGAAATTAAATGGTTTGGTTTAAAACCTAGCCCATTTTTTGAAGACTGTTGAATGAAAGGCTATAAACAAACAGGAAGGTGAGACATCCTTCTGCCTCCCCCACCAAGTATTTATCCATATGCATTTATTTATTTATTTTAAAGATTTTATTTATTTATTTATTTATTTGAGAGAGAGAGAGGGAGAGCACAGAGGGAGAGTGAGAGGGAGAAGCAGACTCCATGCTGAGCAGATAACCTGATGTGGGACTTGATATCAGGACCCCAGGATCATGACCTGAACCAATGGCAGATGCTTAACCGACTGAGCCAACCAGTTGCCCTAGCAGTAAGCATTTATTTACTTATTTATTTTTAAAATATTATTTATTTATTTATTTGACAGAGAGAGAGAGACATGTAGGCAGAGAGGCAGGCAGAGAGAGAGAAGGGGAAGCAGGCTCCCTGCTGAGCAGAGAGCCTG
>NW_019154156.1:258686-279748 GCF_002288905.1 Enhydra lutris kenyoni | reverse complement strand
GCTGAGCAGAGAGCCTGATGTGGGGCTTGATCCCAGGACCCCGGGATCATGACCCGAGCCGAAGGCAGAGGCCCAACCCACTGAGCCACCCAGGCACCCCAGCAGTAAGCATTTAAAAGACATAGTGGCCCACGGGGCGCCTGGGTCGCTCAGTGGGTTAAGGCCTCTGCCTTTGGCTCAGGTCCTGATCCCAGGGTCCTGGGATCGAGCCCTGCATCGGGCTCTCTGCTCAGCAGGGAGCCTGCTTCCTCCTCTCTCTCTGCCTGCCTCTCTGCCTACTTGTGATCTCTATCTGTCAAATAAATAAATAAAATCTTTAAAAATAAAAAAAAATAAAAAATAAAAAAAGACATAGTGGCCCAGCTCACAGTGGGACAATCTGTCCTGAGTTACTGTGTGGCTCATTGTATTTACCAAAATTGACAATGTAGTGTTTTGAGTTCCACATGCTCTCCAGACCTTGCCTTTCTGCACCAAGAGGTGAGGTAGCTGTTTCCCACTTGAAATTGAAATAGAATAAAAGGAATTAACAAGTACAGGAGATATTACCGAACTTCTGAGGCTTCATCCTAAGAAGGTGATATAGTCAATTCTCTCTCTTTCTCTCTGTCAATACTCGGCCTTGGGGTCCAGCCCCCACGTTTTAAAGAAGCTCAAATGGCTAATGTGAAGAGATCACATGAAGTGTCATCACAGATAGCCGGCATTACTGCCAGACATGTGTGGGAATGAGTTTTCACTTGATTCCAACAGCAGTTGATGAGAAATACAGATTTCATGTTCTTTGCTCATGTTCTTTGCTTGTTTGGAGGCTTGCCATAACCATGTTCTGCGCGATCTGCTTTGTGCTTCTTCCTGTGTCATGCACTTCACTTGGAATGCGCTTCACTTCCTCTCAGCAAATACACGTTCTCCATTTTCATTTCCCGGCATAACCCAAAACCTGTCCTCCAGAGCCTAATGCTATTGTCCTTATTCTGCCTGTCCCTTCATTCAGTGAACATCTTTATACTGTATTTTTCTTCATTCATGTGTGTTTTGTTTTTCTTTCTCTTTGCTTTTTCCCTCAGGGCCAAGTCCTGAATATTCCATTAGACCACGAATGACTAGACATTATAGGGAGGCAGAGGGGGTGGTGGGTTAAGAACATTGGCTGAAGGTCCAGACTGCCCAGATCAGGACGGTGGCTCCACCACTTACCAGCAGTGCGCCCTTGAATAAGTGACTAATGTCTGTGTCAATCAGGGACCTACCAGAGAGACAGAACTGCTAGGAGGTCTATACGTAAGCATATACATACACACACATAAAGAAAACAGATTTATTTCTAGGAATTTCATGATGGTGACCTGGTGAGAGAAATTTGAAATTTATGTCTTTGCCACACCAGCTGAGAAGATCCCAACCCTGGGCCAGGCCAGCCATCTACCCTTTTCTTGCAAATTGGTGCTGGAACGATCTCAGTTGAACCGTAAGCAATACACAGTAGACGTCCTCCTGTCTCTGGCAGGCTCCCTCTCCCCTTCCTCTCAGTAGCTATTTCAAGCCTTTTTTACTCCTCCCCACTCTGCCAGAGGATGGGGGAACCCTCCTCCTTTCTCTGGCTAATCCCTTTGCTGAGTTGTAAGTCTCATCCATGAGTTTCCTCCTGGAAACCCTCCCAGTTCTAGTCCATCCCTTTTATTTTTAAGCTTTCCTCTCTTCTTGTTCTTGATCTTAACCTACAAACTTGTTCCCGCTCTTCCCTGTGTCAGTCTTCAGCTGCTGGGCCTCCCTTCTTCAAACAAACTTGTTGAGAAAGTCATCATCGTCCTCTTTTCATCCTCACTTGCTGTTCACTCTTCCATCTGTGGAAATCTGGCTTCCACCTCCATCTCTCCACCGAACCTGTACACAAGGTTGATGACCTAAAACCACAGATCCAAGAGATGACTAAATAGCATGTTGAACAATCTTGTTCCAATCTCAGCAGCTCTGGACACTGCATACCACTCTGCTCTGTGTGGATGCCTGTCTTCTCTGGGCTTCTATGGCATTACTTTCTCAAACACTTACATCCTTTATTATTCATAGTAATTGCTCAGCCTCCATTTGCTCAAGTTCTCATGTCCTCCAATTAAATGTGTAAGAACCTGGAGGCTTACTTAGTGCCAAGGGGCCTCTCCACTGTCCAGGTGCCAGGGCAGGAAGGAACCAAAGACTCCAACAGTCCATTGGGAGACTCATTTTTCAGCTGCTATTACTTCAGTCACAGCCACTCAGCATTCCTGTGGGAAAACCTGTGAGACGTGGAGCCTTCAGGTCTCTTTCTTCAATGATGAAAATGCTGACCAAATTGAAAACATGGGTTTATCTAAAGAGAAAAGAATTAGGAAACTTTAAATGTCCAGTTTTAAAAAATCCTGCCTAACTGGCATTATCGTATTTCACACAGACTCACTTCTCAGTTACATGAAAATATAAGTATTTCTTAGAATATAGTTGCTTCATGTAGTATGGACATCTAAAAATATATTTTTATGTTTTCTTGGAGTTGTCGAATTAATTCTGTTAGCATTAACTCTCTTGGTTATTATTTATTGACTCTGTAATTTGGACAGTTCCTGGCTTATACTGTGCTATTAGTGTTAAATTTGTGGGCTGTATATAACCTTAGGGTATAAATTTTATAATCCTCCATTTACTATTAAAATATATGAGATGGGTTTTAGGGATGTCAGACTGTCAAGTGTAAAGTAAAGAAAGCTAAGGGGGCATGTAATAATTGCCTAAATGGCTGATGGGTAGCTATTAAGAAAATGCCGTCATTGAAAAGGGGACCCGAGTGCTTGAGTGAGTCAGTAGTTTTCCTGAAGACCAAATCAGAAGAAATACACTGATATAATAATAGAAGGTAGGATATCAGCCCCATGTTTGTGGTCCTTTATTTCCACCTGAACAAACCATAGCAAAAATAGCAGACATTTATATTATGCTTGTTATGTACAGATGTTACTCTGAATGCTTTACATCTGTTAAATTTTTGTCCTCACAACTTCCTGTGAGGGAAAGATCATACTCTCCTCATTTTTTGTTTCATGTTCTCCATGAAACTCAGAGAAATGAGTTATTTTCTCCAAAGTCACACAGCTAGTTGTAGAAAAACTATCGTTTCTTTTTTAATTTTTATTTTTTATTATATATTTATTTACTTATTTTATTACTATTATTTTAAAACATATAATGTATTATTAGCTTCAGGGGTACAGGTCTGTAAATCATCAGGCTTACATAATTCACAGCACTCACCGTAGCACATACCCTCCCCAATGTCTATCACTCAGCACCCTATCCCTCGCCCCTCCACCCCACAGCAACCCTCAGTTTGTTTCCTGAGATTAATAGTCTCTGATGGTTTGTCTCCCTCCCCGGTCCCATCTTGTTTCATTTTTTCCCTTCCTACCCCCCACGACCCGCTGCCCTGCCTCTCAAATTCCTCCTGTCAGAGAGATCATGTGATAATTGTCTTTCTCTGATTGACTCATTTTGCTTAGCATAATACCCTCTAGTTCCATCTATGTCATTGCAAATGGCAGGATTTCAGTTTTTTTTTTTTAATATTTTATTTATTTGACAGAGAGAAATCACAGCTAGGCAGAGAGGCAGGCAGAGAGGCAGGCAGAGAGAGAGGATGAAGCAGGCTCCCTGCGGAGCAGAGAGCCCGATGCGGGGCTCGATCCCAGGACCCTGTGATCATGACCCAAGCCGAAGGCAGAGGCCCTAACCCACTGAGCCACCCAGGCGCCCCAGGATTTCAGGTTTTTTTGATGGCTGTATAGTATTCCATTGTTTGTATATGTGTGTGTGTGTGTGTGTGTGTGTGTGTGTGTGTATACATATATACACACACACAACACCACATCTTCTTTATCCACTCATCTGTTGATGGACATCTAGGCTTTGGTTATTGTGGATATTTCTGGTATAAACATTCAGGGGCATGTGCCCTTTCGGATCCCTACATTTGTATCTTTAGGGTAAATACCCAGTAGTGCGATCGCTGGGTCATAGGGCAGCTCTATTTTCAACTTTTTGAGGAACCTCCATGCTGTTTTCCAGAGTGGTTGCACCAGCTTGCATTCCTACCAACAGTGTAGGAGGGTTCCCCTTTCTCCGCATCCTCGCCAACATCTGTCATTTCCTGACTTGTTAATTTTAGCCATTCTGACTGGTGTGATGTGGTATCTCAGTGTGGTTTTGATTTGTATTTCTCTGATGTCTAGTGATGTGAAGCAATTTTTCACGTGTCTGTTGGCCATCTGGATGTCTTCTTTGTAGAAATATCTGTTCATGTCTTCTGCCCATTTCTTGATTGGATTATTTGTTCTTTGGGTGTTGAGTTTGGTAAGTTCTTTATAGATTTTGGATACTAGCCCTTTATCTGATATTTTGTTTGCAAATATCTTCTCCCATTCTGTCAGTTGTCTTTTGGTTTTGTTGACTGTTTCCTTTGCTATGCAAAAGCTTTTGATCTTGATGAAGTCCCAGTAGTTCATGTTTACCCTTGCTTCCCTTGCTTTTGGTGATGTTTGTAGGAAGAAGAAAACTATCATTTCAATTGAAACTCTGAGTTGATTACAGTAAAGTCTGGACAGAGCTCTTTGGTTCCATTTTACCAACACGAGTGACCACAGCTTCTTCTGTTTTTAATTCTAATATCTTTTATATTGCTTCCTCTTCTGTCACAAGAAAAAGACAAAAAGGGCAAGTGATATAATAGAACAAACAAGGGCTTCACCCTTGGGGTACCTACTATAGACCACGAGGCAACAAGAACAAGAAATGACTGGTGTTACTCACTGCAGAGCATCAATGAAAGCGGAGGCAGGTGGCTGGCCTAGGAGCTGTAAAAGGACATGCAAAAGTGTAGGAAGGTGTTGAGGGCATCTGCAGTTCTCCTGAGTCTGTGGCATTTTGGATATTTATAATTTTTTCAAAAGATATATGGTGGCTTCTATTCCACTTTAGATCACTGGAAGCTGCTAAAATAGAAATTACTGTGAATACTCAGCAGATGTGGGAAGAAAGTCTGATGCCCTTTACTGGCTACATATAAAGTAATATCTTCCTGATATTCCTTGTGGAGGCTGAGGTGTTTGATATTTGTGTTGCTGAGGTTATAGAAATACTTATTGCATATATTTCCATTTCTTAAAAAGATTTTATTTATTTCCAGAGAGAGAGAGAGAGAGAGTGCAAGCAGTGAGGACAGCAGACAGAGGGAGAAGAAGGCTCCCTGCTGAGCAAGGACCCTAATGTGGGACTCGATCCCAGGACCCTGGCATCATGACCTGAGCCAAAGGCAGATGCTTAACCAACTGAGCCACCCAGGTGTTCCTATATTTCCATTCTTAAGAGCACAACTTTTTTTGAATGACATGACTTTTCATCCCCAAATTCAAAGGACTGATTTTGTCTCTTTGCTTTTTTGGATTGAGATTCACAGAACTGTAGATCTTGTCAAATGTAAGTTAACAAGGAATTTATTTTCATTATTTCAATGATAAACCTCAGTAGCCTTGACTCAAATAGTTCCCGTGAAAAGAAACTTACTGCTCACAAGGCAGCTTATTCTATTTTTAAAAAGACAATTTGAAGTATCAGAACACTGATCTTAGGTAATTGTCAGAAAATGTTTTCACGATCTGTAAGTACAAAATATTCTTCATAGTTTGTGGCTCATAAAAGTCCATCTGACAGAGGTGTAACCAGGACATACTTTCAGATCTGTAACTACTAGTTTAAAGGACTCTTTGTCTCCTTCTTCCTCCCACCGGAGGTTGCCCAAATGCCAGTGCCCCACTCTGCTCCCCAAGACAGTGATCTGAATCTAGGGACCCACTTCAGTGCAGTCATGTGTCACCACCACCATGAGTTCTGACACAGAGCAGTTCTTCATGAAGGATAACGTAGAATAGCAAACCTCTATGATTACATTTCCTACTTGAGACAGTTTTTAGTTTTTATGACCTTAAGAGCCAGACTTCTTGAGACAGTTTTTAGTTTTTCTGACCTTAAGAGCCAGACTTCTAACACAAAGAGCAGTCTTGTTTCAGAAATCCCATTGAAAAAGTGTACTCGTAGTTGAGAAAACTTGCTCTTTTAATTGTAATACTGACATAAACAAGTTAAATTTCTAATAAGACAAGGACTGTCTTTCTCTTTTTTAAACATAAGATAGCCACACTGAAGTTCCCAGTGATGCTCTAAGACGATGGGTATTACATAAGAGTCATTTGGAAAAAAAGGGCCAGAGAAATGATTACTAGAACTGGATTATGTAATATTGGATGTGAAAGTCATCCAAGATATTAGCATTGTCCTAGAGAGGAAAGTTGTGATACCCCAAATACCACAAGGTAATAGTCGTTATAAGTGGTGCTGGAGAAATGTGTGGGAAGGAGACATTATCAATATTTTTAGCAGTTTTCCTTCAAGAATGAGAGTATAACAGATACACACTGGAGACATGGAGGTTATGTATTTTCTTTCCTTTCAGATTATGATATTCTGGGACTTTCCACCCAATGAAAGAGTAGGTTTGAGGGCTTCAGAGAACACGCTATTTCTTGCATGGATGTGTTTAGGGCTCTTGTAAAAGCAGGCTTCTGAGCAGCAAAGTTTATTGAGAGAGAAAAGGATTTCTACATTCCCAAACTCCTTGAAGTCTTAACTTCACATTTTACTAGGGAGCACAGGAAGAGGGAGATTACACTTTACGGTTTGGGTAGGCTGCTGTTGGTGTAGGGAAGGGTGGGAAATCTCCAGGAAAAGAAGTGGAGAAGAAAGAAGGGTGTGTGGTCACATTTCTGACTTAGTTCTCCCTGCTCCAGGTCAAGTTCTAGGATGGAGCATTAAAAATAATCAGATAAGGCTCAGGTATGGGGGAGCAGATGGATTTTCTCATTTCTCTGGGCAAAGTCTGGGATTTCAAGTCCCTTCAAAGAAGGAGAACAACCAGCAAGGGGAATCCCAGGTGACAGGCTGGAATGAATTAGGGGATGCTCTCAACAGAGGAGAGGAAGAGTCAGCTCCTCTGCTACCAAAGCCAAGTTCAGGTTACGGAGAGTCCAGCCCATGGATCTGGTCAGGACATAGAGAAGACTACAAGTTTCCAGGGCACCTGGGCGGCTCAGTCATTTAAGTGGCTGCCTTCAGCCCAGGTCATGATCTCAGGGTCCTGGGATCGAGCACAGTGGGGTGCCTGCTTCTCCCTCTACCTGCCACTCCCCCTGCTTGTGCTCTCCATCTCTCTGTCAAATATATCTTTAAAAAAAAAAAAAAAAGAAAAAGACTCAAGTTTCCCTTCTCATGGGTTTTAGCAGCAGCTACCAGGAAGATGCCTGCTGTCAAGGCAGGATGGGAAATGGCCTGGCAGATTTCAGGGATGGCCAGGAGCACAATGTTGGCCTACCCCCAGAGCTTTGGACCCCAGGATCCTTTTCTCCTCATCTCTACACTCAGATACCCTCTGACAGGGAGTCATTGATCGATTGAACAATTACCTGAAACAAATGAAACTAAACTCAAGTAGGCTTTCTAAAAATAAGGGAGCCTAAGTTACCTTTAATTGAGAAATTTAATTCTCCTTTTGCTTCAAGCCATTAGAGAATAAGAATCTCAGATCAGGATGAGAAAACCTCTTTTATTTTCTAGAAAAATAAGGAATGCTACATCTCCCTTCTTATTTTTTTTTTCTCATCTCATAGTATTGTAGAAATGCTGATTTCTACACAAAAAACATTACTCTAAATGTTTATTTGTTAATTTTATTTTGTGCAGGCCCTGGCTTCTGTTGAGAAAATTCTGGTTCCAAAAACAGTTTCATATTTTCATGATCACACCAGCATGATGGTCTGTGGCAAGGACGTTGCTACATCCTCCACCCATCCCTATTACCTTTTCTCTCTTGGATGCACAGTTAAATTACATTTAAATTACATCTCAGCTTCCCCAGCAGTAAGGTGAGGTCATATGACTTCATTTTGGGCAATGGAATGTGGAGAAATATTATAGGCCACTTCTAGGCCAGGCTTCTAGAACTTCCTATGGTCCATGTTGGTCCTTCTCTCACCTACCAGCTAAATCTAGGTGAGGACTCTGGCTGGAAGAGCCACTGGATGGAAAATGCCTGTGTCCCTTGAATGATTGTGTGTAACAGAGCCCCAAACTCCACGTATCAAGAACTGTGACGGGTCTGGGATTTTACCCTACCTGCAAGATAGTAAGTTAAACCCTTACTGTTTTTTGGATCCTGGCAGAACACCCAAAACTCCTGAGTCAGCGATAAAGGACTTCATTATCCCTGGCAAAAACAGTAGGCAGGACTTCGTATTGGCTTGTTTCTATTCTTATCTCTCAAGTTGCATTCAGGACATATGAGAGATGTCTGCACATGCAGTGGACTACATTACAGAAGAGGAACACTGAGTTTGGGTAATTCACCACTTTGATAATAAGGAGAAGCAAGATTGCACTTTGCCATGGGATTTCCCATAATCCCATGGGGTAGACATTATCTCATTTTTCAAGATTCCTCATAGCAAGTGTAACTCTGAGAATGGCCCTGGTAAAAAATGATTGGGGTCTTGACATTGACTTGTAAAATTTGCAGTGATACCCAGGACATCTGCAGTTTTGGGCAGGAAATAAACCTTTAGTAAGTTAAGCCTGTGGATTTTGGGTTGCTGTAGTAATTAGACTGTCCTACCTAATACATAGACTCATCTGGGAAGAACCTCCCTTGCTCATCCCAGAAACTAAGCGGTAATTCCTTCTTTTCTTCTGCCTCATTCTTTGTTTTCTCTGTCTACAGCTGATAAACATCCAGGGGCTAGATTTTTAGACTGAAGAAAGCATTCATTTTTTCCTAAGGTAACTTTTTTTTTCTTCGAAAATTATGACTAGAATTCAAGTATCAAGGTTTCAGGTTTGGTTTTTTTTTTTAAGGTTTTATTTATTTATTAGAGAGAGAGAGCACAAGCGGGGGAATGGCAAGCAAGGGAGAAGGAGAAACAGGCTTCCCACTGAGCAAGGAGCTCCATCCCAGGGCTCCAAAATCATGACCTGAGCTGAAGGCAGATGCTTAACCAACCGAGCCATCCAGGTGCCCCTCAAGGTTTCAGTTTTATTAGATTCAGTGTCAATGTTTTATCTAAATATACACATTTGAATAATTTGATCATAGCAATTCTGAGAAATTGGCAAAAATTTTCAAGGTGTCTCAATTAATGAGCCATTATGAAACATAATAAATATTATTACTTTTATTTATTGGTGTTTATATACTAGTAGTAATAATAATTATACTGTTACTATCATTAAATTTTTAATAGCTGTTTCTTTTACTCACAATGGAAAAGTCAAGTACTAAAAATATTGTTATAATGGGTATTATACAAAAGAACTAGCAGTATGATGTTTTGCAATATCCAGGGAAACTAGCAGGAACATTAGAATGTATTTCTTCTCCATGAGCTACCATGGTGAGTTCTTTTAATGTTTAATGCTGAACTAGGAAAATTCAAAAGAAGACAATTTTTCTGTGGAAAGTAGTGTGAGTTAAGTTGTTACTAGTCCCATATGGTATAAAAGTACTATATCTCATATCAAGAGTGAAACAATGGGTTACAGTGCTTGAAATAATATTTAACATTTTCCACCACTGATAGGAGTTACAAGTATCATTTGTGTTCCTAATGGTTGGCTCTTTTTCATTTTAAAGCTCGTACTACTGATCTGCCACCTGCAGAATAAGCCATTTGAGTAGGTTTCCAGTAATAGAGATAGATTCATATACACTCACTCCTCCTACCCACGTTCTGTCCTATTGAGGGTAAATTGTACAGTATAACCTGAAAACAAAACAAAACAAAATTGGCCCACCAGGGGATTTGAACATACAACTTTGACCTCATTACTGTTCGTTGGTACCATTTTCTACTTCAAAGAGCAACCCTCCAAAGAGCAGATAATAGGTCCCTGCTCCTGTAACAAGTATGTTCTTAATCAATTGTCTATGTTCACAGGGTTCTAAGCAGACTGCACTATGAATGCATCGCACTGCGTTATATTTCTCTTCAAATATAGAGACATAATAGAGATGTAATATATATTTTTCCTCCTAGAATTGATCTTTTGGGATTTTACATTTTATAAAAATAAGGATTTCCTATCTGGATTTCTGGATGACTTAATTTATGACTATCCAACCAACTTTGACATCTGATACCCACTGTGGCAAAACTAGTGACTGTCTGTAATGATATATGGATGGATGCTCTTTCCTGAAGTGATCTGTTGATATTTGTTTCTCCAGCAGATTTATGTTGTCTATTAAGTCTTTTACCACCATCTGGTATAATTGATGACTTGTGAAACTTGCCTCTTGTAGCACAAAATCCATCATGTGGCAGACAATGCAGATGGGCATTCCATGAAATGAGCCAAGATTTTGAATACAAAGGCTTCCTCAGCCAGCTGGGAGCACATATATGAAGAGCCCTTGCCACCTGGAATTTATTCTCCTTCCCTATTTATTGTCTCAGAATACAGGGCAGCCACTAGGATTTGTGGCTTGGTTAACAGTAGGGTGAGCCTAGTCCAAACCAATTTCCTCATCCAAATGTTGACTTCATACTTCACTGATATTTGCCAGTACCTTTGTTCTTCATCCACAGCATTTTCCTTTACTCAGTATTTTATGAAATTCTATATATTATGTATTCAATTATTTCCTAGACATTTTTTTGCTTTATTGCTCTTGTTCTGGGTATCCTATTTCCTAGTATATTTTATAGTTGGATGGTGCTACGAGAGAGGAATGTTGTTGATTTTTACATGTTGATCTTACACAGAGCAAACTTGCTGAACTCCTTTATTCTCTGCACCACTATTGGTTAATTTATCTCTTTCCTGCCAATTCTTATACCTATTATTTCTTTTTCTTATCTCATTATGTTGTCCAGGACTTTAATACTATTTTAAAAAAACAAAAGCGATAAAAAAACAAAAGATGATGTCTGTGCGAATTCTTTTCATGAAATCAGATAATTGCTGTGGCCTACAGTAGATAGTTTACCAAATTAAGGAAGTTCCTTAGTTTCCTAAGAAAAATGCACTTTCTAATGGCTCCATAGTATTCTTTTGCACAAATACATTATAATTTATTTAGGCAATCTCCTACTGAGAAATATTTAGGTTATTTTCAGAAATTTATTTTTGCTATTACAAAAAATCATACAGTAAAAATCTTTGTACATTTTTCTTTCAACATTTGTGTAAATATGCATGTAGGAAATATTTTGTTTCTTTTTTAATGTATGCTCCATGCTGGGCATGGAGTGGGTCTTGAACTCATATGGGGCTTGAACTCATGACCCTGAGATCAAGACCTGAACTGGGATCAAGAGTAGGATGCTTAGGGGCGCCTGGGTGGCTCAGTGGGTTAAGCCTCTGCCTTTGGCTCAGGTCATGATCTCAGGGTCCTAGGATCGAGCCCCGCATTGAGCCCCGCTTCGGGCTCTCTGCTCAGCGGGGAGCCTGCTTTCCCCTCTCTCTTTCTGCCTGCCTCTCTGCCTACTTGTGATCTCTGTCTGTCAAATAAATAAACAAAATCTTAAAAAAAAAAAAAGAGTAGGATGCTTAACCGACACCCCAGTAGGAAAGGTTTTTAGAAGCATAATTGTGGAATGGAGGATGTGTTCCTTAACTTTTTGATAAGTGTTATCAAAGAGAGAAAGAGCTGAGCATTTATTCATCTTGTTCTGTACATTATTTCAAGTTAACTAAAGATCCTTAGTTGATGGAAGTAAGTTGGTTTTATAGAATCCCAAATGAAAATATAGGTAAAGTGATAGCATTATAAATGCATCATTTTATGATTTTCAAAGCAGTAATTGATTCAGACAGTGACCACTAATGGATGTTGACATCTTGAAGAGAAAAGTTGGTAATTATAACAGAAGGATCGACAGACACTGTCTGAATACACCCATTAGTCTTAATATTGACATAGCCCAACAACCAGACTTTGTGAAATACACAGAATGACACATCAGGTAGTCTCACAAAAAGGTTTGAACCTGAATCTAGGCTTCTAATATCTAATTTCCAGTTTAATGGGAGGAGAAGGGAAGGAAAAAATTTAAATAGCACTAAAAGGAAGCAATCAGGCAAATCCATCTGGGGACACTCTATAGAAGAACCATCTTATTTCATTCACAAGTCAGTGAATGAATATGAAAGGGAGAAGTGACTTCTAAATTAACAGAACTTTAAAAAATGTAATGGAACAGTCAAATAGCATGTGTGGACCTTGTTTTGTTCCTGTTTCAAATGAATCTGCAAAATATTTTTAAGACAGTTGAAGAAATATTATTACAATCAAGCTATTAGATGATGCTGAAAAATTACTGATTTTGTTACAAAAGAAAAAAAATTACAGTTATGTAAGAACATGTCCTTATATTTTAGTGAAACTTAGGGAAAGTACCTATGATTCTAAATAAAACAAAACCAGTACTACTCCTTAAAAAACAAAACAAAATAAAACCAAAACTAAACCAAATCCAAACAAAAAACAACCAAAACTGAAAACAAAAACAGAAAAAAAAGGGAAGGAAGAAAAGAAAAAGAGTAGTTGAAACAGATATGGAAAATGTTGATAATTGTTTAATCTGAGGACTATGCAGATCAGTTACACTGTTCCCTGTACTTCTATGTGTGCTTTACAACTTTCATCTCAAGTCCTTTTTTTTCTTTTTAGAAGATTTTATTTATTTATTTGTCAGAGAGAGAGAGAGCGTGCACAGGCCGGGGGAGCAGCAGGCAGAGGGAGAAGCTGACTCCCCACTGAGCGGGGGAGCCCAGTACAGGACTTGATTCCAGAACCCTGAGATCATGACGTGAGCAGAAGGCAGATGCTTAACCCACTGAGCCACCCCAGCATGCCATCTCAAGTCCTTTTAATTACTACAAATTAGCTAAAGTCCACAGGGTTTAAAATCTGAAACCAAATTATTTTGCTTTTGTGAATTGCAAATACCAAAAAAAGTCATAATAAATTTTGTTGATCTTTGAAACTCCAAAGAAATTATAATCCAAATGTTTTAAATTACTTCTCCCATCCTCCGGTTCTAATTTCCCAATCTCTTTTCTGGTCATTCTTAGCCAGATGACTCTCATTCCAGTGGCTGTGTGGATTCAGGAATTCTTTAATACAGTGATTCTGAATCTCATGGCCAGACTCCTTGAGTTTCTGATTTCATTTGCTTGAGATGAGCTAGGGCATTGGTGTTCAAACTTTACTGTGCCTTAGAAACCCTGTGAAGGTTCAGTAAAAAGATTGCTGGACTGTACCCCCTAGTTTACATTTCTATCAAGTTTCCAGGTGTTGTTGGTTCTGGTCATGGTCTGGGGACCACATTCTGATAATCATTGGGCTATGGAACTCACAGTTTTTAAAGGCTTGGAGTTGATTTTAATGTCAGCCAATGCTGAAAATCAAAGCAAGAAAAGCTTCAATGGGTACTGCCTTTAATGGATACGATTTTGGGGGATCTCAGGAAATTAATTTAAACATGCTTCATCTTTAAAATAACAGGCTACTCAACACAATCACAATTTCAGCCCCCTACACCTAGCCCACCACAAAATTAAAAAAAATAATATTCCCAAACTCCTAGAGAAGAGCTATCCCAAGCAAAATGATGTTCCCGAGCATAGTACTTGATAAACTCCAAAGATGGGAAGTCTGGTGAGTGAAGGAGATAGATTAAGAAGAGAATACTTTGATTTCAGGTTCATCAGAATGTCTGTCCATCCAAGTGAGTTGTTTGAATTCCATGATCTGTGAATGTTGATTCACAAGAGGTAATTATGGTACTGTGTATTGGCGCATGAGGGGGTAAAAATCCTCCCGTGGATACTGTCATCTCTCTCAAGAATGCAGATATTTTAATGATGGCAGACCCAGTTACCAGGTCTTTTGTGGAAATCTATTTTTGCCTCAACAAGAATATTCAAAACCTCTTCATTTCCATTCTTTGGCAGCGGCTACCATCCTTTTGTGACCCCACAAGTTCAGGACATGCTACAGAAACCACTTCAGCTTCCTCTTACTAAGCAAGTGCCTGTGAAATCTGCTTCCCCTGGAAGATTTTCACACAGTCTCCACTTAGGGTCCACCTGGAGTATCCGCCTCAGCAGGTTCCTCAGCTGAGGTTCTTGTTGAATCTCAAGGGTTTGCCTCTGTGAGGTTAAGGTGGATGGGTGCTTTCTGTCATGTGCTCCTCAAGACGTGTTTTCCTCAGCTTTTGTTTCAGGACTTGAGTAGCATTTCTTACTCTTCCATCTCTATTTTCCCAAATGTGGGATATATCTCAAGTACTTCTTTTCCCTCTGCTCTTGCTCTACTCCTTTCAGAAAGGCTCAGCTGAGTTTTTCATATTTAAATTACTTTTAAAAATCATCCCCTTTACTTTTCTACTGTAGAAGATTCCAAAAACTTCCATTTTTGTTTTTAATTCTTTCTTTCCAAGCTCAGTGCTTTTTTTTTTCTCATGTATTCTTTCAGACTTTGTTTTGTGGGGTTCCCATTATAAGAGAAACAAGTCATTAAGTTATGGATCTGCTAGAAGCATCAACTATGGAAACAAACCTCACTTAACTTCCCCTTTTAACATTGGCTAATCTGACATAGGAGATGTTTTCCCATCAATAAAAATCTATTGCAGGCCTCTACTTGATCTATTGTTACCCTGCCTGACCCCCTTTTATCTTGCCTCATCTTGGCTGTGTCTTTCCTTAAGAGTCCCAAAATCAGTGCTTTTCTTGGCATGTCTATACAGGGCATGGCTAATACTTACATTTTCCAGTTATAATAAACTTTGTGTTACTTTGAAACTCACGCACTAATTCTTTGAATATTTTACTCTATTCTTGGTCTTGCCCCACCAGTGTGTCCAAAAATTTTATTTAGCAATTTTGAATACTTTTCCCACTCTTAAAGTGTAATTCCCCCAGTTGATCTCACCATGGCCTCTCTGTACCTTTAACCCTGTCTCCAGTGGAGGACATGGGGTGGGTCATTTCAGATGACTGCCAGAGACCTCATCTCTCTTCCTTTGTCAGATTTATTTGGGCTCCAGTCACCCTTTATGCTACAAAACTTGCATATCTCTTTTCCAATACCTTCATAGATCTCTTTTTTCATTTAAATATATCTATTCTGGTCTCTAAAATCTCATTTTCCCTTTTGCGTCTCTCTAGTTTGCCTTCTCTCCAACTTCTCCAAAAATATTTCTTCCTTCAGTTTAATCAACTTGTTTTTCTTTATTTTGTTTTCATTTTTTGGTGGTTGTTTTCTGTTCTGGTATTAAATTAATCACACTAATGGTTTGAAACCTGTGTGTGGGGTTTATGTTAAGGACATATCCATAAATTCCTATTTTATTGAACTTTAAAAACCAAGGGGCGCCTGTGGGGGGGGCTCAGTTGGTTAAGTGTCTGCCTTTAGCTCAGGTCATAATCTCAGGGTTCTGGGATTGAGCCCTGCATCAGGCTCTCTTCTCATCGGGAGGCCTGCTTCTCCCTCTCCCACTGCTTGTGTTCCCTCTCTTGCTGTGTCTCTCTCTGTCAAATAAATAAAATCTTAAAAAAAAAAATCAAGATGAGATAGTGAATTTTTCCACTCTGCCTTGGTTTCTGAAATTTCAGTTTCTGTTATTTTATGTTTGTTTCTATTGTTTCTAAAGATATTCCCAAATTCCCCCACCTAGTATCTTCTTTTCCTAATTCCTTTTTATATTTCAAGCCATCTTTTACTTCTTTTCACTTTATTGTGTAGTTCTTCTTCTCCATTTTCAGTAGACAGTTTTACTTTCCTTGTCATCTATTTCCACTATGATTTATTGATTGGACCATGACTCATAGTTGAAATGATATTTCTTTATTTCCAAACATGGAATATTCCCCTATTATTTTTTTATTAACTGACCTCTAGGGTAACTGAATTATGATCTTTATTTATATGACTTTGAAATCATCTGAGAGTTGTTTGGGGATTAACTCATGGCAATTTATGTAAATAATTGATATGTATTTGAGAGAATGTGGTTTGCCCTGTTTGTGTGGTGTTCCATATCCCTCCATTAGGTCAGGTTTGTAGGGTGTGCTATTCAGTATTTTGTAGCCTTTTTTCTTTTCGTCTGTATTCTACCAGATACTGGGGAAAATGTGTTAAAAATTTTTCCATTTTGATTGTGGATATGTTAACTTCCCTTACAGTTATGTAAAATTTTCCTGTCTGTATTTTGTGGTTATAAAGTAGAAACATACACATTTAAAACTAATACATTTTTTGATATAGTAAACCATTTATTTTTTATAAATAAAATGTTTCTCTAGAATCTGCAGGGAAAAGAAACGGTGAAAGTAGACATCCTTTTCTTGTTCACTATCTTAGGGGGAAGGCATTCCTTCACCATTAGTTATATTAGCTGTGTGATTTTTGTAGGTGACTTTATTGGGTTGAGAAATTTCCTTTTATTTCTGGTTTATTGAATGTTTCATTATGAAAGAGTGTTGGATTTTAGCAAATGATTGTGTATTATATGTGTGTCTGTTGACATGATTGTGTAGGTTTTGTTCTCTATTCCATAATATGGTGTTTTCCATTGATTGGTTTTCACGGTAAACCAGCCTTACATTCCTTAGATAAATCTTATTTGGTTATGTTATGTAATCTTTTACGTGTTTCTGAATTCAGTTTGGTAGTATTTTGTTGAGAATTTTTCCATTTGTATTCATAATGATATATTAATCTGTAGTTTTCTTCTGATATGAATTTGTCTGATTTTGTTGTTAGAATAATATTGGCCTCATGGAATGAATGGGTTGGAAAGTGTTATGTACTGTTCCATTTTTTGGAAGAATTTGTGAAGGATTGGTGTCAATTCTTTAGTTGTTTGATAGTATTCACCAGTGAATCCATTTAGTCTTTGGCGTGTGTGTGTGTGTGTGTGTGTGTGTGTGTGTGTGTGGTGGGAGGATTTATTCCAATTAAATCTTTTTGCTTGTGGTATTTCTATCCAGATTTTCTTTACTTCTTGAATATGTTTTTTAATAGTCATGTCTTTCTGGGAATTCCTCCATCTTAGTTATACTGTCTAATTTGTTGCCATGTAATTGTCATAACATTTTTTGGGGGAAATTCTTTTTATTTCTGTAAGATCAGTAGTAATGTCCCTGCTTTCATTCTTGATTTTAGTAAATTGAATATCCCCCCCCCTTTTTTTTCTTTTTCAGTATAGCTAAAGGTGTGTCAATTTTGTTGATCTCAAAGAATCAACTTTTGGTTTTATTGATTTTCTCTTCTGTTTTTCTATTCTCTATTTCATTTGTTTCCACTCTAATTTTTATTTCTTCCTTCCCTCTGCTTATGTTTTGTTTATTCTTTCCTAGTTCCTTCAGGTAGAAGGTTAGCTTATTAATTTGAGTTTTTTCTTCAATTTTAAATGTAAATATTTAAAGCAAATAATTTCTCCTAAGCACTCCTTTAACTGCATCTCATGATTTTGGTGCATTGTATTTTTGTGTTTATTTATCAGCATTTTCTAGTTTCCCTTGTGATTTGTTGTTGGACCTGTTGATTATTGAGTATTGTGATGTTGAATTTACATATATTTTTTTTTAATTTCCCAAATTTCCTTCTGTTACTGATTCCTATTTTCATTTCATTGTGGCTAGAGAATATACTTTGTATGGATTAAATTCTTATAAACTTACTGAGGCTTGTTTTATGTTCTAACATATGATCTAAGGTGAAGAATGTTCCATATAGCCCTAAAACAAATGTGTATTCTGCTGTTGTTGAATGGAGTACTCTGTGTCTGTTAGATCGGTCTGGCTTATAGTGTTGCTCAGATCTTCTATTTCCTTGTTGACCTGCCTTGTTCTTCTATCTAGTATAGAAAGTGGTCTATTAGAGTCCTCAATTAATGTTAGTGAATTGTTTATTTTTATGTCAGTTTTTGTTTCATGCATTTTGGGGCTCTAGTGTTAGGTGCTTATATCTTTATAATTGCTGCATTTTCTTGATGAATTGATTCTTTTATCATTATAAAAGTCCTTCTTTGTCTCCAGTAACAATTTTTGTTACTAAATCTAAATTTTTTTTTAGTATTAGGGTAACCACTCCAGTTTTCCTTTATTTACTATTTTCATGACATATCTTTTACATTCTTCCAATCTATTATGTTTTTGAGAATAAAATTCCAGTACTGTTTTCTTAGTGGTTGTGCTGGAAAGTACAATGACCATCTTAACTTATTATTGCCTAGTTCATATTGTACCGCCTTAATATGAAAACTATGACTCAGTACAGTTCTGTTTCTTCACTGCTCCTTTGTGCTATTATTATCATAGAACGTACATCTTTATTCATTATAAACCCTTCAAAACAGTTTTATAGTTATTATCTTATGCAGTTCTCTATTAGATCAAGTAGGAGAAGAAAAGAGTTACAAATTATAGTACATTTATAATGTCTTTTGTATTTCTAAATGTAGTTATTTTTATTAATGTTTTTTATTTTTTTATATGGATTTGAGTAACTATTTGTTGTCCTTTTATTTCAGCCTGAGAAATTATTGTTTGTGTCTCTCAAAGGGTATATCTACTAGAGGTGAATTCTCTGTTTTTATTTATCCGGGAATGTCTTAATTTCTCATTTATTTCAAAGGTTAGTTTTGTTGGATATAAAACTATTCTTTTCTAGAGAAACATTTTATTTATAAAAATAAATGGTTTACTATATCAAAAAATGTAATAATTTTAAATGTGTATATTTCTACTTCTACAGTCTATTTCCTTTAGTGCTTTGAATATGTTGTCCCACAATTTTTTGGCTGTGATTTCTGATCAAATATGTGAGCTTGTCAATCATTATTTTTCAAATATTTTTTCTTCCCCCTTATCTCTTTTCTTTCCTTCTGGTATCAATGTATGTTGATACGCTTAATGATCTCCCATAGGTCTCTGAGGCTCTGTTTATTTTGTTTATCCTCTTTTCTTTCTCTTCATAGGTTTGGATAAGCTCCATCAACCTAGGTTTAAGTTTTCTGGTTCTTTCTTCTGCCATTTCAAATCTGCTGTTGAGCTCCTCTAGTGATTTTTTTTTTCACTTTAATTATTCTTTTCAATTGCAGAATTTCTGTTTGGTTCTTTTCATAATTTTTGTCTCTGTTGATATTCTTTGGTGAAAATTGTTTTCATATTTCCCTATAGTTCTGTAGATATAGTTACTTACATGTCTTTGGAAATATTTATAATAGTTGGCGTAAAGTCTTTGTCAGGTACATACAGTGTCTGAGTACTCAGGACCCATTTCTATTGACTTTTTCCCCTTGTGTATGGGTCATAGTTTCTTGTTTCTTTGCATGTACTCATAATTTTTTGTTTAAAACTGAATATCTAGGGGCATGTGGGTGGCTTGGTTGGTTAAGCATCTGCCTTCAGCTCAGGTTGTGATCTCAGGGTCCTGGGATCGAGCCCTGCATCAGGTTCTTCTCGGTGGGGAGCCTGCTTCCCCCTCTCTCTCCCTGCCTACTTATGATCTCTCTCTGTCTGTCAAATAAAAAAAATCTTTAAAAAAACCCTGAATATTTAAAATAATCAAATATGTTACCTCTGGGAACCTTTTCTCTTTTCCCTCCTTAGGGTTAACTGTTGCTATTTGTTGATGTTGTTGTAGCTGTTTGTTTAGTGACTTTCCCGGACTAATTTCATAAAGATTGTATTCTTTGTTGTATGCAGCCACTAAAATGTCTGTTCAGTTAATTTATTGGTCATGTAATGATTCTAACAGGTATTTCCTTAAATGTCTTGAACCAGTGAGTATCCCAGTCTTTGCTGATGGGCTTTGTGTGTGTGTGTTTTCAATGCTATAGCAGGAAGTTCATGATTCTTCCTTAACCTTCTCTTCCTGCTTGCACACAGCCTCAAAGTCTGTCTGAAGTGTGAGGTTAGGGCTTTGTCAGATCTTCCTGAACATGTACAGAGCCAGCCCTAAATACTGGGTGCAGCCTTCTAGATTTCCTGGAATGTGTCAGAGCTATTCAATGCCCCTTATGGACATTTCCTTCTTTTTAATGTTTTGGTAAGCTTTTTGTTAGCCCCACTAATTATTTTTAAGAAACACCCTAGGATAGGATAGTTTGCACAGATCAAGTCCTGAGTTAGGTAAAATGATGACAAGCTTTGAGAATGAAGCTTTTTCAGAGAACTGACAAATACTGATAATTCTCTTACTGTGGGGCTATTTGAGGGGCTTCAAATCTATTCTGTTTCCTCAGGGCCTTTTGGCTGCTGGTTTTTAAAACTATGACAGTTGTGAAGCTCTTGGTTTTCATGGCTACTACAGAGCTGGAGAATCCAGATGAGACTAGAGAAAGTTAGAGGCTCACTACTACTACTGTAATTCAGCCTTGAGTAAAAGTCCCATGAATTGTTGCAAGCCAGTGGTTAAATTCCAGAATACAGAAAAAGTTGCTTTTGACAAAATTTTCTTTTGTGAAGGACCTGATTTTCAGAGATCCTTATTCCACAATCCTGAAAGTACTTCCCCATTTTTTAAAAGATTTTATTTATTTATTTGACAGAGAGAGATCACAAGTAGGCAGAGAGGCAGGCAGAGAGAGAGGGGGAAGCAGACTCCCTGCTGAGCAGAGAGCCTGCTGTGGGGCTCTATCCCAGGACCCTGGGATCATGGCCTGAGCCTAAGGCAGAGGCTTAACCCACTGAGCTACCCAGGCACCCCTTTCCCCATGTTTTAAAAATATTTTCAAAAGATGTTAAATTTGTTTTTCTCATTGTGCATTTTTCTAGATAATTTCTTCTGATCTATTGTGCATTTCACTAATTCTCCCTTTAGCTCTGTCTCATTTGCTATTAAAATTTCCCAAATGAATTTCCCTCCTATTCCCCCTCTCCTCCACCTTCTTCTTCATAGTACAGTTTTTCTT